>NC_044278.2:104703283-105028075 GCF_004027225.2 Strigops habroptila
ATGACTTACTAAATGCACCTGAAGGGCAGCTCTTCAGATTTTGAGCCACAGTACTCTCCAGCACACCACTGGTGCTGATAGTCCCTGCTGGTTCCTAGCTGGGTTGAGGAGAGCCAGCCAGACCCCGCCTTGCACATCCCCAGCACTCTTCTTCCCATGGGAGCTCACCCTCCTACCACTACATGGCTGCCAGTCACCCATTAATCCAAAACCACCCCAGAGGAAACAGGGGTCTCTAAACATAATGGCATGTTTAAACCATCCAAAAATGCACCACAAACTGAGCTGCAACAAAGCTTTAAACCATCCAAGTGTTGATAGGACTTTTTCTTATAATGAAAATTTCAAAATCAATTTCCTTCTTCTTTTACAATCATTTCACAGGCTCCCAAACGAGCAGAATCTGTATCAAAAGGTGTTATGGATGCTCTTGCAACAGGACCTCATTTTAAGGGTCCCGAGTCTGGAAGGCACAGTTCCTTTTCTGTACATGCTGGCCAGATACATGTCAGACGACAGATAGCAGCCTTCATAAGTAGTCTTTAAATCTTCTGTACAGCCAATAGGAGACAAAAATTGGATCAGATGTCTGAAAACAAAAATCAAAAGAGGCTGAAGAAAGACTTCTCATCTAATCCAAGGAGACACCACTGACTTCAGCAACCCACATTCTCCAGCGAATCTCAAAGGCTGTGGGACATGGACCATGTGCCTCTGCTGACAACTGCTTAGTCGCAGCAGAATTTAAGAGTATGAAGGGCTCCTCTGCTTTCCACAATTCTCCTTATCCTACTGGAGCTTGTGCAAGTGGAGGGTCAGGCAGTGCGGAGCGCAGCTCTTCCAAGCTTGCACACTGATTATCCTGCTCCCAGCACATCCCTTTCCTCCCACTTACACTAATGGGGAGGGATCTGCAAGCAGAGAAGGTGGCTCCATAAATTCACCACATCAGAGTCCTCATGAATATTCTTTGGATTTATAGTTACAAGCAGCATCTAGCTTTGGGACCACAGGAATTATTCTCTGGGGTCTGTAGTCCCCAAATTTCAAAGTTCATTGTATTCAAGTAAATGCTTAGCATAATGGATACCGGATTATTTTACTTGCAATCAAATTCAATAACAACCCTCTAATCCTGAAAGCAAATGAAGAGATCGCACACAGCAGGTTTCAATATATAACACTGTTCTTTCTACCTGAAGTTATTTTGTGTAACCAAGCTCAGCTCTGAGGCATCAGGACTCTGCTTTTGCCCACTAGTTCGGTATGAACACAGAGCTGCATCCCACAGCAGTTCTGAAATGTGCAAAACCATCATGTACTCTGTAAGAAAGGTAATAGGCCAGACATAGCTGGATTCACCTCCTATCAGGGTGCTGGTCTCTCCATCACAGCCAGTCCCACCTGTCAGTCATGGGAGCAGCACAGGCACTGCCAGAAAGCTATTCCTCTCATACATAAGACATCTAAAACTGGCCACATATGTTACTTTCTTGCCCAGAAAGAGAATCAAGGCTCAGATGTAGACATCAGCATTTGGATACATGAACCCCACACACTGTCTGAGCCCTGGCTCCCTGAAAGCCCCTTATTTCCCTCCTCTCTTTTGTTCCCCTTCACTCAATAGTTACTGCAGAAGCATCAGGCCTACAAGCAAACACCGCACCATGAAAAATACATATGAATATGTAACTTGCAACTACTTGGTGACATTTTCTTCCACCTCCCATGGATAACTCCTAGCAGAACCACATCATGCTCTTTTCAGCTCCTGCACACAGTCCTTGCTGCTGTTTGCAGGAGGATTATGACTTTTGCTGTTAGCTCATTTGCCATGTGCACCTCTATGAAGGGTAGAATAGACAAGCAAGAAATAATATGGTCTGTAGTGCACCAAAGTCTGCTGGACAGCCTCCAGTGTTTTGCCTCAGCTAAAGTTCAATGTTACTAGCTCATTTATCTGAAAATCCCTTCTACAAGATCATGTAAGACCAAATTACTGTCTCAATTGCAGTGGTGCAAATAATTACAGCAATGGGTGTGCAGTGCAAGACGATCAGGGCTGTGGTCCCTACTGGAGTAGCAATCTTATTGGCCACCCTCAGACTGCCTGCGCCTCTGCTCCCTGCAAGCAGGCAAAGCAGAGCAGCCCAAAAGGTAGCCCCACAAAGCAGGCTCAAGATGGGTGCAGTCCTCCTCTCAAATATGGACTAAGGAAACATGGTCTGTGACTCCAGCAGAGAATACATATCTGAAAAACTGGAAGGATCTACACAAAAATCCATGACAACCTGAGCTGCCTCACAACATTTGCTGTAATTTTCCAGAAAGAGAAATGAAAAAAGTCCATTATGATTCTGGTCAGTTATTGGTCTTTTAATTCCATTGTTCCACTGGCCTCACTCAAACACTTTCTTCTCCCAGATCTCAACTAAAACCGCTCAACTATGCTTTTCCTTTAATAATACTTACTCCTTTCTTTTTTTTTTTTTTTTTTTTTTTTTTTTGTTTCAGAGCAAAAGTCTGCTCTTTTTACACTTGCTTTACAAGGCAAATTTGGCATACAGTTCACTTGCGTATCCTGATGTCGGCTTATTGAAGGCAGGTGCACAGTTTAATATATAGGGGCATAGAGACCCCCTTCCAGACTATAAAAGAATACTGGGCATGTCCTCATGTGCAATACCTCTGGTTTTTTTAATTCATAAACCTAAAAATATGAGCTGTTCTTTTGCCTATGCACATTACAAGTGAGTGTGAACAAGCAGCCACCATATTTCTGCATTACAGAGACGGTGTTAAAATGGCTCCATTAGCATTTTTTCTAGCATATTGTCTTTATGGGACCATAATGGGAATAGGAAACGTTACTGTAATATTGCACTTTCACTGTTAATAAGAGAGGATCAGGCAAGAAAATATAACATTGCAAAGTAGCTTCAATTATCCCAACTGCCATAATTTTATTTAGTCTGCAAAGAGATGATACAACATGCTTTCAAACAAAAATCCTTCACTTACTAGTTAGCATTCTTATTGCATTAATAATATACAATAGACACTAAGACAGAACAATTATTCTGTCTGTAATGAAACTAACATGGTTTACATGATGCCATCCTCCAAGACCTTTAGTGTGATGTCTTTTTTATTTTGATAGATCTAAATGTAAATATAAAATGTGTCCACCTGTGGCTGTTAGAGGAACATTTTTTACTTTCTAGAAGTCAAAGAAAATGACAGAGATTAAATGGTTTATATAATTTCATTCCCACTTTCTTGTGTTCACTCAAACCTCTCTAAAGGCCAAACCTAAACAGGCTGCAATGCTATGCAGTTGACACTGAGGTTGTGCCCTGTGACAGGCCATCTCCTGGTCACCTAGACCAGTGACCTGCTGGACCAAAAAGCTCTTTATCTCCAAGGCATTTGCTTATGTTCCTGACCATGAAAAAACAAGAAGCAAGGAAAATGGAATGAGGCAGTGGGGCTCTGCACACATAGGTCTTCCCACAGCAATGGATGAGGTTGCAGCTGGAAATCAGATGTGGCCCAACCTCAGATATGTTTGAAGATATTCAGCAACATATTTCTCACTGGTTCCCAGGGCATCTAAATATCTTTGTGAGCCTATGAGGGCATCTACACCAGTAACTGAAACAGGTCAAAGGCATGTCCTTGGGCACCACAATTCCATTGTTCAATCTGCTAAATTGTTAGCACAGTCTCTGGTATGGATTCAACCCATGCCACCTACCTGTGCCCAGAAATGCCAAAAATTTGGGATTGAATGTGAGTCAGGAACCATTCCCAGGAGGCAGCAATTATCTCAAGATAAAGGGACCGGAGGGGACCTTTGGTTTTGATAAATAGCTATCAACAATTGAGTGGATCAACCAGTGGTGTAAATGTCTCCCTGAGTTATCCAGGACCTGTATGGGAGGAGTGAGCCCAACATAGAGTATAAAAACTAAACACCTAACAAAAGAATTTCAAAGAGAACAATGGGCTTGAACTGTCTTCAACACATTCATTCCTTCCCAGCAACAGGGGATGCTAAGATTCGTGACAGTGAGTCATAGAATCGCAGAACATCTCAAGTCAGAAGGGACCCATAAGGATCATCAAGTCCACATCACTGCTCCTTGCAGGACTAACTAAAACTAAACCATGTGACTAAAAGCATCATCCAGATGCTTCTTGAAGTCTGACAGGCTTGATGCTGTGACCACTTACTTTCCTGAAGACCCTATCCAGGGACTGATCACCTTCTCAGTGAAGAAATTTTTCCTGATGTCCAGTCTGAACTTCCCCTGACACAGCTAATACAGAGCACATATTATAGAGGCCAGTAATGGGAACCACACTAGTATTGTGACTGAACTGTGTATTGCAATTGCCATATTTTCCTAAGTGTAACTTAAATTAGTATTGTGTTTTCAGTATATTTTTTATCACTCTGCTAAATCACAAATCCTGTGTAACATCCACTGTCTTCAGATAACTAATTTGATATTAAACACTACACCCTCCACACAGGGAGTATCTAAAAGAAGCTGGTCAGAGAATATTGGACTCTGCCAGGAAGACCATAATTTTTCCTTCCACTTAGCATAGACTGCAGCACCACGGGGCACACCCTCTGAATTTGGGCTTAGTTGTATGAGCTGCCAAGATGCTTGCGCTCCTTAATCCTTAAGTCATACTAAATAGGGAACTGGGCTTCTAAGTTCCCTATGCATAAATACAAGTTATAGCTTTGATTCGATCATCTCTCAATTCCAGTTAGTTTGTCTACAATGACATCACTGCCACGTTGTGTTCTGGTTCAGATGATAATTATTATTCAGCAATTTAGGAGGTTATTTTTCCCCTTCTGAGATCCAAGCCTATAGGATGGTACATTTCTCTTAATTCATGTGTTGTAAAGGCAGCCCATTATAAGGTCCCACACTCGGTAGAAAGCGCAGGGCTGTATACAGTAGACCTGCCTTGGATCTCTGCCAAAGAGCAGCAGGCCTCTGCTCTGGCCTAAAATTTGCACTTGAGCACAGACATACACCCACACAGCATGGACAGGAGATGAACTTGGGCTCCAGCCAGAGTCAGACCCAGGCCGACTCCTTAGCTGAATGCACCTATGACTACTATACCATTACATTAGATCAAAACCAGTGGACTTCAGGATAAACATGTCATCCCATTTTTAAAGGTTTGGAGGTCATCTGGAGACTGAAAACAGGCAAAACAACCTACTTATGTAGAAAACAAATGGAAAAAGGTGCTGCTGTACCACTGTAAAACTTGAGGACTGCAGCCATGATGCACCAGCTCACTTCCCTACCACATCGCTTCTGTGCTCTACCCCTTCTTGCCCACTCTAAAAATCATGTGAACAATACTAGACTCTTCTGATAAATCATAGAATGATAGAATGGTTTGGATTGGAAGGGGCCTTAAAGATCATCTGGTTCCAGCCGTGGGCAGGATGCTAGAAAATCCTTGATGTTATCATCTGTCACACAATGGGCTGCTTAAAAGAGCTGTGAAGTTCAATATATTTTTCTTCCACTGAAAACTGCAACATTCAGCTAACACATGTGATGAACTCCACTAAATTTTATCCCCTGCTTCATTACTGTTGCATCACAGCAGCCTGATGGGAATGTCTTACAAAAAAGTTCTTTTGCGTTCTTTTCCTGCATCCATTTTTTTTCACTGGTAACTGAATAGGCATGTCTAAAAAAATTGTTAGCTGCCCTAGTGCCAAAAAGTTGTACCACTCTTCCAGATCTCCAAGTGTAACAAAAGGAGTAGCAAAGACACAGAAGTTAAAATGCTTATTTTCGGCTATCTATCTGAGGCTGGCAGAATCAAGATTGGAAAACCTTGTGTGCATGCATAATTCATGAGCCAGAAAAAGTTTCATCCTTGATCTCTCACCATTGATGCAAAATGCAGAAAATATTTTGTAGGCAGGCAAGGCTACTTTGTTGCTATCTGTGCTCCCTACCCATGTTAGAAAGTTCTCCTTTGAAACCCCGTGAATTCTCTATTTTTAAACATTGTGCTACTGGGGAAAATGCATTAAAGCACAATTCTGCTCCAAGAAATGACTGTAAAATCAGCACTTTTTCACTGTTTATCTTCCCCATGCATGTATTCAGAGACATCTCTTCTTCCATTAGTGATAATGGGAGTTTTTTTCTATGTTTTATTCTTGTAATCACTGCAGAGGTCATACTGGTAAGATAGATAGCTATACATCATTAGCAGCACTACAAAGCAAAGCACTAGCTCCCACACTGAGCAGAGAGATAGAAGTACAAACTGGAGACAATGGGGTGACATAACCCAAGTATCTGAGAGTTTTGCCTGAGCAACATTTGTCCTGGGTCTGAGGAGGTTCAAGACAACAGCACTAGTTTAGCTTTCATTTCCCTTATTGGGTTTACAGATCTTGTAGTCAGAGAGAGCAGAGAGAGCTTTTCTCTTCACAAACTGGGAAGTTTTTGATTAGAAATATCTGAGTTACAATAAAATAAAATTCCATGAAATCCCTTTAATAATTTTTCTGATCAAAGCTGAGCACTCAAAATAGACCTGAGACAGTCCTTGTCACCAAAACACTCTCTCTTCTTCCAGAGATTATCCCATTTCGGAGCGCAGCAGAATTGTCAGGCAACAACTTCATGTGCAGCTGACCCAGAGTAACATCTCATTTCCACTAAAAAGAGGGCGTTTTGCTCTTCCTCTTGCACTCTTTTCCCTTCCCTTGTTTTACTGGAATGGTTTTACACCAGGGTAGTTGGTTAAATCAGTTCACAGAAGGGTGTGATGAGCCAGCACAAAGTAAACAGCAAGAAGATGACCAGGAGTGATAGAGGAGGGTGGAGGAAGAAGGGACCTTACTCTTTCAGCAACAATAAGCCACTAAAACATTCACTACCTCTCAGGGAACCACAGCCTAAATTACATGTGAAGAACTGGCAGTGCCTATCTTTTTCCATTGACTCTAGGCAGATACCAGAGGACTGGTTTAGCTCAGACATCCAGCTTTTAGACAGCTACACTTAGGTGAGATCAATCCCCGCCAGAAGTACTTGAACTGCCAAGGCAGGGTGAACTTTCTTCATTTTTATCACATTTTTGGGTCCGTTTCAGTCTGTTCCCAGGATCACTGCTGTGATGAAAAAAAAGAGTAAAATGTAAGTAAATACTTACAGAGGACCCTGGGATTTTAGCCTAATTCTGGAGCACTCTGGGTGCAGTGCAAGCATCCCCAGCAGGACACTCAGAGGCCTGACTGTGAACTTGCATCGATTTTCACTTACTTCTATTTTCATTTATATTTTAACAGGAAAATTAAGTCCATACATTTAACAGAGCTGAATAAAATAAGAGAAACAAGTCCACTATTTCAAAGGAGGAGAACGCTAGTGCCAGGAATGAAGGCATGCTGACTGGCATAATGTGTGGTAGGGCCAGATGTTCAACAATATTTATGCACTGAAAGCAGATCAGCTAGCCTGTGAAAGGTGAAAATTTGTCCTTTCAACTACTTCAAAACCACTGGTCTGTGTTTACTGATCTGATTCAAGTGAGATTTCTATGAAAGTAGTGGTGGAAAATAAGGAAATAAAATACAGCATCTTTTGTAAGTATACATTTGCATTACAGAATTGGATTTTTGACAGATGGAAAAAGAAAGAAGAAACTGCATGTCAAACCTGCACCTTTTGAGTGTGTCTCAGCATAACTGCCTCTAACTTGCTGAGCATCTTGGGAACTTGGATTCATAAAAAGATGTTGAAGGCATCTTTATGCCAATATAACGGTACATCCACATAAAGACCAGCATGTCATACCTGAAATGGAAAATACCAAGGGTTCAAATATGAAAGCAGTGGAGTTCAAGTGAACAGAACCAGAAGAAGAGAATAGGTCCAGGAAATGCAACAAGCATATCTTGGAGAAATCAGTCTCTTTTTTCCTCCGTGGCCCAAGTGCAGTTAGATTGCCATTTTGAGGAGGTAGCCAGATACTATATGCTAAAATCGATTGTCCTGGAAAACTTTGTGTGGTATTTTCTCTAAACTTTGTGTGGTATTTTCTGTGACTCTTATACAAAAAGTATTTGCAGAACAATGATTGAAAATCTCCTGTGTTGTGGAAGATATTCCCAGGGTTCCACAGTTCAGGCTGTATGCACAAAAATACTTGTGATTACCTGAATAAAAGGGGGCCATTCTTTATTGAAACTATTTAATTTTATATTAATAAACCATTGATACTTTTATTGTTGGACACTGGAAATATCTCTTCCTTTTAAGCACAATCTTTTAAGGGAACTGTTCACAACATGCCTTGGTAAGAAGCATTTTTCTTGGGCTTTCTCCAACCATTCTTGCTAATATGTGCTAAGTTCTTCCATCCGTTACCTTAGGAATAGGCAACATGCTTTAACCTAGAAGGTGGTTTCCTATCCGTTGATGATCTGGCTCTTTAGCAAATCTTTCTGTGTTAAGCTTTGTTTTTATTACTAACTGACTACACTAGGACTTAAAAAATTTGTACAGCCAAAGTAGGTGTGGTACTATTTATAAATCAATGGTAAGTTATGCAGTTTTCATAAGGTGGTTTATATTGCATATTTGAAATCTGGAGGTGTTTCAGGAATGTATCATAAAACCACCTTCCATAAACTGTCTCTCAGGAAACAGTGATGATAACAGAGGCAGACAGATCTCACTTTTAAACAACTTACCCTGTACCCTGGATTTACTAAATTTCTGGATTTTTTTTTAACCAGGTTGAAAATCTTTCCAACTTTTTGAAGTCTTATCAGCTGAGTTTTCAGAAGATTCACTTTACTGCTAAGATTTCCAAACACTCAATAACATGAGGCTACACAGCCATATAAATCTTGCCTCATGAGTTTTAGAGATTTTTGAAAATCCTAACTGTATACCATGTACTGGATAAAAGTTAAAATAATTCCATATATAAAATAATAAAAGTACACATATTAATTAAGCTGCCAGACCCAAAAATGGTGAATTTATAACTGCCAGAAAAAGATTTGACATCTGTGCAATTTAGTGAACATGAACTGTAAGTCTTCTGGATTTTACCTCACTTCTTATTTTCACACAAAAATGTGTGCAAAGCTTCATGGATGACAGTGTGGGTGTCAGGAGCCTGAAAAGGGTGAAACAAATTGGAAAAATAGAATGAAAATATACAAAACTCTGTAAAATTACTATGTTCCCTGACTGTAGGCAAGAGCTATATTTAGATCTGGTAACCATAATGGGACATTGGTCAGAAGATGAAGGATAAGTTTCAATACATGTTCATTACTTTAAAGAAATTACACCTTGGAAAAAGCCTTTTATATTGATAAAGTACCGTAGTACAAAATAAAAAAATAAAAAAAACCTTTTGTGCAGAAAGCAGTTTACCTAGCCTATGTTCTTCTGCGTTCATTTTCCTGTTATTGAATATATCTGTGTAAATAAGAAATGCCTTTCACAGCTGAGAGTCTCTGTTTGCTCCATCCTTCAGTGAAGTCAGTTCACAGCATCACAAAGATGTGTGAACAAGTCCTGGTAGAGTTTTATTTTATTTAGCTATCCTGAAATACTTTTCTTGCTTGTTCGATACTCAAGGTCTAATAAAACCTACCTAGCATTTGACATTTGGTTTATATGGTTTTTTTTGTGGAAGACCTTGAAGGCCCAGAGGGATGACAAGGAGACCACAGATAAAATGCAGATACTGATTTTTCACAAAGGAACATTTCTTCCAACTGCTTCCTAAGTATTTGAGTTTAATGTGTCTTAATTGGAATACAGCACACAAAATACAAACTAAATTATTTTATTTCTCTACACAATTCTAATTTCCTCTTTCTACACCAATGTCATAATCACAGTGACTACACCAATATCTATTGAAAACCATCTGGATTTGTAACATAAAATGCAAACAAATACCCATAACCCAGAAAATCAGCAGTAATAAAAAGAAACTTTTCCAAACGTTTTTACAACAGACAGGAACTATTCCTTTGAACTCTTTTTGTGTAATTGTTTAGAGAAATTATATTCTGGAATTTATATTATAATGAGAAATTATATTACGGACTTTAGATTATGACATATATATATCAATACAGCTTGAAATTACTATGCTATGAGACACACCATGTCATAGTTGCTTAAAACCACTAATAATGAGATAGATAGAAACATTGAGGGGAAAAAAGCTTCACTGGGGTTGAATCTGATTCAACAGGTTCAGTTTCTATCATGGTGCACTTGATGTGGAGACAGAATAAATAGCAAAATGTCCACAGAGGTAGTTTATCCCCCCACCTCCTCTCCCTTGTCTCTCTGCTCTCAGCCCTGTGCCCCATGGGCCAGGTCTGAGGACTGATTTAGTGATTTAACTGGAAGGGTCTGATAGGAGGCAGAGCCACTCAAGGTAAAAGTCAGAAGGCAAAGGGCAAGGGGGCAGTGAGGAGCTGAACTCTTGCCTTTTGAGTAGGATGGCCATCCTTCCCTGTGACATGGTACCCTCAGCTCTAAGACACCATAACACTGCTTATGCACGACTACAGCAGACCTGAGGCTTCAGAGCTTAGTTCCAAACTGAAAACACCGAGAGTTCTGAATGCATAACTTAATGAAATTAAAAAACACTTTAATGTCAATGTGCATTACAAAGAATTTGGTAACCTTCCTTAGAAAAGGGAAAAGTAAGACATAAAGAGGACATTAGGGTAGAGCAGGGACCAGAACTCATGTCACCTGAAAGCTAGTCCAGTATGATGGCTGCGAGACCAGAGTTAAGATTGTGATTGGACTAAAGAGCCTAACACAGCTAGATAGGTTAATCCTGCTGCATCCAGCAGAGCCCAAAAAGGCTAGGGAAAGGACTGGAGGTGATGGGTCCTGGACCTGCGGTTGTGACACTGAAGCTGGGTATGACCCCTGGTTACAGCCAAGCTTACATGTGACTGCCACATTCCAGCCTGATACATTCTTGTCCTACCTCTTACCTTTGTGCAATGAGGCTTTCAAAGAAACTACAGAAGAACTAAAGTGATGAACAAGAACCAGGTACTCAAAACCTGGAAGTCCTTACCAAAGTTCAGAAAAAAATAGTTGTAATCACTTCCCAATGGGTCCTGGGTCCTGGACCTTGGGCAGTGTTGCAGGGAGGGACCCAGGATGCTATTTAATGACATCTCTGTGTAGCAGACCATAGCTTTCACCCACACACGAGGCATTCCCAGTCATAGGAGTCATTTCAGACGGGTAGTGGGTGGAAGACACAGCCATACACAGAGCGTTTCATTGCAGAGGTTGTTCACGGCTGGCCCTATGTGAGCTGTTGGGACTGGGTTAAGCTGCTAGTGACTGCAATCCCTGTAACTGCCTTATTTTGGCTGAAAACACAGAAGAGATGAAAGGAGGCTTCATACACAGCTAAATATTTTCTGAAAGCTTTCAGACCTAAGGTCCAATAAGGTAAGGTTGCTAAATGACAAAGATAAGCCTAAAAGGACATGATCTTGAAGACTAAGGCAAGGAAGTGACTGAGGTAACAAAGAAAATCATAGAATCATAGACTCATAGAATAGTTAGGGTTGGAAGGGACCGTAAGATCATCTAGTTCCAACCCCCCTGCCGTGGGCAGGGACACCTCGCACTAAACCATGTGGCCCAATACACCATCCATCCTGGCCTTGAACACTGCCAGGTTGTACAACTTCCTTGGGCAACCCATTCCAGTGCCTCACCACCCTCACTGTAAAGAACTTCTTCCTTATATCTAACCCAAACTTCCCGTGTTCAAGTTTGAAGCCATTACCCCTTGCCCTATCACTACAGTCACTAATGAAGAGTTCCTCCCCAGCACCCTTATAGGTCCCCTTCAGATACTGGAAGGCTGCTATGAGGTCTAAAATCATATCATATCATAGAACGGTTTGAGTTGGAAGGGACCTTAAAGATCATCCAGTTCCAACACCCCTGCCATGGGCAGGGACGCCTTCCACTACACCATGATGTGCAAAGCCCCATGCAACCTGACCTTGAACACTGCCAGGGATGGGCCACCCACAGCTTCTCTGGGCAACCTGTGCCAGTGTCTCTCCACCCTCATAGAGAAGAATTTTTCTTAATTTCTTATCTAAATCTACCCTCTGTCAGCTTAAAGTCATACCCCCTTGTCCTATCACTATACGTCCTTGTAAAACCTCCTCTCCTGATTTCTTGTAGCCCTCCCTTTAGGTACTGGAAGGTTACTCAAGCTCTTCCCTGAGCCTTCTCTTCTCCAGTCTGAACAACCCCAACTCTCTCAGCCTGTCTTCATAGGAGAGGTGTTCCAACCTTCTGATCATCTTCATGGCCCTCCTCTGAACTTGTTTTGACACATCATGTCCTTCTTATGTTCAAAATGCAGTACTCCAAGTGGGACCTTATGAGAGTGGAGTAGAGGGGCAGAATCACCTCCCTCGACCTGCTGGTCATGCTCTTTTTGATGCAGCCCAGAATATGGTTGGCTTCTCATCAACCAACACCCCCAAGTCTTTCTCCTCAGGGCTGCTTTCAATCCAGTCTCTGCCCAGCCTGTATTACTGCTTGTGATTGCACTGACACACACAAGACCTTGCACTTGGCCTTGTTGAACTTCATGAGGTTTGTACAGGCCCACCCTTCAAGCCTGTCAAGGTCCCTCTGGATGACAGTCCTTCCCTCCAGCATGTTGACTGCACCACACAGCTTGGTGTCATCAGCAAACTTGCTGAGAGTGCACTCGATCCCACTGTCCATGTCACTGACAAAGATGCTAAACAGTGCCGGTCCCAATACCAATCACAGAGGAACACCATTCATCACTAGTCTCCACTTGGACATTGAGCTGTTGACCGCAACTCTTTGAGTGCCAGCCAATTTCTTACCCAATGAGTGGTCCATTCATCAAATTTATGTCTCTCCAGTTTAGAGACAAGGATGTCATGCAGGAGACAATGTCACGTGCTTTGCACAAATCCAGGTTATTCACCAATGCTGTCACCCCATCATAGAAGACCACCAAATTTGTCAGGCACAATTTGTCTTTTGTAAAGTTATGTTGGCTGTCACCAACCAACTCCTTATTTTCCATGTGACTTAGCATAGTTTCCAGGAGGATATGCTTCCCTCATCAATGGAATCATCAATGCATCCCAGAAATCTCCTGAATCACTTAAGCCCTTCTGTTTTGTCCCTCCAACAGATATAGGGTTGGTTGAAGTCCCTCATGAGGACCAGGAAAGAGGAAAAGCAGGAAGAAAGAGAAGATGGTTGTGCAAGGATGAATGAAAATGTATCCTGTCTTGGCTGAAGAAACATTGGAGACCAGCAGGTCCATGAACCCCAGCAAAAAGAGGTCTATAAAACAGAGAAGACAAAGGAAGGAAAGGTGTCACAAAACCTGAGATGAAACACATGAGCAAGAAGCAGAAGCGTGTGCCTGAGAAGTGCTCATGAGTTAAAACCATTAAGCTTAAGAGAATGAATCCAAAGAGTAGTGATATGCCAGCTGCCACACAGAGGCCAGGGTATGACATAAGGCAGCTGTATGATTGTTGTGAAGAGGGAGAATGCAAGAAGTGTGTTATGAAGCTGAAGTCAGAAGGACTTCAGCCTTCAGATGCAGACAGAACAAATGTTGTCCATCCCCTGGAGGACTCAGATCTTCTCAAGTGAATAGATTTATTCACGAAAATGTCACTCCACCGGTCACAGCTGATCATGTTTTAGGCCTAAAGAAGAGCTTTTCATAGAAATTAGCTTAGAAAGAAGTGATTGTGAGGCAATTCTGGTTTACATACAAGGGAGTTTGAAATCAGGTCAACAATTCAAGTGTGGTACTTTAGGACAGCAGAATGATGAACCCCAGAACTCACCAGCCTATGAAATTTTACTAATTGAGTAGTTTTCAACTACTGAGTCTAAAGGATGCCCTTAGGAAAAGCTGACTTGTGAATAGACAGCAGCACAGGCAGAGGGCTGGCAGACTGCCTTGAAATACGTCCCAAGCCACAAACTGAGAGAAGTCACATATGGAGGAACAGCCTGAAATACAGTGAGGCCACTGCATGGAGGAGGTTCCTATGAACAGGGAAGTGCTGGGGAAGAAGGATCAACCTGACAAAGGAGCAATGGGCTACAAGAGCGGATGTGGTTGTTTAAGTATGTTGTGAATAAGAAAGCTGAAGCACTGCTGGCTTTGAGCCTAAAGGACTAGTGAACCCTTGAATACACGATCCATCAGGCTTCAGAGGACTGAAGGAGGAATGGGACCCCAGTGACAGAGATGATAAAAGACAGCAATGCTAAATGCCAGCACTGGGGTGTCTACCCCCATAAGAGGGTACTTCACCTGCTGATGGAAACTGTGAGGCATCAGGAGGATTTTGAGGAATCAAGTTTGGGAGGGGAGGGGAGAGGAGAGGGGTGCATGGTCATCTCAGAGATTTAGGTTATCCATAAATCAAGGAGCAAAGAGAAGGACTCTACAGAAATTGCATCCCAGCAAGTAAAATAAAAGAACCCACAGGATTGTCTAAGTGCGAGTTCACTTGACCTCGAAAAGGGAATGAAAGCAAATGGCCAAAAGAAATGTATTTCTACACTACCAAGAAGGAAGTAGTTGGCTCTGCATTGAAAAGACAGAGTCAAGATAAACTGTATATTGCCCAGAACTACTTGAGTATCTTACCTTCTTTTCAGTCCAGCTGACAGTGCAGATCTGCTCCATGATCAAATGGCAAGATGCATGTGGTCATCAAAGTGGTTACCTCCACAAAGGACCCAGTTCCTAGCACTGAGAACACTCCTTCTTATTCATTTAGGAGTGGGCTGGTGGAGAAACTGACAATCTGCTAACATTTTCACTATGATGTGAAAACTGGAACATAAAAATGCACACATAGCGTGGGATTCTGGTAAACCCATCATGCCAAAAAGCCCAAGAAAGTAGATAGTGTAGTCTTTGATGTGGAGGAAAAAGAAATTACCTAGACATCTTGAACCATGCTCAACTTGAAAATAAAATGTATGAAGGGAATAATTAAAGACATGGAGATAAATAGAAGATGGGATAAAAGATCACTAAAAGTACTATACCAGACTCAAAAGAACTTCTGTTCTGAGAGATTACATTAAAAAAAAAAAAAAAGAAAAAAAAAAAGAAAAAGTTGGAGGTATAATTTTTGTTTGTAAAATTAATCTGGAATAAATGGGGATTATTACAAGAATTGTAGGGTGCACAAGGAACTAACTAAAGGCAATCAGCAAGTGGGGAAGTACCTTTCCACAAAAATGTTGGCTTGCTAATGAAATTTTCTGATAACAGAAATTTGGAAAGCATTCTTATTAGGGAGGAGAATCTGAATAAACAGGAAGAACTAGGTGACCTTAAGGAGTGAAGCAATCAAAATAGGATAACTTTTAATGGTATCAAATTGCATGCTCTGTACCTAAGGATTTATAAGACAGATTTATGCAGTAAATTAGGAAAACATCAGTCTGAAAGGTGAGGAGAACACCCTGAATGTGCTAACTATCTACAGGATCTGTTGCCAATGTAAAGCAACTAAAATGTACCAAGGGCCATTTCTAATAAAGTTAGGAAAGTATCAGTTCTATTGTTAAAACCCCAAGAGATCATGTTTGGATTTTTGTATAGTGAAAGATTCCTCTACCCTAGATTAGACATCTAAAAGTTCAGTATTTTAGTATGAACAAGTCATCCAAGGCTCCTTTATATACAGTGAAGAGAAATCCAGAAAGCCATTAATCTCAGCCTATAATACTGTCTAAAGCAAGTCTAATGCAATGGCTTCTGGAGGTTTCTCTCTTCTCTTTCTTATATTTGAGTACAAGGGTGGTCAGGGCTAAACCTCAGATGCGTGAAAATATGTAAGGGGAATCTGGGTCAGGAAGAGAGGCTAATGACCACTGTCTGACCCATGGGATGAATTTCACCAGGAACAAAAAGATATAAAGAAGTCTGAAAATAATGAAAATATCACTGCTACGAGGGTTTACAGCCTCGTAGCAAAAAGATCTAATAAGTTTTAAAACAAAAACTAGTGATGAGCGAGCAGAGAAAGGAACAAGATTGTATGACTCTGTTTGGTCCCATGGTGCTACATTTAAACCTTGCTAGTTATCCACTTACTTCTTTATCAAATGTATGCTTTATTGGCTATTTAGAGATAGTCATTCAATAGTATAGACAACTTTATGACTTCACAGTACTTGCAGTATATTTATAGCGTACTCCTTCCTAAAGTAAAATGCTATGTAAACAAAATTGTCCTAGACTACCCTGTTCATATTTGTCAGTGACTGGCAAACCACAGTGTTTGTCAGTTTGCTAAAGTCATCTTCCTTTTACCACTAACTTTCTTTGTCTCTCTTCTAGTCACAAATTGGCTAAGATTCTGGCTTTAGTTAAGTGTCAGGACTAAAATGTTGTGAAAAATACTGCTCAATGCACACTAAACAGACATATTGTCGATGTCAATAAACATATTTTTTTTCCAAATAAGCAATATAAATCTTTGAAAACACCCTGCAGAGTAAATGACAGAACTTCAAATAAAACTGTCCTACTTGGTATAAGGCTATTCCATTATTATGAATTGTGTATCAGCACATGTGTTTCTCAAATACTCTATGTTTCTGCACATATGTTTCTCAAATACTGTGTGTTTCTGCATTATTTTTCAATCCTGTGACCTAGTCTAGCATTAAATCATAAGAAGTTCAGCAGCTGAGTTTTACCCTTGTCTACAGAGCACACGTACAATTACTGTTTCATAAATAGAAATAAGACATTTAAGCCTCTACACTATATATCCATACGGCTATTTAAATTTTGCTTCTTTCTTACATATGACATCTAACATGTGACATTAAGAGTCATCAGATTCATGTATCCTTTCAACATCCCAGGATTTTCAGAAACAATAAAAGAGGGCAGAAGAAGATTTGCTTATGATCACACCCTTCCCAAGCTCTAACGACAGAATGGTCCTTCTTTGGCCAAAGGACAGGGACTGAATCTTCTACCTCCTGTACTTCTTTCTTGCAACTGCAAGTTGAGATGTAAAGCCAAGGATAAAGCCTTCTTTCTAGGTGTACAGCAGAGCCTGTATAAAGACCCCAGAGGGGTAGAAAATTCCCAGGAAACAGATAATGTATTTGCTGTGGTAGCTTCAATATTCTGTCTGAGGGTGTCTATGTTCCATCATGCCGCCCTTTAATGGCTATAATGGCTGTAGAAAGTCTGCCAACCAGTTACAACTGATGGATAGTGGAGCTATAGCTTGACCTCAGCAGTAACAAACTGCAAGATACTTATTCTGCGGGGGTGGGGGGGGAGTGCGCTAAGAAAATCAAGCATATGTGATTGCAGTGTCAGAGTCCCCTGATAACTGCTGAAGCTACTGGCCATATTCTGCCAAATATGGAAAACAAAATTCAAATGAATTCAAAAATATTTCAATTAAACAAAAACGAATTAAGTTCCTGCAGGTCTGCAGAAGAGTGGTGGTGAAATAGAGGAGGGAGAGCCCCAGGGTTGTCCCCCTGGAAGGGAAAAGGCAGGAGGGCGGTGCATAGGAGCTGCAGCATTTAATACCATTTGCTGGGGAGCAGCAACCTCCAGACAGGTATCCTGACAAGCAAAATCTATCACCATCTTTTACTCTTGGAAGACAAAATTCAGATCTGATTTGAAAAGATGCACAACAACCAGCCATCCAGTGTAAAGATCTGCTTAACTAAAATCCGCTACAGAAAGCTTCAGCCCAGACGCACCAGGCACCAGCACCTCCAGTGTGGCCTGTCTCTCCTCCTCGGCAGCAGTGGAGGAAGACAATGACCTCCCTGTCTTAGCATTGCTCTGTGGTATGTCCACCTAACTGAATCACAGCAGGATAAATAACCAGACAATATAACAAATGCTTTCCCCTTTTGTTTGCCTTACAAGAAACAAAATTAATGCCCTGCTGATGCATCCCCTTAAGAAATTACTCTCACTACATTGTGAAGATTGTAGTTTCTTCTAAAACTGGTTTCAAATGCTACAATATACACCAGAGATACCAGTGTTTGGATAATGGCAATCACGGTAGACTTCTGTGGAGTTCTCTGACCAAAAAACAAATAAATAAATAAAATCATCATAAGGCACCAAGGCCTAAATTCCAGTATAAATTTGAACTATAAATGCAGAAGTTGAAGCTTTCTGTACTTCTGTTTTTCATGAACAATCACTCATCTTTCCTCTTTTGTGAAAGACTATGAGGTGACTAAATTGGAAACGTTCAGCATTAGTTTTCAAAGAATGGGATACGAGATATTGGCATGTTCAAGGCAACCCTGTTCTACAGTAACACCAGTGAATGAGCAGATTCCTAGGAATGTTTGAAGGAAGGATCCTTAATTATGTCTCCAGTTTAATGCGATTAGCTCTTAGATGCTTTTGGATGTGTCTAAATTCATCAGAGTTCTCCAGGCTTGCAGAAAAAGGAATGCTTCTGTGTCTGCTGGATTCCCATACAATCAAACTCTCCAAGGAGGGAGGGAAAACATTTTATTATTTCATGCAAATACTTCTTTCTGTGGAAACTAAACATACGTAGTTTAGCAGACTAAAATTGTTGTGAACACTTCCAGTTCAGGGACAGGATCAGGGCGGACTCCTAAAATTTATTACAAATACCAAAGGCGAAGGGGGATGAGCTGCACCTCAAAGTGGAAGGAAAGAATCTCCCAAGAATAAGCCACAATCAACATGTCATCTAAGCAAATTAATATCCCTACATCCAGACAGAGAATTTTTTTGAAAGGGAGGGAGAAGGGTGCTATTTTGATTTATAGAGATACTGCGAAATTCAAGGCTTAATTGTACTTTACCCAAGCAAGCTTGTTTAAGATAATGCTTCTTTCAAATATTTCAGACCTTCCTTCCTTGAAAGCTCACATCTTCAAAATGACATCTAGTAATGCTTCATAATTTACACAAGAACAAACTGAGATAGAAGTCCAGACTGCAAACACAGATTATTAACAAGAAGAAAAACATAAAGAGTGTCCTGCTCCCAAACAAACCACTTACCCTTTTCACTTCCTGATTCACCTATCAAAGACAAGTGGGGTTAAAAAACCAACTCTGTTTATACTCCCACACTGGATGCCACCCTCCGTGAGAAAGCCTGGTACCTTCTCACAGGTGCCACTTTCCTGGACCCATGTCAGACACTCAAAGTCAACAAGGAAACCCTTGGGGAGAGGCATTATGGGACAGAGACAGGGCTGGTGCTGACACTTGCCTCATACCCTGGCACCTCTGCTTCTCCCTGCCCTTTGTGCACCCCAGGCATGATGGGCATGGGTGTTTTTCTGAGCACGTCTTATCGTTAGCGTTGGAGGCAGAGATGTTTTTCCTGCCATGTGTTTGCACAGCACCTACCAGACAGGGTCTGTATTTCAGTAGGGCTGCTGGAATAAAAACTTGAAAACAGCAAGTAGCAATAGAGCTGCAGATACTCATCCAGAGCATTTACTCCCTGAGTCTGGCAATGTTGAAAGTTCACTGTGTTACCAGGGAGTTCCTTGAATGTCACAGCTCCTTGCTCTGATAAATTAGCGTCTAATCCTAAAGGTGGCTCATTGGGTTTCAGTATTAGGCACTTAATCTCTTTCCCTAGCTCAGGAATCTTCTCACCCTGCACCCAGAGACATCATCAGTCATTCGTTTGCCCAGAGTTACCAAACAACATGCAATTTTTTAGTAAAGATGTCAAAGTGTCTGTCTAAACATCTTCTGGTTTTGGCCTGAAACTGATATGAGTTGAAAGTCTCCAGCTCTTCCCTAAATCCTGACAGTTAGTTAACAACAAATAAAAAACAGCCCAGTGATTTACTGTGTCGATCCCACATTGTTGTGCTCTGTGTTTCTTTAAGAAAGGTGTGAGTATATGTGTAAGAGTCTTGAAATACAGTGGTTGCCATGGCAATTATCTGTGTTTAGAGAGTGGAGGGGAGTAAAGTTCCATGTAAGTGGCCAGAGTAGAGTGCAAGTTAAACATGCCTCTTTGCAGATCTAAATTATGTACTGTTCTTTCTCCCCCCACCCCCCCTTAAAAATATTTGTGAAAATATGCATAGATTGTCTGATGAGCTCCAAACTATTCTTGCAACAATGCCAGCTTTTCTTTTTTTTCCCCTCAATATTCCCACTCTCCTGTAAGCCCTGGGAGAATAAAGCATAAGCCCATGAGGCAGGGGAAAGAGGAGTTTGTCTGAATATAGGCTGTGCAGAATTGCCCGACCATGCTCCCATCCAGGAGTTTGCTTATCTGGTTCATTTCTCCTTAATGGGACTGAGTGCATTACTCTTACAAAACTAACAGATCAAAAATACAGGTATAGCTAAATGGCTGTAACTTTAATTAGAAGGGAATGTTATACAAGCATAAATCATTTGGACAAATATGCCTGAGCATTTATATTGTGCTTTACATTTTCTAACTACTCTGCGGATTTGATGTTTTTGAACAAATGTGCATTGTGCCTGGAGCTGGAAAGTCTATGCTCCATAAATCTTTGTCTTCACGTTCTCTCTTATTTTCATTTATCAACCTAGATTTTACCTCCTTTCCTCACCTTCACGATAAAGGTATGATTCCCAGCCTCCACATGCATGCGTGCAGTTTGTGTATTTGTGAGGTGTTCCACTCCCAGTGCTGGCTCTAAGGCCCACCACAGGGCTCTTTTGCTTTTCACACAGGAATATTCTAAGGACAGTGATCCCAAAACAGCAATTGTGCAGTCTGATAGCTGCCTGCACTGATTTCACAGGGATAGTGTTCACCTCAGACTCCACAAAACGAATGGTGATTTTCAAAACATCCACAGGAGAGACGCCATTCTGCCACCTCCCGTGGGCCACTTGTCCCAGAAATGGTCTGTGGTGGACACTGACTAGCACACACTTAGCAGTAGATCTGTGTAAGGAGTAATGGTAACACTAGAAATATGTCATTCTTCAATACTTATTTAGAATTCACATACAACACTTATGTGCTCCGCTTTAGCATCTAGGAAATTCAGCAAAGGAATTGATATCATGACAGTTTGACATAACCACTCTTGAAAATGTGTTGCCAGGGGCTTCTTTAAATATTAATGGATAAATTGCAAGATGGAAATACGTTATTAAGTTGCCTTGAAAAAGTGGATCCTGAGGCTCTGCTTGTTCCCAAGCAGCTATTAGTAAAGGACCCATGGGTTCCAGCAGCTTTGAACTAAGGACGGGGAGCTGTATTTACTCCTAGATCCAGTAGTGCCATATTGGATGACAACGAAGTACTTTCATCCCTTGGTTTCCTTCCTTTACCAGTGTTTTAAAAGTTATAATAATCTTCCTCTGCAAAAGAATGGCGAGTTTTGTTGTTTTGGGTTTTTGTTAGTGAACTCAGGAGAAAGCTTTAACAAAGAATCAGAAATTATTTGGTCCTTGCCTTACTGTGTTTACTCCTGAGTTTTACACATGAGGCAATAGGTGACATTGATAAAAATTCAGTTGATGAGGCAAGGAAAGCCAAAGATTACCAAAATACGATTGCAGTTAATTAAGGTGTGTGACCAACATGATAACTCCACAGTAAGGTGGTTTGTTTGGTAAATATACTACCCTCTGGTAGGCAATGTAGGAAGGGTGGCATTTTAGGAGGGATCTAGGCAAGATGAGGGTGGTAAAAAGGTGGGAAAGGTCTTTCATTATTATAGGTGTACTACCATCAGCAAAGTAAATATGCCATACAGGTAAATTGTATCCTTTGCCAGTACAATAGGGACTGTATTTATAAACCCTAAAGAATGGCAGATCGCAAGCGTCACACCATGTACTCACTTGTAAAGAAAGCACTGCACCAGTATGAACTTCCCTCTGTGCTAAACTGATCCAGTAATACAACCACACAATTGAAAGGCTCTCTCAAAACCACCAGCATGGAAAAATTGCATTTTACAACTAGGCAATGCACTCTCTTCCCTACCATCTGATTTACTACTCAGCTATTGCTCTTCAGATTATTCTCTTGATATATCTGATTCAATGAGCACAGGAGCATGACGTAGACTCACTGGACAGTCTGATGAGGCTAGGTGTCATAGCTTAGAGTATCTCAGAGCATATTAGATGCTTCTCAGGGTCAATAAAGACCCTGACCTTTAGATCCTGCTCTATAATTACAGTAGCCTTTATGAAAGCTTAGCAATAAATGACATTTTCCATTAGGCTAGTTCTGTTTCAAAAAGTAATTGCTTGCACATGCACAGGATGACAGCTTTCTCCATAAGGTGAAGTCACTTTGTCCCTCCACATTGTTCCCGTGGCAGTGCGCAGTAAGCAGCCGCACGCTAGTCTGTGGTTTAACCCACTTTCTGAGGACACAGGCTAAATCTGTATTGTTCTGCTCATGTATATGCACAGGGTCTGAAAATATTCAAAGGAAAACAGTGCAGGAGCACAAGATGGGTAGAAAAAGACAGTGTGGCAGTGAATAAAATGGGAAAACTGTCCTGGTAATCCATGCAGTCCCCCCAACACCCCCTCAGACTTACCGGTTCTGTTTTAAAGAAAGAGGCAGAATGTGTCTTAGAAATGCAGAAGATGTCTTGGACACAGGAAAAGTCCATTTCATCTCAAAAGTATTCTGCACATTAATGTGAATTGATGAAAATGTGTACAGCTAACTGTCCTCTTAGACTCAGGAAAGAAGGTTTATGAAACTCCAAATGACCGTGTTAGCACAGGGCCATGTGTGGTCTGCCCCCCCACCACCACATGCCTCCCAGGAATCCCATCCTGCCGCACTTGCCAGGACTGTGGGTCAATTGTAACTTTAGTTTACCCTCGCACCTTTGCCGCACAGCCAAGCCACGGATTAACCCTTCTTTGAGTGCCATGTTGGCAAGATGACCCTGCTAGATGGATGCAGAGGTCTCCGTGCTTCTGGGAGAGCCTTAGGGGCATTAGTTACGGGCAGTTCAGCCCTCCATACCCCTCCAGACATGAATCTATGCACATCCTGGCCCATGTGCTCCTTTGTACTAGATCTCAACATTGTTTTAACTTTATGAAAAGTATTAGCTATTACAAAATAACCTGCAGATGAGACCATGACATAAAGAATATCATATTATTTCATTAACTGTCAGTTTTGCAAATCCTGAGCATTTTGGCCCAATGTTGCAAAACACCCGAAGTGTGTCCTGCAAAACATTTGCAGCCTTGCAGTAGAACTTCAAATTTTTTTCCCAAGACTCTTTGAATGCTTGCAAAATGCTTTGCTGGATTGGGACCCAGACACTTGGGTACTCTTTATCTCATTCACATGCTATAATGAGGTTGTTTGTACTAGATTTTCAATTCAGTTTTAGAGCTTGGTCCATTTTAGTAAACTTTCTTCATTAAATAGGTAATACAAAGCTAGAAGCATTACAATATCATGACAGCAAAACACCAAGTACCTACACTTCAGTCTACTTTAGAAAAGAGTGTCTGTCATTTGTAAATTTTAAAATAAATTGAGTACAGTGAGGAAGGTATTAAAGAGAAACACCTCAAAAACAAGTGGGGAAACTCAGTCTTTTTCATTCTGTGAAGAGAGTGTGACAGCATATGGTACATAGTGGGTGGTTGTTCTAAACATAACATGTATGTGTTCGACCTAAAATGTTTTATTGGTTCCTACTTATGAAAGCAGCAGCTAAAAATGACTGATGACTGTTCTTTCTATATCAGCAGCGTCTAAAGGCCCAAGGAAAAAAAAAAATCAGTCTTTATATTAATGAAAAATTTTAAATAGCCATAAAACTCTGTTTAACATGCTTTCTCCAATGTACCCCAAGTTTAATGTTTCCTCTTTGTGAAACCATAACACTACAGTAATATTCATTACTACTGTTGTTTCTAGATCATCCTAAAATATGAAACATGTCCAAAAAAGGGGGAATAATATTCCCTTCCTCCAGAGTTACCGTAGCTCTGACAGTATAGGTATCTAGCACTACATACCCAGGCTAGCATAACACAAGGAAAAATGCAAGTCACAACTACAAGTCTCCTAGATATATAGAAGACAATTATATGCTCATTATCACTGCGACTGAGTGTCTTATAAATGTGAAAGCCGTGCAGAGAGTGAAATCTGACTATTCTCCCATCCTTTTTCCCCTCTGAGAGTTATTGTCACGGAAGGAACTGAGGCTGAAACTGAGAAATCTTACACTGTGCTCCAAATAAGGTCAGTTTGTTACTAACCTGTCCTCCCATGGCAGCGATTCCTGCATCTGAGGCCAGCTGCCAAGCATGCTCCCTCTTCCTCCCACACGAGTTTCATCCTGTGGTCAGCTGTTTCTTGGAAGCTGAGGAGCATAATTGATATTGCAACTATCAAGCTGTGCGCAGAATGAGCTTACACAACTTTGTGAACATGCTTTTCTTGCCCTCTCCACCCACCTTTCTCAAAAGCTATGTGTTTGTTGGTAAAAACAGGATTCAGGTGTCAGTTATAAGGGTGGAGCTCCGGTGCTTCTGTAGACATGTGTCCTAATCCCACTCTGGGAATCAGACTGCACCCAGGTCACTCTCCTCTTTGAGTGAACTCAACAGAACAGCACGAGGGGCCTGATCCTTGAGCCCTGCTTCATCAGCAACACTGGCGTTTCTGGCTGGGAGGGACCTCTCAGTCTAAAGTGGGTCTCAGCAGGTAGCCCGCTTGCTGGGAGAGCAGAGATGATGTTGCATGTGTGCATTCTGAACTTGTTTCGTCTCTGAATTTCACCTTCCACATAGCTGTTCTAGTGTCTATGGATTCCTTTGGTTACTCAGGGTTCAGAAAGCCAAGTGTGCCCCAGTGGGTGAGGGATAATTCCCAAAAGCACTGTCTGTGACAGAGGTGAAGCACATTTTGTGACTTTGTCCCAAAGCAGCACAGCAAATTTAGGAGGGACATGGGCTCTGGAACAAATTCAAAACTGTCTGTTAGGGTTTTGTGGCTGTTTTTGTGGGGTGTTTTTTCGATCAGTGGGTGGGTTGTTTTTTTGTTGTTTTTAACCAACATAACACAACTGCAAACCTTTCCAAGGAAAGGACTGCAGAACCATTCAGCAAACAGTGCCTCACCCTTGGTAGGACTGGCTCCTGAGAGCTGTGCAAAAGGATTCTGGGGAAAAAAATTCTGCTTTTTGTTTGTGCTTTGTGTTTCCTGAGAAAGGAGAAAACTCACTCAACCTGCTGTAGTAAGGACTTTTATCAGAATTAGAACACGAGAAAATCGTTCTTGTCTATCCTACTGTGATTCGTCCAAGTCTAGAAAACGAGACGCTGCTGAGATATTATGTCTTTTATTGCTACTGTCATAAGGACCTCAAATCTTATTCATAAAATAACATATCTAGCTCCACATGTGGAATTTTTATTAAACTTCTTTTTTATTAAATGTTGATCTGAAAAACATTCAGATAACCTGAGTATTATGAAATCTGTGCATCCTTATTTCATTATTTATGATTTATCTAACCTCAAACAGTTGTGCATGCTGCTTAAAATGCCTGCAACATTTTTGCCCCAAAAGATGCTAATCTATATAATACACAAATCTGGGTGAAGATATGCAGATCACTCTGGGGAAAAAACAAACGTAAAACAAGCACAACAAAGACAACCTTAGGAATTTGGTTGCAATAATGTTATGTGGTCCTGGTAATACACACATCATCTTATGCACTTTCCCCAAATGAATTAGACAAGGTTAGATTTATATAGCACCTTTCAAGTATTTTACTGATGCCAAATATGTTTACACAGGGGATGTCTACAGAGCTACATGAGAAACTTTACATAGCATTGCAGTATACCAGAGGGATAAATCCAGGATATACAGGGCCAGCATTATCCCTACCTATTGCAGCACTGGGAAATGAAGTCACTTATGATCTAGAAAGAAGCATCAGGCCACAGAACACCTCAAAAGACTGAGGAGACAAGCAAAGGCTGTGAAAGAGTATTCATATTCTTAGAAACTAATCTCACAGCAATATAACATTCAGTGATAATAAAAATAATTTTTTGCTTATAAAATTCACTATATTTAGGCCCTTCATAGTGCAATTAGGAAAACAGATATAGAATTCAGATTCACTTTATTATAACTCAGTGGTTAATGACAAAATTTCCAGCAGTGTTTCAGAGATGTTGTTTGAGAGTATCTATTTCTGGCAAAGACTTTGCTCCAGTGCTTTTCTTTCTATATTAAAAGTTTTATATTTTAATGGGTATTAAAATTAAAGTCATACTTCATTAAATCATTGTAATATCTTAAATGTAATGAAATATTTTTAAAAATAAATATTTTTTAAATTAAATGGTTTGGAAGGAAAATCTGTGTAATCATTGTCAAACAATGTTCACTTCAAAAGTATAAAACTGCAGGTTTAATACACAATTCTTTCCGAGTCTTATATGGATTGTCCAGATTTTCGGTATTGAAAGACTGAAGAAAGCATAGAAAGTGTTCCTGTGGACAGCATTCTCTGTTTTTAAAGCATGTTTGTCTAACTAGTTCAAATACTAATTTTAACCGCATAAAACTGAGAGAAAATTGTTGAAAATCTGCAAACAGGGAAGAACTTCATAGGTGACATTTATTGGATGTCCTCAATAAAACACAATTGTATTTGTCAATGGAAAAGGCTACAAAGCAGATTAAACTGCCCAACTGAGTAAATGCAGCCAGCTTGTCTTGAGCCAGTCACAGTGGCTGAGGCCTGATGTAGATGTTTGTTTTCTTTTAATAGGTTTCTCCAGAATCTAACCATGATTTATTTAAAGTGGGAGTACTGACAGCAGTTAAAATGAGAGAAAAATCATTTCACAGTTTTGTTGAATGGACTCCATCAATAACATCGGGAGAAACAAATTAATACAACCAGCATCTAAAAGCTAGTGAAAACAAATCATGCACCAAATCACAAATTTAATGATTATTTAATGATACACTGCATGAAGAAAATATGTTGTATTTCTTCTGCCCAATTTCCACTGAGGCAGCTGGTGTAGTGCCACACTGGAGATATTACACGGATGGGAACGAGCACAAAACTTTTGAGATGAAAAGCAGCTCATGGAGGTGTCAGTGGGTTATGCAGGCCAAGGAAGCTGCAGACCCAAGGGAGGTAAGGATGGCACTTTGCAAGAGCTGCTTTTGGGCACATGTCTGCGCAGCAATGCCAAGGATGGCTTCAGCACAGAAAGGATGAGGACAAGCATGTTCATGAAACTCATTGTTGATATGAAGCTGGGAGGCATCTCCTTAAAGGGGTGGGGACCACTTGGAAGGTCTTGTCTCCAGCTATGAGAAATGTGGGCACCAGCACTTATAGCAGGCACTGTGGCTCATCACTTCTAGAATATGGCTAGCTGCTGCCCCAAGGATGTGCTATTTCCTGCTTGCGCTTCTTTCTTCAGGATCCTCTGTGATAGACTGTCTATCACAACACCAATTCTTCCTCTCATCCCAGCTCATTCAGTTGAAGAGCTCTCAGACATAACTGACGGGCACTTAGAGGAGTGTTTGTGTCAGTACTTTCCAAGCCCTCTCCTTCATCAGGTACTCAGAGTTAAGCACATGCTTAAACATTTGACTGGATCCAGGCCCATTCTCACTCACATAAACCAGAAAGGGACAACTAGGAGTGGTCAAGAAATGACGGCACAGTGCTCACCAGGAAAGCACGTGAATTGCCATTAAACAGGGGATAAATTGCAAAAATTTAAAAAACACTGATGCCATAACCCAGCTGCTGAGTGACCAGGTTCCCAGTGTGCACACACTTCCAAAAAAAATTAAAATATGAATATGAGGCAGCAGTTGCCTAGTAGACTGCTGAGTGCATGGGATTTATGTCTGTGTAGTTAGTATTATATTACATTCACAGAGTAGTATCCAAATATCAGCAGCTGTGTCTTGTATCCATTATTTCCCTTCTCCCCCAAATATAAACCTTTCTCACCTTTTTAATTAGAAAAGCTGTTTATTGACTATGACATGGAAATATTTTACATGTTGTTGTCCAAAAATGCCATTATTAAATAAGCAGGAAAATATGTTCAGTAGTAAATAGAGATGACCTTTAAAACAATGTCAAGCCCACACACCCCATGATTTGTGTGTAGGTATGTGTTACTTTAAGTCGCTGTATATTACCCGTAACGTGACATAGAATGCTGCTATGGAAAGTATCTTTGGTTAAAGAACTGTAGCGTAAATAGATAATTAAAAGCTAAAATGCGGAGCCAACTTACCTAGCAAACTACTAAATTCGAACCTGCTTGTGAGAGGCCTGACTTTATATTCACGGCAACACGGATAAAAATCAATCTGTTTTTTATCTTGAAAAATATTTTATAGCAGTTAACTGAGGTCAGGATATCTCTTGCTTTCTTGGATGACTCATGCATCAGATGTACAGCAGCCTTGTCATGCATAACAGAGAAGCACCGGTGTCACGCAAGCAGAGAAGTGGCACTGAGAAACCCTGGAAGAGAGGCTGAATTCACCTGTGTAAAACAATGTAATTTGTCAGAAAACATCTACAGAAGAAAAATTAATTAGGGAAGAGTGCGGCCTATCCTTCCCCCATGGCATTCCAGTCAAATGCAGGGGCTGTGGGGGGTTATTCCAGGAAATCAGCAAAGATATTTGCATTTTATTATTGTCAGTGTTGCCATTTGTTTCAGTTTTGGTTTGTAGGGAAGAGGGAGAAGAGGCAAAGAAGGAAGAATAGCAAAAACTGTCTTTAGGGCAGAACACTTACTTCGGATGGTAAATTATTTCAGAAGTATTGTGAAATTTACCAAGAAGTCTCAATAACTGCTTTAATGCAGATGCAAATATAACCGGGTCAGAGACCTATGCCTCATGTCTCGCATGCTGGTGGGAATCCTAGGTCTCTAAGAGTTTTCCAGCAGCCACCACAAGAATATCCAACCACCAAGTCTGTCCTGCTAGGCCTCTCTGCCAACACGTATTTCTATCATTATCAAGAAGTCAGTCATGTAACTATACAGGCATTTTATTTTGTTATCTGTAATGGATGGTAGTATTGTATTTGTTTTACTTCTTTTAAAAAGCTGTAGCCGAGTGCGAGAAGCAACATGGCTCATTGCCTTGGACATTGTGTGGGGCTCAGATAAGGGAGGGCACCCCTCCCTGGAGCACAAGCATGTGGGGAAAGCAGAGGAAAGAACAGGGTGAGGCAGCCAGGAGACCAGGAGAGCCACAGACTTCTATTCCCCAAGCGCTGAAACTTTGCAAAGCCATGTTTGGGAGAGTGCTGAGAGCAGCATGGAGCATGCATCCACCAGAGATGGATGGATGGGATGGATGGATGGATGGGTGGATGGGTGGGCTCACTGACACGACATGGCAGGCTGTGTGATGTCACAACACCGCCAAAAGTCACCAAACTGGTGGTATGCAGCCAAGACTGGAGGAGAAATCCCATCTGCAGAAACTCAGCGCACAGAGGAAGACCAGTTCATAAATCTCTCATTTTCACTTTGTCTCACCAAACAGATTTTAAGCTTTATTTTTAAATACCACCTTCTACCATTCCTGTTCAAACCACCCTGGATTTTGAGCGTAAGAGCCCTTTCCATCATTCTGGTGTGCTCTATCTCAGTGAGGCTTCCAAGAAGCCTGACCCAAAAGCTCTGCCTGAGTCTTACCACACTCCCTCTCCATTGTAGACCTGGACAGGGTGCCCATGCTGTGCGCCACTGCTTAGAAAGCACCATAGTGATGAAGCTGTGGGAGAGCAGGTTAGACTGATCTCCAGCACAGCTGGGATCTAACCAGACCCTTGTGTAAGGCAGGGAGTGCCAGGGTGTGCAAGTCCTCGCGGACAGACTTCGAGCTCAGTGCAACCCTGACGCAACAGCTGAATGTTTTACAGGATACCTGTACCATGGGAACTGCACATGGAGGGCAAGGGTTGATAGAAAGAGGTAGCGAGATGTAAATAAATAAATGTTCTTCTTTTGTAAATGTGAGAGGTCTGTGGAGAGAGGAGTAGCAGGACTCTCTCTAGAGTGATAGACCAGAGGGCAGTGCAAGCATGGAACAGCAGCCTCTGTCATGTACTTACCCAAAGGTTTGGTGGAGAATTTTTCAACTGAGCAATACTTTACTGAATAATAGTGATTCAGCAAAATCACCAGTTTTCATGAAACTTACCTGTTCTGATTAAAGTTTGCTCAGAAAGGGGCTCTGACGCACCAACTGAAATATGGAGACAAAGAAAGGGAAAGAGCCCTTGCAACATGTCGGTATTCAAAGCATCCAACTAGCAGGGAAAAAAGGTTTGGCTCAGTCTAGAGCAGAAGTCTGAGCATGAGTTTTCCTCCACATGAGTGAGTCCAGTGACAATCATGAGATCCAGGAGTCTTTTTCTGTGCTTTTCCCAAGGAAAGCAGCAATATATCTTGAGGATGTGTCAAATTGGAACTTCCTTTAAATCTCAGAGCTTCATGGGATAAGATCATCATTTCCCAGCAAAGATATCTGATCTCTGGTAGTTTTCTTTTCACTCTGCAGTGTGAGTGTCCCTGAGCAGGCACCCAAAAGCCACAAACAGCCTGTTCTCATGCAAGAATATGGTAGTCTGGGAATTGCCATGAAGACCTTCCTGAGATGGGTGTCCCCAGGTCCCCACCACTCTCCAGATGCACACATAGTGACAGCAATTTTTCTGATGGCTCTACTTGGGGGGGTTTGAATAGCTGCAGGGTACAAGGGGCCAAGGAGGAAGAGTTTTAATCTGTAGACTGCATCTCAGCACAGAGGACAGGGGAGCTGCTTGTACTAACCCTGAGAAAATGCAAAATTGCTCCAACTTTCACGAACTAAGAAAGGTGTTTGAAGGGATGGTTTCTTGGATCCACAAATGATCTGCATTTTGAACTGCCCAGCTCTCTTGGTCTGCATTCAGATGTAGATAAGATGAGCAGAAATGAGCCACTGGCATGTGCTATGCCTCTCTCCTCCTGCCAAGTGGCTGATCCAGTGGGAAGCACCAGCTCAGAAAGGGGCAGAGAGGCAGAAGCAAAGTCCGCGAGCAAAGGCCATATCCTCCAATGCACAGCTCATGGGAAATCCAGCAACAATCCAGGAGTAATAGTTGGACCTTGGACTCCTTCAACAGCACAAGCTGTGAACAACGACACAAGGACAACAGCCCATCCCCTGTGTCTGTGTGGTGGTTATTTCTTCTCTTACCTGAAATGAGTTTAAAGTGATCCCATCGTCAGACCATCTTGGTCTTCAGTTCATAAAAGGAGGAGATCCTGCAAAACAGCTAGAAATTTAAAACACTGAAAAACAACTGGACTTAAACTCTTCATCTGCTACCCCCCCCGCCCCAGGCAGTTTGTTTTTCATCATGTTTCTTGTCTCTGCCACCCCAGAGATCCTGGACAACCCAACCATGTTCTCCTACCACCTTTGTTGCCTTTGCTCAGGACTTTGCTCCTTCTATGTCACACTGTGCCACCCCCAGCCACTTGCGAACACCCCAGTCTAGGTCATCCTTTCCAAGCTCCACTTCCCAGTAGAACAGTCATCCTCAGTTACTAAATTCCATTGCTTTTCTTCTAGAAAAACACTCTCATCTGCAGTTCCTTTCCATCTTAGTTTCTTCTCCATTGCTGCTTCCACACCTGTATTTTTCACCCATTTTGCCTGCCTGTGCTAAATTATACACTCTACTGCGAACAAGGACTCATTTTATTTGCTTTGTAAAACATCCACATACATGGATGGAGCTGTATAAATAATTAATCCATGCCTTAATCTAAAGATTATGAATAAGAAGGTGGTGATTGCTGCAGAAAGATTAATGTGAATGAAATAACTCAAGCAGACTATAATTTTCTCTGGCGACCCATGAAAGAATTAACCCTAAGGAGGCCCCCTTAAGTACTTTTGCAGATAGACCAATGAATTCCAGGTATGGCTTCACTTTGCATTCTTTATTTTCCTCTTTCTTCCAAGATAGATCTACCTATCTTATATGCAAGCATACACATATTCTTCGCCTGTTCCTCTGTGGATAGTTTCTCCAAGGCATTTCATGCTGTGGCTCCTACTATATAGTATAATTCTTTTAATGATGCAGTCAGGGTAACAGAAGAGCAGGAGGGGCAGTTACCTACACACCGTCTTGCAGAGATCTCAAATCATACAGTATGGTATATGTATATATAGTATGAGATAATAGGTCTTGAAACAAGGACCCAGAGTCACAAGCAGGGTGCAAAAATGCTTACTGATCCTAGGCTTCTTATTTCCTAAATGTATCCTCAAGCCTTGAGCTCAGTGCTCACTGGGAGGTAGGATAGGCAGACCAGCACAGACAAGGTCTGTCAGCAAGCTGTATGGACATCTCCAGAAAAATTTGGTCAGCCCAGCATTCTGGCAAAGTTAATGAATCTTGCAGAGGGACAGGACTCATTAACAACCAGTAATGTGGTGCCAGCCAAGCTACATTGCTTCCCAGATCCCCAACTCAGTACTTCTGTACCTACCAGCTTATTTGGATTCATCTTAGATCTACCTGACTCTTAGGAGACTTGAGACACATCAAGTGGGTGGAAGTGTGTGTGTATCAGAGTGTGGAGGTGTTTTGATCCCCACCCATAAAATCTCCAAGAACTCCCAGCATGACTGTTCAACAACCAACAACAACAGCAGCAGTTCTAGTCTTGCTTTTTCCCTGGAGTCAGATCAATGTTTCTTTTGTAAACATTCAGTTTTCTCTGTCCTTTCCTCACAAAAGCTGCGAGAGCAGAGGCTGGCTGGGCTGAGGGGTGTGTAGAGAGGGGGGACACAGAAAGGAAGCACCTGCAGCTGGGGCAGATGAGGCCGAATCCAGCCAGTCCCATGCAGCTGTGAGGGGAAAGGTCTCTTTCCACCCTTCTGTCTTTCTAGCAATGCCTTACAGAGAAAAAATAATGTTATAATGGCTGGAGCTTTCTGATGCCAAAGAGGAATGAAGGAAAGTTACTTAAAAGCCAGGAGCAGGCTTGCACCAGACACCATGGTGGCTGCAGCTGAGTGGAGGATGGATACTTTCCACCCATGGAAAAGCCTTCACAAGGAGCAGGGCAGAAGTGGTTTGGGCCCTAAGGGCTGGAAAAAAAATCTGAGTGTATACAAGCCTGAGGTTTTATGCCTGGGATGGGATCTTGGTCCTGTTAAAGACTCTAGGGTGGGAACTTGGGGAGAGCATACACAGCTGCATTATGTGTCTCAGTGAGACTCACCTGTGTGTCATCTGATGATAATGATGAAATGCAGAGGACAGGTGAAGATGGCACAGAGAAGGGCCAAGTCTGAAAGGCTTTCAGGCACCCCAGCAAGCCCGTGTAGGCATTTGCTTCTGGGTCCCTACAGGAGCACCTCACTGCCAGTTCCTGATTTCTTTCCCTCAGTGCTAACTTATGCCAGGTGGAATAGTCAAATGTGAAAATAGGTACAATCAGGGACCACAGAGAATAATGCAAAGCATCGGGGGCTGCTTCCAGCTTTGTTAAAATTCACTTTTCTGTTTTTTAGCTAGGTGAGACCTTCTGCAAACTCTGCACGGGTTGCAGGCACAAGGCATCCGTACAGGCTCCTGGGTAGAGGGAGGAGTAGAGCTTGCTCTAGGGAGCAGGGACAGGCACCTGCCCACCTACTGGTGACATCACCACCACAAATCTGTCCCTTTCTGCCCTTTCTGAGGATGGGGAGGAAACCCAAAGACCTCAAAGTGTGGCTCCTGCAAGTCCTTATTTAACTGGGTGTCTGGTAACTCACCCTCTCCCTTCTAGCCCCTTCAAGTCTTTCATTGCTCAAATGTCACAGCTTGGTTTTTTTTATCTCAATATCGAAGCTTGGTTTTGGTTTTTTTACCAGAGGATTTTGATCTTCCTTCCAGATCTTTCCAGAACTTTCATCTGATGTCACAAAAACACCTCCAGTATTTTGAGTACAGTAGATCACCAAAACCTGATGAATCGACTTCCATTGATTTGGGTGGGAGCTGAGGTTATTCAGTGCTTTGCAAAATCAAACCTTAAAAGCAGGCTTAATGGTAGTCCTTAAAGCTGCTTTCTCCTTTGGTTTACATCAAGTGATGACTACCATTTGTTCTCTTTTTCTATAAATTTGCAATTCTTTGCCAAAGGTACTGATTTTCTCACTGGTGTAATCTAACACATTCCATTTTAAAACCTACTTAAAAAAGGATGGGTACAGTAATTTCTTATATGGATTAGGTATTTCAGATAACTCCCAGATACTGATTTTCTATTTTTCAGATTTCTATGTTCACCTGCAAGCCCTGCCTTGGTCCTTTTCTCTGCTTGGCACTGACACATAAAAAGGAAGACTCAAGTGCCCAAACACAAATTCCTCAGTAACAGTTTACATTAACATCTCTCTGCTTATCCTGTAATAACAATGTATGTACTCTGGCTCTTTGCATTCATGTTTGTGGAAGTAGATGTATCTCATGTACCTGTTTTATCTATCATAACACTAAGAAAACAGAGACGTTCTGAAGTACACATTTGGACAGTGCACAAAACCAAACTCTTCATAAATACGCTGGTTACTCTCTTCATCCATGGGTGAAAAATGCTGCCTTAGTTTTGAGACATTGCATGTATAGGGCATTCTGTGTTACTGTTTTTCAAAATCCAGAAGACCTATTAAGCTGTGAAGATTGTTCTTACATATAATTTTTGGCTTTTTGGTTTATGTCCAATGCCAGTGAATACAAAAAAAGTCACCAGTAGTTATCATTTCTGATCACACAATTAAGTTCTCATGACTACACAGTAACTGAACCGTGATGCAGTTTCATTTAGCATGATTGTCTCCAATTCAAATACATTGTCTAAATAGTGGTGTATTAAGATAACTAAATTGAATAAATAGATAATGGCATTAAATAACTGCTTAATTAAGGTGAATAAAATGCTTTTTAAATTAAATGAGATGATCAATGCTCCCTATGTGCTTGGCAATTTTGTGCATTGCAACATGCCTATAGAAGAGTTTGGGATAGAAAGCTTAAATCCTGCAATGTGCTAAATGTTCTGGGCGTTCTCCAGAAAAGCCCTAAGCGCAGTCTTGATTTCAACCAAATGAATAGGACCCCCCAAAAATACAGCTACACGTGCTCTCTTCAGGATGAAGGCCATGGTTCCCACAACATTGCAGGATTCAGCCCTTAGCAAGGAGAAATTCAATACGCAGTAGTAAGCACTCCAGGCTAACATCATATGCAGCCGGGGAGTGTGAGGGAGGGAGGGACCCTCTCCCAGAAACAGTCTGTGCGCAGGCTCCTGTGGAAATCAGTGATTCAGGATCAGATCAAAAGGGATTTAAGCTATAGGTGAAAAACAGATGGGGAGTTGGTGAGCTGGAAAGAGAGAGCGAGCAATTAATCCAGACAGCTGGCATGGCAGAGAGGTGGGACTGACCACCAGCGGTGGAAGGGAGCAAGGGGAGAGCCAAGGTATGGCCAGCATGGGAGGTGCTGGGCAGCATGATAGGCTTGCACAAGTGCACAGGGTACAGACACAAGCGGCTTCAGAGCATGATTCTTGGAGTCAAAAATGAAATTGCTAAAGCTCATGCTAATTCTGAACACCTTGTCATACTGGCAGTGGGAACCCCAGGTATCAGTGATCCTCCTAGCTAATGTGGGGGACCTGCTTGGGCGAGCGGGGAGAAACCCAGCAGCAGCCTGGCATCTGTGGGGCTCTGGAAAAGTGCCTAGGGAGGAGCAGGAGTTAGGAAAGCAGGAAGTGTCCAGCATTCAAATAAGTTATCAGCAGAGCATATGTCAAAGCTAGAGCGCTGCAGAAAGACAGCTTGCCTTGCAGAAAACAAGATGTCAGTCAAAGCATACTCCTGTTACCTGTGCGCTGGGGCTTGCACAAGTGCCACCAACACTACAGCAGGGACATTCAAGCACAGCAGAAGTTAAGTCTGTGCTGACATGGGGACATGAGACATAGTGAGCAAAATCATATGCAAGAACCTCTCTGCCCACAGGGAGCTGCTTTCCCAGCCTTCTTGGGACAAGCTTTACCTCGTGACACCAAGAGCGGGTTTTGTATGCTAGAGTTTCAGCCATCATTTTCGTAAAGTCTGGGGCCCTGCTGGTTATGAAAAAAGGCTTGAAAAATCTAAATCAAGATCTTCAGAACCCCAGTCAAAACAATACAATATTTACTTGCGTTTGATGAAGTTGTGGGGCTTGTGGTGGTTTGGGAGTGCTGGGGACCAGCAATACAGCAGCAGACAAGAGGCTGAGCCACAGCCTGGTAACGCAAGCGTGAGGGTAGCATGGCTACACTCGAGGGATGGTGCCTGGTCATCTGTGCACATCACAAGTCTGCAAAGCAGTTCCAGTCTTTGACTGTCCCACGCAATAGAGCAAGCCCTGATTAATCATGTTTTAGTGGGTGCAATGATGGTTTCCTCTATTCGGTAAATATGAACTTCAGTCGGCATGGACCTTACTTGTATTTCTTTTTTTTTTTTCTACCTCTCTTTTTAATCAGGAGTCTAATTGTATAACACAATTAGGCTTCATTGCATAGCACAATTAGGCTGTATTTGATATTAAAGGCCCTACAAAGTGAAGAATGGTTTCTGAAGACTTATAAATCCCTTTTGAAGGGGACCTTGGGATGTGGTTGCCTGTGGTAGAGATAACTGGAATCAGTGACCTTAGAGGTCCCCTCTGGCCCTATCTATTCCTTTCTCACGCCATACAGTTTCATTCTGGGGTATTTTGACTTTAAACACAAATTCTTAAGATGTTTTTGTGCAACATTACAAGCTGCTGAAAAATCTATGAAACCATAGATTGTGATCTAGCTTATGAAGTGAATTTCAAAATATACACATCCCATCATCTGGTCTGCTAAACCAATTCAGCTAATTCCAGTCCCTCAGCAGTAGCAGCAGAGCACTGTGACACTGTAAAAGTACTAACAGAAATCTTCTTGCCTAATAAAATGATGTGCCAAAGTTAGAGAGAATTGGGAGGCAGCAGTACCATGAGGATGCAGCATGACTTCACCTCTCTAGTACTTATCGCAGCAACTCTACAATGCATATTAGCTCAAAAACTTCAGCAAAACCAAACCAAACTACCTCTTTGGGTTTCTGGTTTCATATGAATGCTTTTGATAAAACTCTCTAGAATTTCAGCATCCAAACACAGCCAATTCCATTCTAACTAAGGTTTTTACTAGCCAAAATTCAACATGTAAATATAAATGTTTGGTTACATGTTATTTTAGAATTCTGCAGTAAAAATATTCTTTTGGAAATAAATAAAGCAAAACAAACCCCATGAGTCTAAATTATTAATGGTTTATGCTGGTACAATTGCTGAGAGCAGTACAATTAATCCAATTTTCAGCAGTTGTATGGCATGAAGCAAAACATGTATTCTGAGCTGTTAAATCCTTTTTAGTAGCGTAAAAATTGAACTTAGGAAAATTTTCTTTTGTGCCACCTCTATGTAGAAATGCTTATTTTAAATTAAAGCAGCTAAAGTCAACACTGGAGGTTTTTTGATATGTAACTTCATTCTAATAAATTTTAATGGCTGTTACTTTTCATACACGGCATGTGGAAATTGTTAATTAAAAGCTACTTCCTTGTGTTAGGTCTTGATCACGTTCCAGCATCTCAGACTTAATGTGCTATTAAAATCACTCTTTGACAGCCCAGACCTGGGAGGCGCTGAATACCATCAACTCCCAGTGAACTTTCTAGGTTGCTTTGCACTTTGGAGGTTTTCCATGGGTTGAAAGTCAGGCTGGACTGTTGTGACTGTCCCAGATGGATGAACACCTACCCCCCAGCGCTGCATACCCCCAGAGGCCTTAAGTCCAGGGCTGTTCCCTCACCAAAATTAATTTCTGAGTAGTTAGAAGCAGGCATAGAGTACACAAGTGTTAGCCACGCTTACCTGATGGCTCACTGGCTTTGCTCCATGACTCCTCAAGGAAGAACTGCAGGTACTAAACTCCGACCTCAGAGCTTTCGAAAATAAAAGTATTATTTTATCAGCTGCATGAAATCTTCTTTAATCAACTCAAACTTGGAGGCAATCTCAATTCATGCCAAGGACTGAATTAAAGACTCTTTGCCCTTGTAATGTGAGGAAAGAGGGTTCATCAGTATCAGCACAATCTGCCAATATGCCTTCCTCCCTCATTCCTGCCTTCCCTTGTTTCTGAGCATTTTGGCTTTGCTTAGCCAGGTACTCACAGAGCTGGAAGACCGGCAGCACCTGGCACAGCCAGAGACGCTTTGTGGAAGCCCGGCTCTGCACATGGTGGTCCTCAGTAGCTGGCATCACCCCTGGGCCAGTGCCTGCTGGTCTCTGTGCAGCTCAGGAGGGACCCTGCTGAAATGAACTTTTTTGGGGTGAACCTGTGGGTGAGTGCTAAAGGTCAGGATGCTGGCAGGGAAAATAAACAGCAAAGTATAAAGGAGCTTTTCTGCGGAAGTGCTGTTGGATAAATATACTCAGTTCTGAGGAAATACCAGAGTAGGCAGCAAGGGGATTGAACGTCATCCCATTAACCAGAGAAGAGGCAGCAGCCACATGCCTGCCTCCCGGCCTTCACTGCACAAGCAGCACCTGGCAGGGCCACCAGAGCAGAGGGGCACCCAGCTGCACAGCCTCATCGCCCAAGGATAAAACTATTAGGAGGGCTTGAAAGTGCCAGTGGGATCATCAAGGATGTGCTAACAAGTGAGCTCCCAGCATGGACTCGTTTCCATCAGCCACTTAGCAAGTGTCATCAGATAACGATGATATTTGCTTACTGCTGAGCTGCACTGGATTCAAACCCTCCTTCCAGTGCCCAGGGGTCTTCCTGCCACCCAGAGTCTTTTTTTGAAAAAGGAAAGTATTTATAAGATGTATTACACATGGCAGGTTAAGATTAACACTATCATTTTTACCAAACAAATAGCCATGCATTGCTAAAGGTCAATAAACTGGCAAAGGAAAATGTACAGCTAGTCATAAAGAAGCTTTTCTGTGAAAGTGTTCTTGGATAAATAAACATGAGTTCTTATAAACACTGTGTACTCTCCAGATGTAAATATTCAGAAGGTGTGCTCAAAAAGCCTGAGATAGTTCCAGCTCAGCATTTTATTAATAGGAGATGGTGAATTTTTGGTAAACTATGAAGTACAACTTAATGTGAAAAACTGCTCGTTTGTCTAACAAGACTTACTGCTTACACCAGGCTGCGTGCAAGATTTTGGTAAGAATATAATTCTAAGATTCTGTGATTCAGAACAGTAAAAGACACTTTGGATGATGCAAACACCTTGTGCAATATAGTGAGATTAGATATGGAGCAGGTTGCAGGACACAGACTACGATGGAGAAAAGTGGGGGGAGAGTTCAAACAGTGGTAGGATGGGTTTGGTTCTGTGATATTGTTTCATATCATTAGAAAATTGTAGGCTAATTTTCTGCTTTTTGCTTTTGAATTTGAACTTTACTCAAGCCTGGGAGTTGTTTGAACCCAGGATTTACACTTGCTGTGCAAAAGATGGAAAATTGGTTCCCAGGACAATAACCCTTCTGGGCTGGGAGGGCAAGGGCAGGTATTGTTCCAGTTCAGGAGCACACCTGAGGGGACAGGTTAAAAAACTCCAGGCTGCTCTGAGGGCATAGAGGAGGTCTGAGGCATCACCAGAGCACACCAGCCTCTGCCATCGTAGCAGCTGCCTCTTGAGGACCAGCACCCTCGCCACAGCCCCATGGGGAGTTTCAGGAGGTGACACTACCCTGTGGGCAGTCGGGCAATCCTGCCTTATTAAACCGAGCAGTTGTTTTCCTAACTTGTCCTCAGAGTCTTAATTACTGCTGTTCTAAGCACACCACAACCATCCTTCCACAAAGCTGGACAGAAAACACCTGCTGGGGTTCTGTGGTTCCTCCCTCCTGGTTTGAGATTACTCCTACTGTATGCTTTCTGGCTTTTTTTCCCTAGAATAAGTCCAAAAACTAAACAGTAAGGCTTCTGTGCCCTCCTCCTCAAGCCTGGTGCTAGGGTCTGGGGGAGAGTGCTGCCCTTCTTTCCCCTTGCAGAACTGAGATTGCCCATCCTCTATGCTCTCAGCTCAAAAGTGAGAGCTTGGTTTGCATCTTGACAGAGATTGTGCAAAAACAATTGTATGTGGTTGGACTCCAAACCAGACTAAGATACATATCATAGATAGTATGCATGCAGTCTGGGGCTTAAACACAGGGTGGGTGTAAACAATGCAGAAATGCATTACAGAGCCTTGTCGTGTAAATGGCACTGACATTCGGGTATGGCCTTGCATCTTGTCTCGTTCTCTAACACGATGAATTTGACACACATGTGACACCTCGGACCTGAAGCCTACACACAGTTTTCCCCAGCAAAGGGGGGCACTGCACCCCATAAGCATCAGCACCTAGATGGGTGTTACTCCTGCTGCTTGTTAGGTATGTTTCACAATTTCTCTCTTTATTTACTGAAAAATAGAGGAAGAGGAAACTAGCACCATTTTAGTTGCAGTGTGAAGGGGTTTGTAATGTTGTTTCAGAGCCTGGGAATTTCCCCCAAACACATTTCATGCAGAGGAGTCCAGGAGTGGGTGGGGAAAGCATGCCTGCGGGAGTGGAGAGTGAGCCGGGCACCTTGCACAGCAGCCCAAGATCCCATCGCGGATGCCAGAGTAGACACAAGAACCCACCCCACACAACAGGTGTCCAGCAGGTGGTCCCTGCAAGCTTCTCTGAGGTCCTCAGCCATCAGCCCTGTTTGGTGCTACAGCAGAGCTGGGCGGCTCTGGGATACCCAAAGCTGCTGCATAGGGCACATACATGCCAGGAAAAGTCTAAAAGCATCATCCATGTCTCCTTTGCAGTAGTGGTTGACCTTGGAGGGCAGAAATAGGAGGAAAACATGAAGTTGTCTTGGTTTTCTGCTTGCCATGTACCAGGGTGACATGGGGGGGGGTTCACCAAAAATGTAAATCCCTTTTTATACCAAGCAGAATGGAGATGATTTCCCTACTGCTTCTCTGCTGTAAGGAAAACTCATCTCCTTTCTTCTTTTTAGTCAGAACCCAAAAATATTCACCAAAATCTAAGAAGAAACTCATTTTACTGTTTGATAGAAATGTGTATCTTTACAATATGAAGAGTCATGCTAGCAGGGGTCCATCTTCAAGGTAGGATCAATGTGCGATACTGTCCTGTTTGTTCCCATCTTTGTTCCCAAGATGAGAGGACTTCAGCCTCAAGGCAGGAATAGGAAACGGCTGAAAAATGGAAAACTCTATCCAGATGTGAAGATTTAACAGATTTGCACAAGACCTCTTTCGCTCTCAAGCTTGCATTTGAATTGAAATGAATTGTTCCTCTCTCTTTTCCAAGATTAAAGCTGAATTTATGGAAAGCCTAAAGCAAAAGTGTAAAATGTAAGGAGAATCAGAGAAAGCACAGTCGTCACAAAGAACAGGGAAAACTGGAGAGAAACCCTGATCATTTCTGAAAGCCAGATAGCCTTCATGCACTGGTTATACATTCAGTCTCTTTGTAGGTAGCTGCCTCCACCCAGTTCACAGTTGTTCACCGCTGACCTGATTATCCTCCCTCTTGATCTGGGGCACTTTTCTTCCTCTCCAGCACAGTTACGTGACCTTTCATCACCAGGATGTGCTGCCTTCCTCCATCTCAGTGCATATAGAAACCACTGGGGATATCATCCATTAGCCCAGTCTCTCCTCCCCTCCTTCTCCTCAGAAAGCTGGAAGAGACTGCTGCCTCCATCCTTTTCTTCAAAGTAGGGCTGCTCTCCAGAAAGGGCCTCCATCTCACTTCAGGCATGCCCTGGAGGTACCTGCCTGAAGCAGACTGAATTGCACCTCAGTTTGAAGCCTGACATAGCCTAAAGCAGGCAATGTGAGCCACCTTCCTCCTATTTTTTCTGCTAGTTCATATATTGGTAAACTCCAGACATCCCTTATTATACTACTTTAAATCATAGCATTCAAGACTTTTTAGTTTATTGACTGCTGCCACAAATCCTTTATATACTGTGTCATAAGAGGCAGTTTTGAACTCATTCATCACTTCTTTATGTTTAGAGCAGAGAAACAAAGGAAGGGGAGGGTGGAGTAATCTTTACACTGTCTATTTAAAGACAGTGATGGCTGCGTGCAAACCAAAGCACACAGCAATGGGAATTACATGGCTGGAGAAAACTTTTGGATTGGTGTCTTCTATGACAACTTTTTTCCTAATGTGTAGTGAAGGAAAAGAGATGCAGAATTCACACATCACGCAAGCTACAAAAATCTTTGAGAATGTACTAATGAGAATTAAATGCTGGTAGGTGCTCTCAGATGTCATCTGAGAAACTGAAGTGGTGAGTACCAGAAATAGGTTGCCAGCTGTCTCTGGTCATTTTCTTTGTACAAGAATGCTAACAGTTCCCCCTCCTATGCACCCAGGGACAAACTCTGCCATCGTGTAAATCCATGCAAGCCACCAGCTTCTTCAGGACTGCACAGCTGTAAAAGGAATCTCACAGTTTTATTAAAGGCTGAGAAAAAACACTTGGCACTGCTGCGGGCTGTCAGCTACCACCTTTCTGGGAAGTGCTAGCGGTCCAGCCCAGCTTGCAGCATATCACCCCCCATGGCAGGCTAAGCACATTCAGCACATCGGGATGGCAGTATTTTAACTCACCACAAAAATGTCCCACGGAGGACAAAAATGAGGTGCATTCCAGGCATGCTGAATGTAAGTCAGCCAGGTTACTCATGGTTGCGTTATTCCCTGTGCTTGCTCTCTCCCTGGGTAATGCAGCCTTTTCTGTGCTGCACTGCAGCTCTGCTGTGCTTTGCTGCTGCATGGGGAAACCCATCCAGGTCTGTCAGAGCACAGAGTGCTCTGCTGCCTTCCCCACAGCACCCCAGCACAGCGGATGGAGCTCTTCTCAAGGCATGCATACTCTGGACTTATACCCACATGCATGTGAGAAAGTTATTTCCTAAAGCCCTGTCATTCTCTGAGATGATGGTGCCAGTTCAACTCTCACTGTGACAGGCCACATATTTGATCTTGGAAATCAATTTGCTCTGATTGAAGGCTGAACACCATTCCTGGTTACAGACTTACAAATGTCTTCACAATAATTGCATCTCTGGTTCGAAAATTGCCTAACTGGAATATCCTCTGCCACTAGCTTGGTCCCAGCCCTCCTCTGTGTACAAAAGATACAGGGATAATTTTCAATTTCACTTTATGGTTAACAGTTACTGGAAATAATCCCCCTTCCTCTCCTGTAGTTTCACCAATTATTTCTGCGTCACACCCCATTTCTAAAGAATTTGCCATGTATGAATATCCCCTTTCCCTGCGCTGTTCTTTATCACCCAGACTTTTTGCAACTTGAGCAGTAAACTTCAGCATCCTACATGTTGTTTCCATCAGTAAGAGAGTGACGTAAATAAGGATTTCTTTTATTTTGTGCTGTAATTCTGTTTATTCGAAGACTGTACATAAAGCCCTGCCGCCCTGAATCCAGCAGGACTCAAACCTCAGGAGATGGCTTCTTTGCTCACTGCCCAAGTGCTTGCCCCATCCCGTAAGGTACCCCAAAGCCATAGACCCTCAGAGGATTCCCCCCTTACCTGCAGCCCTTGCCCCCTTTCCCACCTGCTCCCCTTCAGTTTCCATTCCTTGTCCCACACAGGCAGCTGCCACCATGCAGGTTTGCCCAAGGTCAGCTTCCTTCCCACCAGCCCAACAGGGATGTTAAGCCTCCTTGGCAGCTCCCAGTGCTTTGGCAATGTGTAAGACAAAAGCCACTTCATTCTAACATTAAGATTGACTTGTACCTTGTTACACCCAGGAGCAAAGAGGCTTCTCCCAGGTTACCAGTTTAAAAAATACTATCCTTATTGTATTGACTCTCTTTACCTGATGGCTCTTGGCTGCATTTATTGGACCTCTAATGAAGTTTTCAATAATTCTGTATTTATGGCAAAGGGGACAGCATTACCATGGCTGGGTACAGCCTGACACACAGGATGCTGTGTTACCTTCACTGGAGTCAATCTGTCATTTTTAGAGGCAATAAATGAAGCTTGTACTGGGCAAGTTATGCACAACAAGCAGGAAAGTTTTCTTCAATAAAAACCTCTAACAAATGTGAATCGGAGAAAACGTTGCTGAATATTCTTTTGTGAAGGTGGAAATTGCTGCTTCCTAAAACTAAATTACACAAAGCCGGACAAAGAAAGATAGCAAGCCACGTGCCAGACAAACTGGCACTCAGCTAATACATTGCTTTCTAAATATAAAAACAACCTACTGCTTACACTGACAGTTCAGCACATAAGCAAGAAGGGAATGATGTATAATGCCATACTGATCTGAGGCTGCAGAAGCACATACTCATCTTAGTTTCCTTTCATTAATTATATATGAAATAGGGCTGGGAAAATAGCTACAAACGTGTCCAAAGAAGCAGAGCAGCACCACAGCGGTTGCTCAGCTGAGCCCATTTTAGCCACAGGAGTTGTCCAAACCCACAGGTGACACTGGTGTCAGAGGGACTTCTACCTCATTCCCCCCTCAAGACAATTTCTTGCATTGTTCCTTTAGTACACACTTAGAAATACTTAGCAAAAAAATGCCTATAAGCCACTGCAGTAGCTTCTGACGTGCTTGGCCACAAAGACAACCCTCTTTGAGGCTCTCCTCAAAGTTATCCTGAAACCCATTTGTGGAGAAAAGCATCATATAACATGTTCAGATGTTCTTACCCTTCATTACCCCACTTGGCTTGCTTAACACTGCAGATAACCTTCTTCAGTCTTAACCAATGTCAAGTATAGGACAACCTACAGATTGACAGGTTTCTCATTTTATTGCAATTCCCTAGTCTCATGCAGCCAGAAAGTAAGACAGTGAGAAGAAAGGAGCAGATAATTTTCTTACTCTTAGTTCTGTAACCTTATTTTCTCATCTGACCAGCCCCACCAGAATGCAATTCCTACGCTGGGCTTCTCTTTCCTTTTCAAATTACAATAAAATCATTTCATTAGTGTGTGAAGTTATTTTTAGATCTAGTTTAAAAAAATAAATAAATAAAATCCATCTGTAACACTTCTTTGTAGTTGAATTTTATTAAAAAACAACTTCCTGAGAGACTGCGATTCATAATACTGAAGCTCACATATAAAATTCTATTGTTTATCTAAAAATTTATGGAACTACATGCAGTTCTATTTGAAATTTAAAGCAAGAATACAGGTCTTTGGAAATGTTGAGAATTTCTGATCAGCTGTAAGTATGTTGATGCAAAATTAAATCCTTTTCGTTTACAGGAGAAAATGGATTCACTTTTAGCCAGCAGCTCATTAACTACTAGATTTCCCTCATGCTGCACCAGCATCATCACACTTTCTACTCCAAACTTCAGCTCTCAATACATTTTCAAGGCTGTACTCTGAGAACTAGAAGCATCATGGTCAGACATCAGCTCTAGTAGCTGCTGTAGCAGGTGAAGTTGGGTTAAACTGAGAACAGCAAGTGAGAGCATTAAGGGAGCTGGGAGTAGTCCTACTTTGAAGCATATGCTCTTAACCAGCAAAGGTAATACATTAAATTAGATGTTACATGGTGTTGAATTTTGGTGTTATAAAACTATAGTTCATAAAACCTAAATTAGGAAGGTTCCTATTTGTCCTTTTTGTCCTTATGCCAGCCAAGCACAACAACATAGGTTACTGTGAACCTGAAGGAAGCTGCACATGAAAGCTTTTGCCATGCCTGCACTTCAATGACCTTCTGCACAGACAGGTTCTGTCTGCAACAGGGTCTCAGTGAAACCACTTAGGCTTGGAGAGAGAGGAAGCATAGCAGCTTTCTGATTATTCATCTCTCTAAATTCCAGAAAATTGTTTATACTTGACACAATTTAACATGGCAAAAATGTTGAGAAATTTTGTTGATTAATTAGATATTGCCTGCATTTTGAAGCTCAGCATTGCATAACCTGTCTGGGCTAGAGATATTTTGGTGCATTGAGACAGATAACTTTCAGGATCTGGTTTGACAGAGCACAAATGAAAAATCTGCATCACTGGCTTTCTAAAAGCTTTTCTAGTGAACAATACAAAAAAAAGAGTTTGGTTTCACGGGTCCTTTTAGCAGCTGGATCCCCAGCCAGTGGGAATGCTTTGTATTAAATGCCTGAATCATGATTTGAACATGTTCCTATACCAAGTGGTTTCCACTAAGTTAACAAACAGGAGCATTCAGCCACATGCTGGAAATCTATTCACATTCCAGAGGACTTGAGTAGATGGGCACCAGGTTGTCATTCACATACTCTGTCTAGCAAAACAACCATTCCCAGCTTACTTACACAGAGCAGAAGTGTTCTAGGAATTTGCAAGTGTGGTGTTCTTAGAAACAGTGACCTGCAGCCACTTCTGAAAGCGTGTTACTGGTGGTTTGGGGACAGATACTCCAGGAGGAACATTTGCATTGCAAAGGTCAAACAAGTAAGGGGTGAATAGCTTCAGGAAAGTCATAGTGCTACTCTTCCCCTGGGGGATATCTCACAATGCTGCTGACACTGGGTGCAGGATGATGCATATTGGGATGAGGCAGGGCAAATTCTCACCCCAGATGTTCATCTTTCTGTCTGTCTAGCTGGAGGCTGAGTGTGAACAGAGGTAAAAATTGATGATCTCCTACAGGAAATACCATACCTATGCTAATAATAAGTAGAAAGACACTGCCAAGTGTAAAATGTAAGAGATATCAAGCTCAGTATGGAGCTGGAAGGAATGAACTGTTTGTAGCACAGAGCAGTTCATGTAACTCAGACTCAAGACCTGCAGGTATCAGCTCCTGGTGGTTTTTTTTTGCAACTGAAATGGCATCGAAGTAGGACACATCAGATGATACACTGCTGCCACATTCAGATGGATCCCACCGTAATGCAACTGCTCAGCCTCTGAGGGAAAAATGCCACCTCCTGTTTCCCTTGATTTTAAATAATGTTGCACGAGATAGTAACACAGATTTGCTCTTTCTGCTCTTCCATAATAAGAATGACAAAACAATTTGGCATCTTGCAGCTCAGTCCTTCAAGTCTCTGTGGATTGCAGGAACTCCCAAACTCCCCGTTTGAATTTCTGCATCTTATTTTGTCCCCAGTGAAAGAAAAAGGTGTGTAAAATGAGAGTAGCATGCACAGCCTTCCATGAGCTCAGCCTCCAGTCTTACTGAAAATTTCTAACTCAAATATTGTCTAAAAGTTATATATCCAAATATATTTTCCACACAGGACTCTCCTCTTGAAATGTCTAGCTAAGCTGAAATTTTCTCACTGAAGACTTTTTTACTATTGTTATTCCACTGCTAGAAATGAAGACTCCTATGACTCTGAGATGGAGATTTTTTCATTTTAGAGGGCTTAAAATGTTAAAAAAAATCCAGTAAGAAATAATTCTAGTTGTTACACAATGTCCTAAGAAGGGTTTTCTTAGGGGGGAGAGGGGTGTTTTGGTTTGGTTTTTGCATGGGGTTCGGTTGGGTTTTTTTCAAATCTATAGTATATGTTCTTGGATACAGTGTGTCAAGTTTAAAAAAATGCATCAGTTAGTTTGAAATAACAGTGACTTTTTTGTATATTTAAAATGAAATTATTTGGTAGACTAACTTCCCTCTTTTTAGATACAAAAAAAGAGAAACTCAGATCCTGCTGAAGCCAACTGCAAAACCCTGATTGGCACAAACAGCAACAGGTGCTCACCCGTAATCTATATCATAAAACCATAATTGGCCATCTCCATTAGGACTAAAGTAAGAGGAATGTTGTAGGTCAGGATGAAGGTGTATTTGCAGCCTGCATAGTTTCTGCACACATTAATAGTCCTTCATGAGTATTATGCTCACATTTTTCAGAATGTATTTGTGGTATTTTATTTGTTAAAGCCTGGTAGGGTGGTCACTGCCGTATGAGGCCGAAAATTATGACAGTCTCTGGCCTAATCAACAAAACTAAACAGTGGCTGGGCTTGTTCAGGTTGCTCCATAAGCCATACCCAGTCAGGAGCACTGCTGCCTATTGAATATCTTTCTCTGTCTTAATTAGGACATCAGGAAATAGAGAAGAAAAATCTCTTTGGAAAGGATGAGAAATACTGAAAATGCACAGTATCTACAGCAGCAGAACTGTACAGTTTGCTTAATTTACCTCTTTTTCTGTCCCAGCAGGAGAGGAAGCTGAGTGTACAGAACAGCAACTACCTAACAGCAGGGAACTTGCTTAGCTGAATCCTGACTCATGCTGCTGGTCTTTCTTGGGGTCAGGAGCTCCGCTTTTGCTTACTCACTGCAGCAGCAGTCAAAGAAAATCAAACTTGGCACATTAGACAAGACCCAGTGATATGTCTGGCAGCTAACATCATGTTGGACTTCCACGGTCAATTTTGACTTCCACGGTCAAAACATCAGCCTCGGTAGGTACTTTTTGGCTGCAAAAGAAAGACAAGCAAGGGGTGCCCTAAGCAGGAGCTGAGTTGAAGACCATCTCCAAGCCTGAAGGAGCCTTCCCAATGCCTCCGAGATAACTGCAGCTGCATCCCCACCACAGAGGCTGCCGGCTCTTCTTCTGTGCCCTCTAGCTGCACCAGCACTGCTGGTCCAGGGGGGCTGGGTGTTGAGGACCACTTTGTGTGCTTACCTCGAGCCGCAGGCTTTCCTGCATACCAATGAGCATGTCAGGCAGGCTCTGAGTGTTGCCCACCACAGTGGGCTGCAGCATTGCCCACCAGTGCCATGCGCCCAGGCTCACAGCTACCACCTCCCCACTAGCTGCAATGTGGAGTGAGCGAGTTTCCATAGCTCTAAAGCAAGAAATGTCACATGAATGGAAATTATATTTTTGATCTACTTCTCTGTACTTTGCTTTTCAGCTACCTTTTCATGCAATTCAGACAGGTCAGTCCAAAACCTGGCAGCTCAAAATCTCTGCTAAAACCAAGGCATGTGAAACAAAATGAGAAAAAATCCCCTATAATTCCCCTGATCCAGTTTCCACAGTAAGTATGGACCTTTTTTCAACTGCTTCTCCTCAAATGTGTGTTGTCATAAACACAAATTAAAACCAACTGGGCTAGCTGCAGATTAATTAACATTCCAAATGAATGTGGTTTTTACTGCTTTCAGAGAAAGGATTTTGCTACTGAAGGTCACTTTGCTCTAAAGGAGCTGGGAAGAATGCACTCTGCTGCACGAGGCTCTGCAGCAAGTGCAGAGATTTAGTTCTGTCAGCCAAGCACTTCTAGCAGATCCTCACCTTTTGATATTCTTAAATAACTGGACATAATGCTCTAATCTAATACTTTCAAGCAGGGACAAGGAAAAGTATGACAGTTCAATAACTGCATCTCATGGTATGAAAAGGACTTGGCTTATTGGATCCCCTTTATTTTTAGTAAAGGAGAAGAGGCATGTCTGCAGAGCGTAAAAAATGTGAAATGCTGTGCCCAGCTTTGCACCACGCACATACAGTTTGAGAGAGAGAGCAAGAAACCAGAGAAGGTCTAAACTGGAGAGTTACCGAGATAGATAGTAACAACAAATGATCTGCAAGGGCAGATGAGCATCCTACAGCTACCTGAAGGACAGGGATGATGAGACCTGAGCCAAGATGGGAACAGAAAATAAATCAAGAAGTCAAGGGGGTTGCAAGAGTGTGTGAGCTGAAGCAGAAGCATGCAAACAGCAGAGTTGCTGCCACCGTTTGGACCCCCCTGCTTCAGCTCACCAATTAGCCACTGGTTGCTGTTGAAGTCAGTTTTCCGATGACTTAGAGACTTCAGGAGGAAGCAAGCTGGTTTTTACAGATCTTACAAAAGTTTCAGCACTGAATGCTCAGCTCCAAAGATTAGGAAAATCTTTAAGGCCAAAACTTTGAAAGGGCAATAACTCTTTCTTGTGCTTCTTTATATTAATATCACAGTATGGGGCTAATTTTTTAGATTTATTTTGTTTAGTTTCAGAAATAAAATATTCTGCTGTTTTCACTAAACATATAATGTTTTTTCATGTATTCATTAAGCATATTGTCAAATATGGGCTGTATGGTTACAAATTTAAACAGCTGCCTACTAAAATTACAATATGCATTCAAGTATTGGCTCATCAACTACCATTTCAATCCCCTTGCAATGATTCCATTTATGCAGGTTATTTCCAAAACTCCTGTATAACTCAATAGTGACAAAGTGGGAACCACCCCTTTGTTGTCATTTTTGGAGATGCACCCATCCATGTCTTCCCAGAACCAGACTAGTGCAATCCTTCCTCCTCGAAGTAAAATGGAGCAGGCAATTGCATGTGGTTCCCTGTGATTTTCAAAGCAATCCAGGGCCAAGTTCTGCTTAAATTTTCGTAGTCTGATACATTTAAGATTTCTATCAAATCAAAAGTTTCCTATTAGAGATCAGGGGCCCTTCAGCTCTGTTGCTACACAAAGAGCCACAGCCTATCTAGGCAGGGTGACAATCCACTATCTTCAAGTGTACTCATGTGGGGCAGTTTGATGGCTGCACTGTGCCTTCCCTTACCAAGAACAGTTGCAGGTGAGCTGCTAAAATACTGCCTATTCAGCTGAGCTCTGCAGAAGACACTGAACAAATCTCAGTCTTGGAGTTTGATTTAATTCTGCTGTTACCTCACCAGAGTTTGTATTTCCACCAGTTTAAATGTCAGACTCTTGGCCCAGGCTTTCTTTGGGTGTTCAGGAAAGGGAAGAAGAAGGTTCTTGTGAACCTCAACAGAAGCTGCTCTGTTAGGATGAGCAACATCTCTGCTTGCGTCACAGAGAACACACACCTTTTAGCCAGGACAAGAACAGCAGCTTGAAGCTTCATGGTCAGAGCATGAGCAGCAACATAAGGGTCAATAGATGAAGAATTGCTAACTCTTACAGGAGGTGAACAAAGTGGTGGCAAGTACCACAAGATCAATTTAAGCTGTAGATCCTGATGAGGCAACAATATCAGAAAATGCAAGCTTTCAGCTAAGGTTTAACGGTAGTTTCTTTGCTTGCTTTGGGCAGGAGGATTGATTTAAGAAAGGTGAATTCATTGTCTGGATCTTCTATAAAACATAAGAGGTAACAAGCTCTGTGCTTGTGATATTTCCCAGCATCATAACAAATACCTCTGAGAAAGAACAGGTGAAAGCAGAAGCATTTTGCTTCCAGCTCAATAGCCGGTTACCACTTCAAAGCGATAAGACACTGGTATACATCATGGTCAGAGTTTGGAGATTATAAAGGGACTTTTGGGAGGCAGAAGCAAGTCAAAGTGATAGCTTTTTTGCTTAAGCTCATGTCTCCTGCCTTGTTCTTAAAACAATCACACTGCAATGGATTTCTGTTAGTCTTTAAAGGCTCTAATTTAGGCATCAGCCTTATGGACATGATTAAAGCCCTGTCCACCCTAATTACCTGCAGACACAAATTTTCAGTTTGAGACTGGGAAGGAGAACAAACAGTTCATGGAAAGCTGCTGTTTGGCTGTTTTTACCTAGGAAAGGTAAAATACAAAGGAAATAGGAAAAACTCATTGGTCTAGGGACATGCACCATAGCTTGAAAAATTAACTCTGGGACATAAATTTTCCTATTTATCTTAATCAAATCTTAACTCTAGAAGAAACCCTCATTTTTAAACTGGATGTTAATTCTGAAATCTAGGAAGCTTTTGCTGAGAGAGAGCTCAGGGACTGATGCCAGCATTGAAATGGCTTTGGTCCTGCCCACCAGTGGCACTGCCTGAGCGCATGGGGCTGGGAGAGCTGGTCCTTGGTTCCTACAAAGCAGAGGGCCATGGCATCCCTCCTGTTCCAGTCCTTACCTCCAGCACACCAGGAGTGAGTTAAGGGCAGGGAGCATGCCCCATCAGGCACTGTGTACCCTGCTTGCTGCTTCCCAAAGAGAAAAAGAGTAGGTCCTGGGGACAGCAGTGGTAGAAGAAGCCTGACGTTAACAAGATGTTTGTTAACCTCAAGATATTTGTTAACAAAACAAGGTATTTGGGGTTTGGTTCATGCCAATCTAAAAGTAACTGTTACTTATTTTGATGTTATTTTCACTTTATGTGATGTTCACAATGTTGTTTTCACCCTATGTATTTATTTCTATAGCAGGCTATAACTCAAATAATACATCCTAACTGGCTGTTAGAGACCAAAGTGTGAATGAGCATGACCCTAGCAAGAGGAACACCTCTAAAAAAACACTAATTCATGCCTGTGATGAGCAGCACTATGGAAGAAAGGAAAACTCCAAGGCTACCCTACCTTTTCTCACTATTAAGCCTGATTCTTTAGTTGTATCAGTCATACTGATCATGCACGTTCTAATTTCCTCCAAACCGGTGCTTAGCAATAAACTCATTTACATGAAGATAAATTCAGAACAAATTGTCCGCACCTTCTGTAGCTGCCTGTGGCCAGCTGGGGATTTTGAAAAGAAGGAGCACAGACACCTCCTTATGCCAAGCATGGCCCTGGTTCAGCAGACACCTTTGTTGTCACCACCACAGCCCAGCACACACCTTGGCAGACCATCTCTTAACACCCGCCCATGTCGGCTGTGAGGCTGTCACAGACCTCAGAGGAAGGCCCCCTAACTCCAGTAACGCAGGGCTCCTTGCAAACCAGACCCTCTTCTGAGGTCTGAATCTTTCTAGTGCCACTTGAATTATGGAACTAACCCTGGAAATGGATCACTCATTAAAGGTGTGCAATGCATGGTCTTCTAAAGTTGCTAAGAAGCACCAGTTACTTTAACTACAACTCATGATAGCTGGAATGTGAAGAAGAGTGGGTGTGCTTTGGGGAAAAGGGGCAGCACACAGGCAAAGCCAGGAGAAGAAACAGAAACATTTATATTTCTGTGATGTGTATGTCTCTGTACCTTCTTCCAGCCTGTGTGAATTTTCCCCTGGAAAACCCAGGACCTTCTTTGTATCCCTTCTTAGTTGAACCCCATTTTCTCTACTTCTCTCTGCTGCCTTTCTCTCCTCTCCACAGGGACATGGCTTCAGAGAGACCTACCCTGCGGCACAGACAAGCACCTCAGCCTGTCTGAGCAAGCACTTTGCCCCGATGGAAGTTCAACCCTGCAGCTGGGCAACAGGCAGCTGAGGGGAAGGTTTAATGGGCATATGCAGCAGGTGGGTAGTAAGCACTTTTACTGTGCATTAGAGGCTCTGCATACCCATGTAACAGCTGAATATGGTCTCCAGGACTACATTTCTGTGAACAAATCACATTTTCCATCAAGAAAGCAATGGGCGTTCAGCTGCACATTGCTTCATAAGCTGTGGAGCAGTTACCTGACTATTGCCACAACTGAAACTATGACAAGTAACATGGCTTTGAATTCAAAATTTTGGTTTCAGAGTGTCTCAGCTGATTTTTAATTTGTTATTTAAGTAATGAAAGAGAAGAACTGGAAATAAACTAGCTGGCATGTACCTCAAGCCTGTTGTTCATCTAGATTTCTTTCAAACATGTCACAGCCACGAAGTTTGTATAATGAAGAGAGCTGCTGACAACTGAGACAAAACTTTGCCTGTTTTCCATGACACTGCTGCAGGAGAGCGGGATACTCCTTGGATGGAGTATCCTACCTTAATCTAACCAAGCAGGTCTGTCTGTCCTAAAGAGAAGGAAGGCTATGAGATGCCTCTGGCTATCCTTGAGAGAAGATCTAGTGTAACTGTGTTGGTACGTACAATACAGCACAGGAGGAAAACACCATGGTGCCTGCTCAGAACAGCCTTCCAGCATACACCAGTAGTGCAGTTCTCAGATAGATAAGAAGACCATAAAAACTGAAATATTAATTGAGTGGAATATGGGCCAACGTGGGAAAGATAAGAGGTGCAAATTCTACTGAAGCCAAGTATGAATTCCTTCATGTGGTCCTGGAATGAGGAAGGTGGTCTCTCTTCCTGAGGAAACTTCTTGTGCAGCACAACAAAACAAAAGACAGCAGCTTCCTTTCTAGACCAAGCAGCAGCCTGGCAGGCACACTGTTGCAGAGGCTGAAAAACACAGGAGACACTTGGCTTCGAAAAGAGCAGGCTGATCTCAAGAAACTGAATTTGTCAGTAACCATGGCAGTAATAACATCCTCTTAGCAGAGCATGCAAGGAGTTCATTGTACATGACTTCATAGGCATTGAAAAAAAGCTTTTGCTAGGATGGCAGACAATATCACTTGGAAAATAATGGGACATTACAGAACCCCAGAAAGACAGCTAGGAGTATAGAAATCTCTTAAGAGGGATCTTAGCATGAGCAAGTTCGCATTAGCTCTCCTTCAAACCCGCTTGAGATCAGGGCTAACAACAGGTAGTTTTCTTTTCCTTCACTCTTTCTTCCATTATTTTTTGTTTGTTTGCTTATTGGTTAAAGACTGGCTGTTTTAGAAATGAGAGTACACTGGACCAAATCACAGTAATTACAAAAAACAGATTTCACTGATAGTGTCTGCCTCTAATACCCAAATACCACAAAATTGTATTACGAAGATTAAGGTGATATGAAGAAGCAGCTAAAAATTGGTTGGAAGAGGGGTTTTTTTATTAGAAAGAGCTAATACAGGAGAGTGGGCCATTTGGGAGTGATTTCTATGCACACTGAGAAGGCCAAAAGAACTGCTTTCCTCTAAAGGATAACAAGGTGGACTGATGCCAGTAAGGAAAATATCCTTACTGGAACAGGGGACATGTACGTGACTTTCATTCTTCAGAGAACAGTTCAGATCTTACACGAAAAGTGATTGACAACCAAAATTTGCACCTTTAACAGACATGTCAAATCATTATGATTAAATGAGTTGCAAACATGAAGTAATACAAAGTGGCTGATTTGTACTGAAGAGATTTCAAGTTAATAAGGTGATGACTAGGATAGACTTTAGATATTAACTGATCTTAATGGATAACAAACACGGGCTTATACAGAACACTCTGTGGAAGAAGTGGAAATGGATATGCCACATCTGAATAAACTGATATTATATATGGAATAACCTTCTAATGATCCTATCAGGAGCACAGGAGAGATAAGGACCCAAACCATCCTGAAGAGGAAGATACAAGCACTGATTCCATCTGGAGTCAAACCAAACAAGGTCTCAAGGATCAAAATGAGCAGAGGATTGTTACCAGCAAGTATTTTGCTTCCCTGGAATGGAGATAAGCTAGGACACACACACAGTCTTACCATGCAGGTTCCTTGTGAAGGATTGTGAAACTAACTACAGTCCATGAATAAAAAAGATTGATTGAAGCAGGAAGAGAAGAAAAAGTAAGTGTCCTAGCCAAGAAGTTACTGCCTTGCCTGCCAAAATGTAAGCAAGAGGTCCAGAAAGAGAAAATTGGCTTAACCAAAGAAGACAGAGGTACATAATTTGGCTGTAACTAAGTCAATGTGTGTAGGACATTCATAACAAGCATAAAGGTTTCTAAAAAGCAATAGAAATTATGTTACATAAGAAATTCAAAAGAAAGAAGTATGCATTCAAGAGCACAGCTGTGAGGGAATATTTCAAGACACTGTTTCAATGTTTACATCTACTCTCTCAACAAGGGTAGAAATAATAATTTTAACTAAAGCTATACTTTGTGGGGGGAGGTTGTCAATAAAATGAATGAGTTGCAACATTACAGCAATGCTCTTTTCACCTAGACTTACTGCCTCCAACAATAAGATATACATAAATCCAGGCCCTCTGGACATGGGGAAAAAAAAAAATCTACAGGGCATATTTTGCATATCACCATAATTTGATGGTCTGTGATTTCTCAAGAAAACAGAAATGTGAGAAACATGTTGACAGTTCAGTCTAACTCCAGCATTCTTTTGACTACGTCGCAGTTGCCACTTGTGAGTGCTACGCATAAAAATAACTTTCCCTGACCTAAAGAAAAAGACTTTTTTTTTTTTTTTCTGATTTATTTATTTGTATGAGGTGAAACCCCTCTGCACCATTAAGCAACATGGAGCTAAAATTTACTTTATACACTACTCTCCATGACAGAATATTTGTGAACGTGTGTTCAAGAGACAGATGCGGGTTTAATAAAGCTGGCGCAACTTGAGGCTCATTTGAAAAGATGTCTCCTATGATAACAACAACATACAATGTATTAAGGCACAAATAATATTGTAACCCTTCTTGTGATAGCTACAATCAGACAAGGTCATCCTATGGACTATACCAGCCACTCTGAGCACAACAGCAGCATCTTTCTAACACGTGAACATCTGTCCTAACCCAGGCCCACACGGTGACTTTCCTGCCTCAGGGTTTAGACCAGAATAACTCTGAAAACTTATACAAAGACAGCTGGACTTCAGAAATCATGAGTAAAAAATAAAAGAGTCTTTTCTAATATCACCAGGTAGAAGAAAATGCACACGAGCTATAAAAGATATATAACCATCCAGGGGAAAAGGAAACAAGACTGGGGTTATAAACTCCTTTGCAGGTGGAACTTGATTATTATTCTCATTTTAAATTTTCGGAACATCAAAAAACATTTTCTGCTTTTAAACTTCATGCAACCAAGCCAGCAAGACACCTTGCGCAACAGCATTTCTTTGTTTATAATCACTAGTTGTATTTCTTATACTTGATGGATAAATTCTATGAATCCTACATTAACCCATGCCCTGCTCACTTCACAATGCCAAACTCCTCAGCAACAGACTACAGGGCAGGCTGTTCCAGCTTCTTGACAACAGGAGATGAGGTTATGCTACTGGTACATATTTAGGGGCCAAACGTCAAAAACACCTTGTAGTGTTATGGTAAGGTGAAAGGTAACACCAAGGCAGGACAGAACTGACCTGTGAGCAAGCCATGGAGACCTCTAACATTTTAAGAACAGAGATAAAAGTCTGGAAAACAAAAGTCTTCTGGCATCTCTTCTCAGATCAGTAAATGACAGGCCGTGTGGAAAAAATATTGAGGATGATGTTTTTGGTTATTTCTTCCCCCGAATTCCCTACCTACAAATACAGCTGCCTACACATAACACAACTACATGAGCAGGGACTGAGTTTCCAAGGTATCACCAAAATGTCCAAGAATCTGGATTCTTGTTTCTGTAAAGCAAACTGCAGTTGTAAGGAGCCTGGCCATATCCCTGTTTCCATGTTTGATAATGTACCTCACAGGGACCTTGTGAGAACTAACCAACTGGGGCAGAAGTTCACACAAAAAGGCATTCAGCATGGTTCACAGGCCATCTATTTCTACTCCTATAATGATGGATAACAGATCTGGACCTCATATCTGCTTCTTTACTTGATACAAGAATATGCAGAGCAGAGCATGAGCTAGGAAGATGATGCAAGTGACTCTGAAAGCCATGCTGCAGATGCATCTTCTCTTATATCCCACCACATTGTGTCTCCAAAGAAACTTAGATACTGCCTTGGAAGCAGTGTCTTAAACTCCCTCCTATTTCTATGTTTCCCAAACACACATCTTTTTTCCAGAGGGATAACAGCTAAGCTTGACTTTTTACACCAGAGAGTCCCATCTCCAGCCTGCAAGATGTTACTCAATCCTTTATGAAACACATCTGTTTTTTTCCTTCCAGTTGGCAGACAGTTAAAGTTCTGCACTAATTGGTAACAATTTAAGACCATTTTCCTCTGATTTTTCACTCTCCACTCTCTGCACTGCCTAGCTCTGGTAGGTTTCATCCACCCCGCTTAAGTTTGACAGCACTGCCTGACACCTTACCAGATGCAGACCAAAACCAGCCCATACAATAACATTGCTCTGGATCTCCACCACCTTTTTTCCTAATGCTGTTTGCCCAGACAGATCTGCTTCAGGTGAAATGCTAATGCAGTTCTTGCCAAAAGAACATCCCCTGCTTTTTTTCCAGTTTAGCAAAAGGCATAGAAAATACTGATGGTTTTGCGTTTCCTCGAATTTTCTCACCACCTTTGTAGGAATAAGAAAAGACATCTTTTTGTAATCCTGTTATTACGTATGTGCATGGTTATAAGAAAATGTTCTGAAGGGACATCAATCAAATAATACCAAATTTCAAAATTCTATAGCAATGTATTTATACAAATTACAGAATTCTGTATGTATTTACACACCATTACAGAATATCAAGTAAATAACACCAATTGTTTCTTTGTTTTTCTCTCAGATTTCTCTTTAAGTGAATTTTTGTGCTCAAGAAAGGTGCCAGATGGACAGCACTAGAAAATGAAGACTTCTGTTTGCCCACAGCACAGGAGGAGCGGCACTGCAAGCCTCCATGCTTTGCCATGTCAGCTCTCTCCAGCCCTGTTTTAACAGAACCACATAAAGAGTGAGAGGGTGTCTGTACCCCTTCACGCCTTGGCAAAGGAGCTAAGCAGCACGCAGGTGATGATGGTTTTGTCCATCCCCCACCAGAAAACAAACAGAAATAACTCATTTTACACAAGTGACTGAGCAGAATCTGTTGTTCTCTACCCAAAACAGGCCGAATTTGACCCAGTGAACCTGCAGGGACTCCAAACTGTCAACTCCTGGATCATCCAGTCTCGCATTAATGCCTATGTTAAATTACATGTTTCTATATTTACATGAAGTCAGTATTTACACACCATTATGGGTTAATTTGAATAAATCGGTTATAGTTTATTTATATGGACTGCCATAAACTCATAACATTTTTCTTGGGTTTAATCCTTCCTTTAGAAAAATACAAAAAAAAAAAAATAACATGTTAACTAGTAGTAATGATTTGCCTATGACTAAAAAACCAAATCAATTTAACATTAAGACTCAACACGTGGCCTAGTATTGTGGCCTCAACTCATAGCATTGTTAACCTTTGCAATTAATTTCTTGGTGTATGTCAGATTTACTGAAAAAGCAGAGATTTGTAACCTCCCTTCCTTGTGACAGGATTGTTTAACACTGAACAATGAGCTCTAGTCCTCCGCAGAAGTTCACTTTCTTCTCCTACAGTCCAACATGGCTTTGCACCACCCTGACAAATGATTCAGCACCCAGCCCACCTGCAGCAGCCAAACTGCCTGCAGGTCTCAGCAGCTCCAAGGGGTTAAAAACAAACTTCATGGGCTGCAGTTGAAGGCTGTAAATTCCCAGGCAATAACAATCCCTAGACAAGTATGTCTAACTGCATTCTAAAAATCAACCAATGTAATTTGTGTCTCTTTGTCATTCATAAACAATTACAATAAAATTAAAATGCCACATTATATTTAAGATTACTGATATCCCTGGTTGACACATGGCCCCTCCTACCTGCTCGAGTACAGAAAGGTCATGTTCTTTCAGGACACCAAACCAGAGGTTATTCCAGAATAGAATTACATTTCAAATAATATATACCACGTGGACAAGAGTGCCTTAGATCAAAAATTACTTAATTACTAATAGGCTCCAAACTTATGTGTAGCTCCTCCAAAGTATACTTGCACTCAGCCTCCATGCCTCTGTGGGCAGCCAGGGGTGCCAGGACCAGCCATGCTCCCGACGGATCCAGCAGCAAAGGTTACATGGCACTGGATTAAAATTCTAAGGGATACAAGAACTAGAAAATGCATTTCTCATATGGACCTTGCATGATTTTTCTCTCTTCTTTATTTTTTTCTTCAGGGTACTGGGGAAAAGATGCCTCTTCCTAAGGGTTAATTTCAAAATGGTAACTGCTAATCAACATGTTTGTGTGCTTAACATAAAATGCTACAATCCCTTAAATATTACACACTGTCCGCTCACTTATGGTTCATGAATATTTGAACATACTTTAGGATAAAAAAAAAAAAAAGTCTAATACTGTCCCCCTCATTGTTATTATTGATAGAGATTTATTAGTTTCATTTTGCAGGTTTTACTTTAGGAAGGGTGCTAATATCATGTATTATGACAGTTCACACTGAAAGCAATTTTCCATAAAAGATATTACAATGACCCCTATGGAACTTGTATAATTTCATAGTAGATAGTCAAGTGCACAAATAAACATGTTTACAAGAGTGATCCTGTTAACCTGGTTCTTGCCCTCTGAAACCGTTATGTGTTATTTGTGGAATCTTAAAATTAGTACAATTGTTGATATTACTTATGTTGTTTCTGGCATTCTGCTTTAGGAAAAAAAAAGAAAAGAGAAAAAAAGCATATTTATCTATTTATCATTTAGCTTTGGTATAATCTGCAATAGGTTTTAACAAGTAGAATATATTCCAACCCCTACATTTTCCACAGCTGTGAAATTTACAACGATGTAGGAAGTCACTTCATCAGAGAGGAAATATTACAGACACATAAAAAAATTGAAGACCCAGTTTTCTCTTTAATCCTCTGGGGGTAAGCTATGAAACAAGCAGTCAGAAGTGTAAGGACTCAGTGTCATGAGTGGTGTGCATACTTGTACAATAATACGGGCACAAAAGAGATTGTCGCCTTTAGTACATGAGGGTCACTAGAATTTATTATTATTATTACCTTTTTATTGTTGTTTTTCTCTTTTGTCCATGCACCTTTATATTTACTTGCATGAATTTACCACAGGTTCATAGTGGCCTTTGCCATATTAATGCTTACAGAGCCTAAAGCTTCCAAAATGCCTATCTGGCCTGTACATATTTCATTAAAAATAAACTCTATATAATAAATAAATATATAAAATAAATAAAATGTTGCCTTTGGAATTTCTATAAATAAATTTAACTTTTTATTTTTATCTTTTTACTAAGACGTCTTTGCTTTAAACTCAGTGGGGTGAGACCCAGAGAGCAATTAACTGAAAAGTCTCTTGTTTAAGTAAGACTGCACCCTCCATGCCTTTGTAAATGCAGCGTACACTTGAGCAGGCCACCAGCCAAAAATCCTGATGAATCAAAGTATGGCAGCTATGCTGATATATGACGAAGTACAACTGATCAAAAATTTAAAAGCGTGTCTATTCCCCAGCATGCATCAGGCCTTCCTCCTCTTCTTCCTCCTCCTCCCCTTGGCTCCTCTCTCTCGCGCTCTCACTCCCATTCATCCTTTCCCTTTCTCTCTCGCACTCACTCTCTCGCGCTCCCTCTCGTACTAAATCAAGCGAGTGGGCATAGGCTCTCCTCCAGGAGGACAAACCTTTAAGTGCAGAACAAAATCAGCATGTTCCATCCAAGCCTCCATCATACATTATGCATGCGACAAAGTTTGGCAACAGTGGAGCTGATGTGATGACACAGCTAATCAATAAGAACCCACCGCATGAAACCTTTATAGTGGTTACTTTTTAAGGGCTCAAGTGAAGGAATTGTCTTTGTCAACTTTGGCTTAAAATATCCTTATATAGTTCCGGTACTTTCTCAGGGTCCACTGGTCTAGGTAAAAAATGTGTAAATTTTTGATGCCGTTTAGTCCTAGTCCCTTCTCTTGGAGTCCCATCTTTATTTAACGCAACGTAGTATCGTCTTCCAGTGTCCACGTGTTTATATAGATTTGATGAATATGTGTTATACCAATTTTCTTCAAACTGCTCTCTGAATACACACTCCTGGGTTAATTTTTCCTATGGAAAGAAAAGAATAAGTAGTAAGGAGATAGACAGCCACAAAACCAAGCTATTTTTAAAAGAACTAGGGTTTTCACAGTACCTCTTTGCTCAATTTACAGAATGAACTATTTCAATAATTTTAGCTAAGTAAAGCTGTATTTCTGGGTATTTCATTAAACAGTCACAAGGGTGGATAACTATGTGAAGCTAAAATGATTCTCCAAAAGCCCCACTGCCCAAATCAAAACAGCAACAACAAAACCAAAACCAGATCTTTTAGTTTCTGATCATTCCCAAGCACCCGGATATTGCTGGACTTCTATAACTAATTGCTTCAGTTATGAGTGCAGGCATTCAAACAAACAGACATAAATAAAGAAAATAAGAACTGGTTTGTAGCGCTGTAACACAATTTAGGGCCTTCAAATCTCCGTGTCCTTTCATTGCATGGAGAACTCGATGCATTTCATTAATTAAAAAAGATACAATTTGCTACCCTTAGTTTGGTTTATTATTTCTATCACAGAACCACAACCCAAGACAGATTCAAACAGGAGTACAAATCCCACGTGCTGTGATGAAGTTAGGTGAGGAAACTCCTCCAGGCTTCCTTTACTAAGGCTGTCCTCGTGCCCTGTCCTGCTGACAGGACCCCCTGAAGACATCAACCATTCATCACATCCCCTTGCCACAGACTCCCATGGGTTTCAGTTCATTCACTTATTCAGTCTGTGTGTACCCTGCTACATCCTTTGGTCTAAATACATGGTGTTTGCTTAAGACGAAGTCACCTGATAACTGGATTCAATTTAGGAAGGACTCACACGTGTAACTGACTGAGCAAGAAGACTGGAAAAAGGTGGTGAGTTCTAGCATGGGAGAGCTGACAGAAAGCTTGGGAAAATTAGCTTGGAAATAGACTTTTCAGTTGGCACAAAAAAACCCCAAAATTTATTACATTTTTTTCGTAACAAGAGTTCTCACTTGAATAGCACTCACATCGACCAAACTCAGCTTCCAGCTGAGGATCAATTTCTAATTATGACAAAGCTCTGTGTTTCACAGACATCAAATCTTAAAACAGTCCTTTTAGATAGATACATAGAGAAGGGAAAATGGAGACCAAGGCCCAGATGCAGCAAAGCATTTACAGCACCTAAGCCGTAAATGTGTGCCCGAACACAACCAAGGAGCCGCAGCTCAAGCTCTGATGTGCCCAAGAAGCCACCATCCATGGCTTAACCCAGGAGCTTCCCAAAACCCACTATCACTGAAGAAGTTTGCAGCTTGCCCTGGGGCTGCAGGTGCCTTTGGGGCCACCTCTGCTAACAGGAACTCATCTCACAACCCTTTTCCTAAGCAACATGCTTCAGCCCTGATGTTTTGCTGCTGCTCTGCATGGCAAGCATACCACTCCAGGTGTAGAGCTCTGCAGCCCGCCAGGGTTGGGGACCAGCATCCCAGCCAGGTTCAATGAGCCCTATGGACCTTACAGGAGTCACCCAGGAACCATCGCACATGGGAAGGGCAACCCCTGCACAAGTGGAGAGAGCAAGCCAGCACCCCTCTGCACCCTTAAGAACTGCAAGGCCAGGGTCCTCCTCAGTGCCTCAAGGTGTGGGATTTGGAGAGTTCTTCTAAATTCAGCCTGTGGCAACTCCAGCAGGCAAGAAAGGTGGCAAGCACAGAGCTCCTGACTTCCCCTTTGTTGGGCTTTGGGAACCTCATCACCCTTCAGGAAGGAGAAACCCACGTCAGGACCAGATTTCAGACATTAAACACTTGAATATTCACTATAGCAGCAGCCATGTCCCTGTGTGGACCTGGGTGGCTACAGCTTGAACAGTCACAGGAGGAGCCTGTGGTGGAGACAACAATGGCAGTCCTATCCTTTGCATCCTCTCCTACAGTTTGACCAGGAGATTTCCCTCCCCGTGGGTCCAGCTGAGAAGCACATGTGGAAACACGAGCATGTGCACAGGCCAGCTGTATATAACCACTGCTTTTAGAGGTATTTTTGACTATAACATTTTTAATGTGCAAAGTAGCTCAAACTCAGCAACACTCCATACTAGTTATAGGAAAAAGAAGCACAAATCTGTTTACATTAAAACTTTATCTATGGGCCAGATCCTGTAACCTCCTATTGATAATTGCCTCTATGTCCTTCAACAGCAAGAAACTGCAGCAGCAATGCATATTCCTGGATCTCAGCAGCAGCTGAAAGTTACACACACTGCAATAGCCCCCTGCACAGCCTCAGTGTACAAATTACTATAAAAACTATTTAGCTGCTATAAAGACTTTATTTAAGTACAGCTTTCATTACTGTTTTATTTTGCATGAGGTTTAAAATCACTTTGTTTGCTCTAAGGCAGAAGCAGATGCTAAGTGTATTATATGCTTGGTCTATAGGTCCATGGGGAAAGAGAAACTAATTCAAATTGTTCTCCTGCTCTCAGAAGGCAACAGGATCACATGACAAGCACTGCAGAAGCACTCACTGCTAAAAATAGCAACATTTTCAGAAGATATTCAAGTCCTGTCTTGAATTCATTAATTATTCACTTCATCTGCATTTTTTTTAGCATCATCATAAATTTCTATCTTTGCAAGAACAGTACTTCCCCATGCCCTAGATGGGAAATTTTAAAATAGCCTCTCTCTCTGGCAGATTTGATGGATCATGAACAGTGCTATGGTACCCTTAACTAGCAGACCTTGAATAAGAGGGTTGGCATCGTACTGTGCTCTGGATGAGTTCAATAGATTACAAGCTTAGAAATTCAATCTTTATTTTACAGGCTTATCCTGTTTCTATTTTTCATTGTCTTACAACACAGCTACATCTCTTTTGCCCTTCATCAAAATTCTCAGACATTTGTGTACAGACAGTAGGCAAATACTTCAACATGAACTTGACAGAGCAATCAGGATTCAGGTTCAGATACAGAGGGACACATATCACACTTTCAGAGAAGTGAAATAATTTCTTTATAAGCACATCAAACCACTTCCTTCTAGGATGCCTAGAAATTCTGGTTGTAGTCAGAGACCACTGGAGTAAATTGGTGTTGGTGACTTGGATCAGGTCCTATAAGTAATGTGGGGACCAATATCCTTCTTCCCATGGCCTGCAGATCCTTATAATAATGGCTCGTCTAATACCATGACAGACAGAAACCAATATCCACTAGGATAGTCATTTATGTAGAATCCTAGAGTTATTTAGGTTAGAAAGGATCTTTAAGATCACTGAGTCCAACTGTTAACCTAACACTACCAAGTCCACAATAAACCATATACGTACTACCACAGCAGTACTGAACACTAGCTTACACTCATGCTTTGAGCACACATGCCTTTATTCAAGCCAGAAACGAGCATAATACAGGGGTGAGGCTGCTCCATCCTGCCAACAAGCACCTTCTTGCCTCACTAGCTTAGGATGGGAAAGTCTTGCTAAAAGCCAACTCTTCCAGTATGGGAAGGAGATGGTGTTTCCTGATCACAAGTGACTTGCATTTTCCCTCCTGGCTATGACCTTTAGGAAGCCCCTGTACGCACAGTCAAAAAGCAAGATTTAGCCCTAGAATACAGCAATTTTTGGATACTTCTATTCTAGCAACTGATTTCTCTATCATTTTTCCAGTGCCAATATTTCCTTGCACCATTCTTAACATCACTAGATAATCTTTGTCAAAGGCTGACACAAATACCAAACATACCCAACTGGAACAGCTATGGAAAGTAACCTGCATTCCTGTGAAAGGGGAGGCTGCCTGCCTTGATCAAATCATTTAATTCTGAGGCCAAATAAGGAGGTGACCTCAAAATTATATAAATCAGATGTTGCACCACACACCACATGTTTTCTGCAAGGACTGTTCATAGAGTATTGCACTACAAAGTAATAGATTCTCATTTTACTTCATTTCCACACTTTATCTGACCGGGGTTTTTTAACCTGTTGTTTAACTTGGAATGTTCAAATAATTGAATTGTGTAAACATGCACATATCACAGGTATGAAAACCTAAGGCAGATTTAATTCAGAAGTCTGCTAATGCCTGGTCAGTGTTAGCAAGTCCAGAATCCCTTTCCCTTCCTATATTGTCCACCATCTAACCAGGGAGAAAAATAATTATGTTATCCTATTTCCAGGTGGATGGATTAAAAGTGAGATTGTAAATTAATAAAGTACATAGTTACAGCTATCACAATGAAAGATTTGCCAGCTTGTTTAAAAATAGATATCCCTGTGAAGAAACTAACTGAAAATGAGTGCACATGTGCACTGCTCAGAGAATGGTTTCATGACTCTAAAGAACGGTAAGACATTTGTGCTGCTTAGTAGTTGAAAGCACAGTACAGGGTCCTATATCAATATTCTTTTTTTTTTCTTTTGTCTTTTAAATAACCTTACAGGGCTATAACGTAATTTTATTTTGTAACCTGACAAAAGGAAACCTCTTCAGACCATCATTCCTAAAATCACAACAAATACTTTTCATGTCTAGCAAACGATTCTGTTCTATGCCACTGATTCAACAGAGATTCTTCACAAGAAAACACCTAATCCTGAAGTCCAAACAACTATTAACAAGAAGTCTATCTGATCTAATCAGCACTTCCTACATACCTGCTGCACATTATCACTGTGTTAATCTACCCTGTCTTAATAAAATCATGTATAAATATGTAGTCTCCTAAGTTCATGAAACTCCCTCATTATGTCTGCATGATGTTAGTAAAAACTACATATGTAATGAAGAGAAACAACAAAAAAAAAAAAAACAAAACCCTATTCTCTTCCAAAGTGGTTTTCTTTGCTGTTCTGCCTGGAAACACACACATTTTACATGCAGTTGGCCCTTCCCATGCTGTAATGCAAACAGCCTTTAGAACATACAGTGTTCAGCTAATAATTAACACTCATCCAGAGTTATCATAATAAAGGTGTAGTTTAGCATTTGCTGTGGTGTTGTCAGATCTCCCATGCTAAGCCTGTTAGTCTCCGGCTGGGTGGACAACCTCCAGCCGCAGTGAGAAGCCAAATGCTGGTGTCTGAGCAGCATCACTTTCCTTTCCAAGTTAGACAGCAATGCAAGTCAAACTCTGCACATTGTCTGATGGTGGATGTCGCAGAGTTTTTCATTGAACAGTTTCTCCAAGCAGTGCTTTTTCAGAATGCTTTATTCGATAATTTGACAGAACATGGGAAAAAAGGAAGGAAAAAAAGTCTGCTAAAAGAACTAGCTGATTGCTTTTTTTGTGTTTGTGTCAGTGCTTCTCTACAAACACTTCAGAAAGACAGTAGGAAACTGTACAGTCAGAAGAAAGACCAAGACAACAGTCAGGTACCCACTCACATGCATTCCATATTCTGTGGCACCTTTTATAAGATGAGGGAAATTAGGCAAGATGTCCTGGCAAAACCACAGTTGGTTAATTGCATTCTCTCTACCTGAGGTCATCTTGTACTTGCACAGAGCTGGAGTATTCATCTTATTTTCTCCCCCTAAACTTCTAGTTACTTTGTATAAAGCTTTTATTATACATAAATCCCCACTTAGAGGAAAAAAATCAATAAATAAATAAAAGAGTGACTGTTCTGCTGTCATGGAGGAGTTATGAGGTTAATATCTTTCATGCAAAAACCTTGCAAAGTCCCTAAGACCCAGCAAAACCTAGTCCCCTTAAGAGTGTTTTCATCAAAAGCCGCAATAGCTGCACAGATACAGACGCTGTGGTGCTTCCACATCCCGATGAAGGCAGAGCTTCCTGAACAAAGCAAGAGGACTCCAACATCAAGAATAAAACCCCAAGAAACCATCAGTGCATCAGGCATTTAATTGCTTCTCCCCTTTGCCCCATTGCCCCTCTTTTCCCACTCGCTTGCTCTCCACTCCATCATGAACCTCCTCTGGAGGGACTAGGCTGGGATCCGGCGCTACGCTATCACAGGGTTGTTTACAGAGCTCTTCTGACATGAACTGCAGGAGGATGAGATGCCAATTAGGCCTCCCTCCATTTTTGCCACTGCCAAATCCACAGCTCTTGGTCTTACTGATATCTACTCCTTTGAGATTTCAAGCTTGCAGCATCTACCAAGCTTTAAGGGTGCCCTTCCTGGACAACCATTACACGAAGAGCAACCCACTGTGCCTGAGCACACATCTGCCAGCACAGACTGCCTACCAGCAGCCACGCTTATGTCCACAAAGGTTTGATTCAGATCTGCCCAGCCAAGTGCGTTAGATGAAAATGTGTTTTCACCTAAACACCTAAGGTCTGCTCATGGTGCTGTTGGGAGTCATGACAAAACTACAGGGACAGGCCTCAGGGCACATACGCTGTCACAATACCATTTCTTTGGAAGCTGAAGAGCTTCCTTCCCTCTCTGTGCCACAATGTAGCAGGACTGAGACAAATTCAACTCTTAAACAAGCAGGTGTGTTCCCCTCCCTCCTGCGCCAGCAGGACTGGGCCCACACTGTGCCGTTTACGAGTCACACTTCTAACCTCTATTTTATTTTTGGTTTCCTGGCACAATCATGAACTGCAGTCATCAATGTTATCTAAGCATCTAATTCATAATGCTTGGCTGAACCCTTCCAAGAATCAGAAAGCAAGGTGGTATGCAATCTGATACAAGGGCCAGAGCCAATTTTTAAAGAAGACAGAAGAAAAGTTCCCATCAGCTTAAATGGAACTTGGATCAGGCTTGCAATGATAAAAAGGCAACAAATATTTTAAGACATTAAAAGAACCATTTCAGACATGCTCAGATTTACTGAAAGCTGTAACCTGACCTACCTCAGCTCCCCACTCCACAAATTGTCTTCTATCAAAAGACAACGTGTATGTCAAACCAGTGCTGTTATCCTCCAGCTACACACACTCTTCAGCCTGAAATACTAGTTAAGCTTCTAGCTGAATAGAGATTTTTAAATAGAATATGCTTTCCTTAAAAAGAACTAATATGGAGCATAGTGTCAGTGCTTTGTCAGTATTTTTTACCTTGTTTTGTGGTTTTCTAAGCACAGAATGCTGGGTTAAAGGAAAGATAGCCCTCCTTCAGCAGAAAGTGCTGCCTTTTGCACAAGCAAGGAGCTAAACTCACATGCTGAAAGACAGTGTAAAGTGGGTGATAAAAAGTACTTTGTCTGTAGGAGTCTCTACACTCAGTAAGTACCCCCCAAACTGGATTTATTCATCATTAGAGAAGCACCTTATCCCTTAGCTATGAGGTACCATCATAAAAAGAGCAGAATGCTCAGGTTCCTTCATAAAACACTTTGCCACAAGGATCAAATTATAATACATATGTAGTGATAAAAATGTGTGCTATAAAAGTTCTTCATGGTTTATTCTTTCAGCAAGATGATTTGGTCAAGGACTGATGAATAAAAGCCTGACTCTATATTTTATTACTAATTTTATGTAAAGTTACCTGCTAGATACTAGCTCAGAGGACAGGGACATTAGTGACCACATTGTCATTCCGGATGGCGGTTGTCAAACAAACAAAACATCATGGGCTATCACATTTTGGAAAGATCCAGCCCTCCTCACTGAAATGCCAAACACGCACTAGAGTCTTGGAAACCAGTAAGTTTGACAGAGATTTGAAAATCTGCAGTGTTTTGATGGGCAGTACAGTAAAGGGTTGGTACTCTAAGATCTTTACCTGGTCAGACTTGATTGCATATTCAGTTTAAGTTGCTTAAAAATGAGTCCTTTTAACTTCCCACCTTTTTGGACACAAAGGAAGGCCAGCATTTCAAAGAGCTGCTGCTGGAGAAAACATGTCACATTTGCCCTTTTAGACAGCAGTGCTCTTCCATTGGCAAACATTTCTCATAAGCGGTCTCTCCAGAGATGATCCTTTGGATTTCCCCTATTTCTTTTCCCAGAGGCAATCCCACCATAAAGTCATGGATCTAGATTCACAAATTTTTAGTGTTTGACTGTATGAGTAGGACAAAAAATATTTCCCTAAGATTTCTTGGAAAAAATCACCTATCTTTAGTGTTGCTATGCCTTGACTTAAGTTTTCAGTGACACACCTAACCCAGCCTTTTGGAAGTGCTGGAGTAAGTCAGCTCCTCTGTGAGCCCCCTGCTCCTCACACACACACACATCAGTGGACCTGTCTTTCAATGGGTCAAACTTAAGCCATGCAGTTAATTTCAGCTTTGGTGAAAGAAGTTGTCAATCTGTCTGAAAAAAAAATAGATATATAATAACAACTTCAACAGAACTGGTGACTGAAGAGCTCAAAGACCTGGCAGTTGGTCTACTAGGTATCAGTAGCACACAAACCTTCCAAAGAACTCAAATTTTTGAAGTATAAATAAAAAAATAAAATAAAATTAGGATTTTGTTTAAACTTTATATTTGTGTATTCTGAAATGACTCACAGGATTTTCCTGAAATCTTCCCCAATAAGTTTCCTGTTCTGAGTCCAGCTTACATACTAGATGCTGTCCTAACAAAGGCATCAGCCCGCCAAAATCCCTCTTGCTATACAAAAGCAATAAACACTTACATGTTAAAAGACTGTCTTTAGTTTGCAGACTCTCACAGGCAGGAACCTCGTCTAAGTTTAGGTTTTTAAAATTATGAATACAGTAGAGCTTTTATCTGTATCAGGGTCTGCTGATACAACCATAAAATTAATTGGTGGTTTTACGGGACCAGGTCCAATCCTGATTCCATTGAAGTCAATGGGATTTCAACCATAATAGAATCAAGTCAAAATTTCTCCTGAGTCACTGTAGCCGCCATAATTGTGTAACATTTGAAGAGTAAAGTTTAGCAGATTAAAGAATGCACAGCCTGGGCCAGACCCCAAAAACATGCAGCATTCACACCAGAAGCCAAGTTCTTCCTCAGCAGCAGTCATGGAATATGAATATAAAATCTGATCTTCAAATCAAAAGTAACAGCAGAGGTCTGCCTCATAAAAGGAAAGAAAAAGAAACCAGAGGACTTTATAAAAGGGGAGGAAATGAATTTGCACTGTAGCAAGCTTTATTTCTTAAGCTTTTCGAATGTGACACAAATGAACTGCATTACTGCGCATCACCAAATCAGCCTAAGCACATTCAAACTGCAAAGCAAATCTCAACCTAGACAAAATCCCTAATGAGGTCCCCACAGGGCAGACTTTTTTCTGCTCTGTCTTTGAAAATGATGAATGGTAAAGTGGGTAAGAGTGCCATGTTCACGTCCCACTGGCTCCTGAGTCAGAAACAGAGCACATCAGATCTTTATCTGATGCAGTGAATAATCCCCAAGCATATCTCAGTATGTCACTGCTGATGATGCCCTTTTAGCATGTCACTTCAACATAGTATTCTCAGATCAACTGAAAACGCTGAACCTTTTCACACCTCCATATCGTTATCACGGCTAGCTCCAAAAATGTGCAGGGCTGCAGTGACTGGGGAGCTACACAACTGCAAAGAAATGAATCTGAAGACAGACACTCAAACTGAACATGCCCTGCACTTGCTCGCTGGGTAGGATTTGAGCTTGCGATGCAGTTATGCCACTCAACAACTACCTGCTGTGGATACTGCAGTGCTCAACCCCTCTCCTACCCCACACTGAAGCTGATTCCCCCTACTGAGCGTTAGTGCTTGTCCACAAAGACAACAAGCCAGATCAGGAAGCTAAACCAGCAGAGAAGCCACCCTACAAAAAAGCAACTCCAAGCTTTCTTCTGTGGCTTTACATCCCTAAATTAGCCTTCTAACAGGTCAGATGAGTGCTGGTGTTGGAGCAAAGAAAGAAGCAGAAGCAGGCAGCGAAGGCAAGGAACCAGGACTGCCCTTCCTGGAATGGAGTTTCTGCAAGGTGTTACATCACCTTGGCGGCCTCCTCAAGCAGCACCTCCAATCCTCCTGTTTTGTAAGAGCGCAAAATTCTTTAATTAGGGGAAAGCAAAACATTAAATTAAATTAAGGATTGAGTAGAATCTTGCTTTACCAAAGCTTAGCTTTATACACACATACACATGCACACACACACACACATATATATAATTTATGTAGCAGATATTCTAATACTTTCCTGTTCCAGGAATGTAGTGAGAATCCAAGTTCAGCACAGAATTGCACACCAAGATAAAGAGATCACTGAGAGTTTTCTCTCATATAAAATGATCCTCAGACTTAGTAAGCATCTGGAATGAAGTCCTCTGAGGAAAATCAAAGACCTGAGGAAAAGTGTAGTATCTATCCCACAGAACACTATCAGTAGATGTCCCTCTTTGGTGACAAGTCTTATAATCCGTGAAATTCTGGTTTAAAAAGTAGACTGAAGTTAAAAAATACCACACTAGCTGCAGTTTCTCACAGATCTTTCTCCCGTACTACCTGTATTAAGTGTGTGGATTCACCTATCAATTCTTCCTACACCAGTACATCTGTACATTTCAGAAGACCTTTGTTTTCTGCAGAGTCCTTCATACCTTGCTGAGTGGATTGCAGTTTCTGCTCTCATCCCCAACCTGAGAGGAACACCATTTACAGTACCCAACTTTCAGCAAGGCTGCCTATCCAAATTCAGAGAGAGACTATCTGCAGAGGTGAAGCAGATAAGGTTGTAGACAAATCTTCCAAAGTAACTGAAGTTTTAGGGTTTTCATTGGACCTACGTCTTCCACAAAGAAAACTTCCACAATTATGAAGTTATCTCCTATCATACAGTGCAGGGAGAAAGCATTTATGCTTCATCTCCCACCTCCCTGCAAAAATTCCTCAGGCCAGCTCAAAATCTCACTTCCTCATGACCTGACACTTCCTCATAATCCAACCTAAGCTTTCTTCTGACCCATTCAAACCAATTCATTCTTGTCCTCTATTTTGAAGACTTTTTTTTCTCTCCTTGGTATTAAACTTCAGTGTACTGACAGAGACCAAAAGCGTACCCTCTGTTTTCATTCTGCAGGCTAAATAAGCCAAGATTTTTAGACTTCATCATTTGATAGTCTTTTCACCCTTCTGATCATCCCATTAAGCCCTTTCTGCACCTGTTTCAGTTTCAATCATCTACTTTAACACAAGTGACCAACTGTACTTTGCCTTTAGACTTTAGTACTTTAGATCAGCAAGCCCTTTCTGTGAGGCTGCCTTCTGTCTCCCTTCCCAATTTTGCAACAATTTCAGTAACACACTACTACTTTTTTTATGACAAGATGTTTAATGTCCCTAATAAAAGCAGGGAATAAAACCAGCCCAAGGACCAATCCATAAAAACTCCACTAATAGCTTCACTCCAGTCTAATACTTTTCAACACTCCTCATTGCTGTCTTCTCTTCATTTTTTCACCATCTATCATACAACTGTTCTTTTACGTAAATGACACCCATTTTACCCACTGTAGCAAACGCTCTCTTCTGTGGGTCATACCTAACACAGCTCTGCACATTAGCAGAACTGTATTTCCTGTTTCTAGAAAAAGGAATTCCTATCCAAAATAAAATACTAGGCTTGCCTGAAACTATTTATCCAGCTTCAGTAAACTCATCTTGCACGTACTTCCGGGTCCTCCTCTACTCTTGCATTTAAAAGTGTGCTCTGACACCCCAGGCACCACCCACATCTGACTGATAACCCTCCAGCTTCCCAGGTCATGCCCCAGCCAAACACAAACCACACAGCTGTGGGACCACAAACACTCAAGGCATTGCCTTGGAGGGAAGCAAACCCTCCCTCTCCCAGGCTTGCTCCCACCTCTTCACCACATCTTGCAGTGACCTAGGAGGGAACCACAGTAGCCAAAGACAGCCTTTCTGCTTGGCCAGTTGTTTTCCAGTTCCCCACTTCAATTCACCAGGCAGCAACAGAAAAGCTCGTGCCAGCAGAAGAGACGGGATTGATGGCTGGAGGGAAAATAGCCTCTTCTTTTAGTAGTGGTGTCAGCTGCCCCTACTCCCTTTGTTCATCACATGACAGTGAATCCCCCAGCCCCATGTTACCACCAAGGAGTCTATCAGAAATACTATCAGAAATAGCCCAGTTAGCAGCCATGTCTGACTATATTGCATTTACACTCCCACGTGAATGCACCATGTTTGTAAAGACTCCTGTTCCCTTTTCAATCATATACCTTAAAAAGTTTTTGCCTTATATTTTAGTGTATGTTTCAGGGCTACAGTCAGCTTTACTGCAGCAATTTCTATTTTAACCCTATGCTTCTACACTTCTAAGATACATGCTTTTCTGCAACCTGCCCTTCTCCCATTCCTCACAAACCCTTTTCCAAGCACCCACAGCCTGTTAGTCTCCAGATGCTTGCCAGCAGTTTCACCCTTGCTGGGATATCGTTTTCACAGGATTTCTGCATCTCTGGCAAAGTTTCAAGTTTCCTTCACATTCAGAGCCATAAGCACCTTTTTGAACTGGGACTCTTGAGACCTCAAAGTGTGCCCCTTAGAATCAGCTACAGGCCCCCTTCTTGCAACTTGGCTGCCTAAAGCATTTTTACTCAGGAAGACACAAGTCACAGTTTCTGCTAAAAGACACCACTGGGGTTTTGGTCACAGGAGTGCCAGGTTCTCCTGAACAACGCTGCTTGTGTAGAAAGCCTGAGCACTCTTGGAAGCCCGCCCCCCCCCCCCCAGGAACTGCCCTTTGCATCATCACCATTTGTACCATTTACCAAAAGGCACTTTATTATTTTACAAACAAGCAGAAGGACGTTAAATCTGCTGCTGCTGCCATAATCATTAGGCACCCTGGGATCTGACCACTCGCAGCCTAGAAGCCTGCAGTTTCACTCAGGGAGATTGCATTTAACTCTCCCTTTGGAGGGAGTTGTGTGCTGCAACTGTCCTGCTTCCAGGCTCATCTCACCCATAGGTACCTGTGCGTACACTGACAGATAATCCGGATTATTTAAAAAAAAAAAAAAATCAACCTGAAGCATATGGAATTGCTTTAGATCAGAGGTGTTTAACACTAACAGGTAAGTGTGAATAACACTTCAGGGTAATTTATTTATCTATCCTATTCTTAGATACCTGTAGTGACCGTATACTTGACCCAAATGCTGTTCCCAACATGCACCTTTAACCTGTTTTTTTTCTTCACGTTGTTTCTGTGCACCTTGACCTACCATTTGAAGGGCTGAACAATTCCATTCCCTTATTTGCACAGGAACATAAAGATATTTTTAGAATGCAGCAAAACAAATCCTTACCTACACCAAGCAATTTTCAGTAAACTATGAAAAATTGTCCCTTTTTTGTCAAAAGAATTTCTGTTCAACAGTCTTTGTAGCTGCATAGTCCTTTCAGGACTGTGCAGACCCAAACAAAAGCACAAAGCACTGCAGGTGCAGCCCTGCTGGGACAATAAAGAGGCATATCATCACCTCCCTGCACACTTACTGAGAAAACATGTTTCTTCAAGGACAGTACACTTTCTCTCTCTGTCTCCTCCACCCTCTCCCCAGTAGTTTTAAGAGCAAAAGGCAGGTTTAGTGTCCCAAAAACATTTGGACAAACAAGTTTTCAGTTGATTTTTTGAAGGACAGCAATTTATCACCCTGTTATAAGCCGTCCTAAATCTCACTTTGCTGCACACACCCTGAAAGTCTGAAACCCAGAGGTGAGGAGCCTCCCTCCCTGACTCCAGATCTGGGCTCTTTGGCTCTGTCCCAGCTGCTCTGTGGGAATATGAAGCCTCCCTCTCTTCTCTCCTCTCCCCTCTCCTTCCAAGCATTGCTAGCCCTCTCCCCCTTTCCCAACAACTCCACCATAACCCCTGCTTTCCTCCTCCCTCCCTGCCCAGCTCCCCTTGTAGCTGCTCCAGATCTTCCAACTCCCAATTTTCCTCCTGAGCATCCAACTTGAGCTGCCTTTTGCCACCTGCCAAGGACACAAAGAGCAATGGAGACACCAGCATCACTGCCTGCTGTTAATATTCCCAACCGCAGCAGTGCAGGGCAGCATGAGGGTGGGGACAGCCCATGAAGGCATGGAAGTCCTGTGACTGATGAGAAAAACCTCCCTCACTCCATGGCATGGCACAGAGGAGCACAGTTAAGACACATTTGCTAACTTTTGCCAGAGACGTTGGCAAGAGCCATTTGGCACTCTGGAAGGAAAAAGGTCTTCATGTCTCATCTTGACACCCTTCGGGTCCTATCTGTAGTTTCCTCCTCTCCAGTGACAAGCACAGTAGCTGTTGTGAAACATGATGAGTCACAGCTGCAGGCTGCAAGGGGAAGGTAAGGTAAAGGGAGAACAGGAACAGAGTAAGACAGGAGGGAAAGGTGTCACTAACTAGCCTCCAAGTCATCCCTACGTAGCTACCACTGGCTTCTGTGCAGTCCCATATACACGTATCTTCAGCTTTCCCTAGCTAAATCTGTGGGATGAGGAGGAACCTGAGAACAGCCACCCTATGTTATACATCACTGCCTGAGAGCAGCAGGAGAGTCACTGTGCTCTTTTAACCAGAAAATGCAGCAGGAACTGCCTCCTATAACAGTGGCAAGTTGGGAAGAGGCTGTAAAGCATTTAATCTAGGAGGAAAGCAGCACTTCGAGAAGGCCAAGGGGAACATGTCTGGATGAAGATATGCTGAAACTGCCTTTACTGTTGCCTTTCATGAAAATTGGCAGCGATCATCCATCCTGGCTTCTCTGCTTCACCATATGTCCCATCTACAGTGGCACCACAAATATGCTGGGAAAAATCTTCCTGTGCCAAATGTTTTAAGCACAAATATAGAAGGATAGAAGTCTTTTAGGATGCTGATTTGATTCACACCTAACATATTTTTCATGCAGAAATTTGAATATAAATATGATAGTGTCGTAGACACAGGGCATGTATTCCGGCAGCATCAAGTCCTGCAGTACTGAATGCCTGCAGAAACACACCTGCTTCGATCCAAACTGCTATTGTAGAGCAGGACCAGGTATTTCTTAGGCTGCTAAGAAAACAATTTCCCACCTTAGAAAACATGTTTACAGCCTCTTGAGTGTACCTGCTCCATGACAAAGCTGGTGCTATTGACAGCCCTGAGTGAAGAAACCAAGACAGACGGATTCACCTCCCAGCACAGGCAGCACAAGGGCAGTTTGCTCACGCTACAGAACAGTTCAACTCAAATGACTGCTCCACCTAATTCAGGTGAAAAACTTGAATCTCAGTCTATCATGTATCAGTCTTGAAACTAATTTCAGTTAAACTGATCTTCCCTCTCTCCAGAAGGTAATTCTGTGTTGGATTGTGCTTGTTTCTGGTTGAAACCACAATATTTATTCCCATCAGAGAACTTAATTTTCAATTAATTGCATTTTTTTGACCAAAACCAAACGTAAAACACTGTCACTTAAAAATGTCCAGCCAATTCTCATGAAAATCTGCTCTGAGGCCTGCTTATCTCGGTGTTTCTATGAGAGCTGACAGTTGCTGAAATATAGGCACTAGGATTGCTAGTGTTGACAGGGCTTTAAAGCATCATCACACTGAGTAGCCATTAGAGGTTATATTTCATTGGAAGTAATGTAATTCAATTACCATCACTCTTTAGTATGTCCCATCTCTGGAGGCTGACAATAAGCCGTATCATCCATCAGATTTTAACCCGAACTTTGCATTCTGGCCCTGTAGATTGCCAGCTCTCCATTATGAATGGCTTTATATTTTTAGCGTCATTTCATAGGGAAAAAAGGTTATCCAATTATAGTATACATCCATCCGCCTGCCCGTCTGTCCTTCCCTAGCTTTTCAACCAGTTTCAATCAGGAGGCAAAGGTCTTCAAGAAAATTAAGTTCCTATCAGTTCTGCAACTAATCAGAGGCAGGGTAAAGAAGAGAAATCATTTGCACGTCCCACTTGGGAGTGATAAGCTATGCAATCCCTGCAAACTGACAATCTAGTGAGCAGGAACAGCTAACACTGTCTCTTCCTCGTGCAAGAAACACAAAAGCCTGAGAAATTTGTGTTACTGCAGGAACTGAAAGTCAGGGAGACCCATGTCTTGGACTGTGAGACACAAAACCCTAGGAAAACAGGTTCTCTTAGAACTAGTGTTCATGGAACAACTACTTTATTAATACAGTGAGCTTAGTAATTTACAAATAATTTCTTGTGCATATTTCCTCAGCAAAGAATGTTTTGAGTAATTATTCTGACAGTCAATCGTATTGCAAACACAAAATATAAACTGCACAGAAAAGTGATGTAATAACATTTGCTTTTCCAAACCTATGCATTTGAGTTCTATCAATAAACACATTTTCTTTTTCTGAATATCTGAAGTGCAGAGTAACTGATTTACTATGTTTACCTGTTTAAATTACTCTTACTGATGATAATCAACATTACTGATTTATATTACTGTTGCTGTTCTGCCTTTTTGCTGCCTGAGCTATAAAAGTACTTGTGACTTCATCAGTTCTTTACCCCGTTCATCAGCTGCATAAGGATTGTGACTTATGACAACTTACTCACACCTCACAGGCAACTTGTTTACATTTGTCATTGCATCCATTTGCTTTCTCTCTTCCTCTCCATCCTTCCAACCTTTTCCTCCTCCATATTGCCATTTAGCAAAGGCCTTTTCTTTGGCCTTTCCCACTCACTGGTTCTCACCATCTGTGCATCTCCTCCCATGTCCACACATTCTCCATCCCAGCCTTGACCTTCATTCTACCACCTCTTCTTCTGCCTCATGATCTGTACCTCCTGGCTTCCTCCCCCAGCTGGCTTTTCACTCAGATCACAGTCTCCTTCCCTTCTCTACCTTCCCTCTCTCACACAAAATGTTACTAGGAAGGGATCAGTGAACCTGGACACTCCTATAAAAACATTTCTGCTGTCCTTCCTGATCTTGCTTCGTCATGTTTCACTATGGATCATGTATATGGAAGCTGAACTTCCCTCTTAGTCTCTCTGTTTTCACCTGCCCATTCATCACCATCTTCTCGTTTCCTCCCACTCTCACTGCTGCCCCACTCAAGTTTTCCTCCCCACCCTTTTCCCAGTTACAATTACTCTCCTCTGATACTGGTACCTTCAGCTACACAGGCTTAGGCTACACCTAAAGACTTTTTGCAAAATTTACGCAATCAATTAGTTGACCATTGCCACCTCCTCTTCCATGTTTCTACTGAACTCCAGTGGATACACAGCCTCCCTTCGCTCTAGGCACTTGCTTACCCTTCAAACCTGCCATCCTCTTCCTCAAATAAAACTCCTTCTCAAGTCCTTGTCAACTTTGGAGGTTGATACTTTGCTGTTAGAAAAGGCAGCCTGCCTATTACTAGTTGGGGAGTTGCCTGCTTGATTTCAGCAGATTTCAGATTCCCCCTGCATATGATCTACCTAGGGTGTGAACCCCACTGTACATCAGATGTCTCAACTTTTGCCAGGTAAGGGTCACACACGCACACACCCTTCTGCCACAAGACAGGCTATGTTGCCAAGAACAGTCACCCATCAGCTGCAGGTAGGCTGGTTCACCAGCTTAACTCCCATGTCTAAAAGTGGGAGTTTTACTCCTACCTCGCACCCGTTACTCACTCCTGCTGCCATTATCCCTCAGAGACCACCAGCTAAACTTTCAGGACAACACCGCCAAGACTTTTACGCTCATTCCTATATCTTTTTACAACTTTTATCCACTCCTATTTCTCATTTTCTCATCCACAAATGCCGCCCTTCACCTCCCCCTCTGTTTTCACCAGTTCCTAAAAAGCTCTCTGTCTACACACAAAAGGTCTCACTTTAGGTCTTTACTGAAAGGACACATTTACAAATCTTACAGTACTTCCTTTAGTCTTCAGTGACCAGCTCTGACCATCAGTCTTCATTGCTTGTATCTAAATTGTTGGTCATACGCATTATTACTCATTCCTGATTTTATCCCCTCTCCTGTATTTGTTATATCACCCACAGGGTCTTGCTTTGAATTAGACTTCAACATATTTAGAACAGAAACAGTGCTTTAAAACATCTAATGCAACGGGGGCTTGCAGGAGCTGGCAAGTATTTTTCCCATAGACTATAAGGATCACAACTGCCTAAGGCCAGCAGGAACTTACCGAGCCGTACAGTTCCCCTTTCTCATTCATTCCAAGGTAGAGTCCACTGTCGACTCCTCGGATGCTGACCAAGCCCACTGCTATACTGATAAATTCCAGTATACCTATAAAAAGCAGGAAAAAACAAACAATGTACATATTGTTTCCATTGAAAGATTTTTTTCTGATCCCTGAGCAACAAGCAGCTATTTTCACAGGTGTTTTCCCATTTTCAGAGTTGTTTGGAGGAAGATGAGGAATAAATGGATGTATCTTCAAGTACAATACTTGACCAGAGAAGTTCTTTGAGTCTCTGCTAGAATGAGGCATTGCAGACAGCGTGAACATACCAAATTAAAAAATTACTCTCAGTCTTTCTCATCATTTCTAAACACAGATCTAAATGTTGGTCATATTCTGGTTTGCACAAGTAATATTCGAAGAAAAAACAGTATTAAAAAACCTGCGAAATTTGTCTTGCAAAATAAATTCTGAAAAAATACATTTGAATCAGAATTGTGAGAGAAAAACAATGTTACACACGGAACCAAAAGTTCTACTTCTAGGCATCAGGAATATGGGGAAAGATTTACTCACAGTATAATCTTCCAGAGGCTTGAGAACTGAAAATCCTTAGTATAGTCACACACATTTCTGTCTAGATAGTAACTATTCTCTCTGGTGTGTTAGTTTTAACTCATCTCAAATTTGAAAATTAATATATTCAAAACCTAAGTAATAGTGTATAAATGATTAATTCTTCCCATGCACATAACAACAAGCTCACATGAACATTTGTGCATTAGAGACAAGAACATTTTGCCGAGAAGCCCTGCTTCTACAGAGCTCTGAGGTTCAGCATCAATGTACATGGTGCAGCAAGTATCTGTATCAAATAGAAGGTTTGAGGGTTTTTTGGCATCCTTTCCTCTTCAATGAGGATGCTACCAGCCCAACCTTGAATAAGCCTACAAGTCCTGTGGAAAAAATGGAAACTGCTTCCTATATGGGAATGCTTGTGTAGGACTGTAATGATCTCACAGGAATTAGCCAGCAATATTCAGAAGCACACTCCTGTGTTACGCTGCTTTCTGAGCCACAAAAAAAAGCCCAGGGTAGCATTTTCAATATATTCTTGTGAATTTGCATGTCTAAGTACACCATGTAACTATTTTTAAAGCTTAATGAAAACTATGTTTAGATGAAATAATAAAACAGCCATGTAGTATGTGTTGAGCCTCACGTGGCCACTAAAAAAGCACTTTCATGGATTTTTTGAACAATTAATTTGGCGTCTCCCACAAAATAGTTGTGCAGTGATCAATAACAGGCATGAATCACATAAATCTAACACAGCACAAGTTGAAGCCAATAGGGAAAATTTATAGCCAAGCTAATGTAAAGATGAAATGTATTCCCCGTAAGGGACTATTGATCATTACCTTATATATTATTCAGTACTACAAACACCATCTTCTTACTGTTTTGATAACCCTGTTTTTAGGCCTGGGCATCTTAAATTGTTCTCTATATACGCAAAAACAAAAAATACTGGGAGGAAATATTTAGTAATTACGGATTATTTTTTTTTAAGTAATAAAAAGTGGTAGCATGCTGTTTATCTGGTATCTGTAGTCTCTCAAATGCAATCGATCCATTGAAACAATTTAAACATTCCCATTATATCTGGACATGCAATACTTCTAGATTTCTTACTAAGGCTTTTTCTGTAAAGCTTTTACCAAACTATCGTATTACCTGATACATATTACCAAGCAATTTTAACTGAGGTTAAATCTTATGTTAAGTGTGCACTATACCATATATAGCTAAGTTAGGAAGTCTGGCATCTTTCACCTCAGTATAAATGTAGTTTTTAATTGCTGTTCTCACTTCAAATATTTGGGTGCATGCTGCTTAGCATGTCAAAAGAACAAAAAAGGCATGGTCACGTCTTACTGTAAGTGCAGAAAATGAATTTAAGGTACTTGGCAAAGAGCGTGTCCATGCCCATGGCACTGGGGTTGGAACTAGATGATGTTTAAGGTCCCTTCCAACCCAAACCATTCTATGATTGTATGATTTTTGAGATCAGAATAGAGACTTCTTCATTTGAAATATTCAAAAGCCTATTCACAGCAAGTTGTATGTGCCATGCTGTTAAGTCCTTCAAGAGATTATCTGAGGTCAAGCATGCAGTCTTACACAAGTCTTGCCAGTTTAAGGATTGCATGATGTGGCCCAACACTCCAGTGAATATTTTCACTGCATGGTTTCTGTAATGTACAGATGGCACTTAGGACCTGAACCAGATATTAAAATAGATATTCCTATTCAAAATGAGGATGGAACAAACAAAAATCAGGACAGCTGCAAACTTCAAAAGCTAGGGCCCTATTTATAGCCAAAAATGAGGAAAAGAAGAAAAGTAGAGAGGAAATAACTGTCTCAGTACACGGGATGCAGCATATGTTCTCGTCAGACGCTGAGCATTTTCTTTAATGAAACCACTTCAAGGCAAAGACCCACTCCTCCACAAAGGGGTTAGGAAGAAACTTTTGGGGAAAGTTATTCCTTACATGTCGACCTCAGCCCTTCACACACCTTCCTCCACATGATCCAGCTTTGACCATGCTGAAAGGCAGCAGGCACCAGTGTGGCCACGAAGGCCAGCCCTGCTCTCCTGCCAGGCTCACAGGAGAGAGGAGGTGGGTCGCTTACACAATGTGAAATTTTAACTTCCACCTAGTTTAGCTCTGGTGAAGAACAGACCTACAGAAGCATTTGCCTTGGCTTTAAGCAGTGAACATCTCTGCAGCTACACATCTTTTTGTTGTTGCTGTTCCGCCCTTTGCACATTTTTGTCTTTGGCTATATATAGGCCCTCTTTGTATTGCTGGATTGAAGGAGTTTAGCTTCCGCTGAGCACCGTAACACGCCATCCACGGCAATGAATACTGTAAACGAGCATCTCTGCCAGCCACTTCTTTGTACGACTTCCAGGGGCAGCGGAGAGAGGGGCAGCAGCGAGGGCCCGCAGGCGGAGCGGGTCTCTGGGGCTGTGCTGCCGTGTGCTGGGCTGGCAGCCATCCACCCGAGGGAAAGCAGAGGGGAGAGGGACGCACAGGCCCTCGCGGCGGGGAAGCTGCGGGAGGCCAGCCCGGGGCCGGGGCTTCCCTGGAGCCCCCCGCCCGCGGCTGCGGCGCCCGGCCGGGCAGAGCGCGCCGAGGGGACACGTCCCGCCAGTCGCAGCTGCCACTGCTCCGCCCGCTCCCCCGCAGGATGCCAATTAGAAGGCGGGAGCGCAGACAGCCACGGCCCCTCAGGAGGCTCTTACAGCGCCCTCGCCCCGCCAGCCGCCCGCATCCCCTCCCCTCCGCAACGCTCAATAGCGGAGGAGGCTGTGGGGGCTGCTCGGGGTTCTGCCTTCCCCCCACAACCTGGCCCCAGACTCCCACTCCCGGGGGCGAGCGCCCTCCGCATGCACCACCTCCGCGTCCTCCCCCCCCTCCCCCCGCCCTGATCTGCCCGGTCTGCCGGCTCTCCCCGGAGACAGCGGGGGGGGGGGGAGAGGGGATGCGCGGGGTTGTGGGATGCAGCCCCGGCTCCCCGCATCCAGCACCAGAAGGACCCCCAGGCCGGAGCCGCCCCCCGCGCCCTGCCCAGCGCGGGACCCCCTCGCCAGCCCGAGGGCCGGAGCGGGCTAGGGCGGCGGGAGGGCGGGCGACTGCGAGGCTCCCGCGGATGATGAACGCAGCGGTTCCTTGTAGCAGCAGGTCCCGGGGAGCGGAGGTCACCTGCTGACAAGCTTTTTTTTTCTTCCTTTTCCTGCATGCTCCTATTTTTTTAATGCTGTGCATGCAGTACTTGTGCTGACGCACAGAGACACGCCTCTCCGCTGTTACAGAGTTCCTGGATTTACAATGACTCCACTGTCTAGCAAATGCCCTAGACTAAAGGAGACTGCCTCAAAAATCTTTCTCTTGTGACCCGGGAGAGATAAGGCTTTGACCACCTGCAATCGCACTACGGGGGGGACCGAGCCGGGCTCTCCCGGGGAGCTTTTCTTTGAGAGATGGACATCTTGCTGCAGGAATTGCGAAATGCCAAGGCTCCCAGAACTGGGCGAGTATAGACACACAATATGGCTCGGCTTATTGTATGCAATAGGCACACATCCAACATAGCATCACAAAAGAATTACTCTTATCTGATGTCTCTCCAAAGGTGTGTGTGCGCGTGTGTGTGGGGAGGGGGATTCCCACAGGGCAGAGCCCAGGGAGGAGTTTACGCGCAGCCCCCGGGGTTTTCTCTTTGTCCTTATTCCTCAGGAAAACTTCTGCTGACTCGCTCCCCCAGATCCCCCCCCACCAACACACACACACACACACATATGCAGGTTTCCTGCACACACTGAGAGGAGACCAAGTCAGCCCGCGCTCCCCCGCGCAGCTCTCGAGTTGGGATGCCGACCTTCCCAGAATCATTGGAAGACCTTCCAATCACCAAAACCCAAACAGCATCAGCTATTCGGTGACCTCCCGGCAAACACAACAGCAATGTCACGACACCCATACAAAAGCACCGTGATCCCCTCCCCACTCCCAAACAAGCCGGGAGCCCCAACGCATGCCATGGCTTTGCCCTGCCCGGTCTGCTCGACCCCGCACCGAGCAGGGGCAACATCGGCGCGCTCTGTGGGAGAGGAGTTATCACAGGGGCGCGTCCTGGGAGGGAGAGGGCGACCAAACGGGGAAGGAAAAAAAAAACCAAACAAAAAAACATCTATTTAAGGCCAAGGCGCTGCAAGGGCTGGAAGAGCTGCCCCTCGGAATTGTCAGCTTCCTACAACTGCGGCTGAAAAGCTATTTGTAAAAATAGACCCCGCGAATAACGTTGTCGCCGCCGCCTTGAGAAGAGAGCAGCTGGCGGCCCTCCCCCGGGGCTACCGGCCCCCCCAGCCCCGGCTGCCGGTGCGCACAGCGCCGCGGCCGCCCTACACCTGCCGCCGGCCCCGCACCGCGGCCGCTCTGTGTGCCCGCACCCGCAGCGGGAAACCTGCGGCTATGCTACAGCGTCTGCCTGTGTGTGTCAAGGAAAATGCCTGGATGCGAAACTCCCCCATTCCCCTCCCTGCGCGGCTGCCTCAAACACTTTCCGCACTTTTTCTCTCCAGCACGCATGGATGTTGCGCCCCCGGGACAGCCGCGAGCCCCCCAAGTCCCCCAGGAGACCCCGGGCGGGCGGCGTGGGAAGGAGGCAGAGCATGGGAGCAGCGTGAGGGTGTCCGGGAGCAGCGGCCGGCGGGGGATGGAGGATAAACCTGCGCCCATGCGAGCCTCAGCCCTCTGCCTCCCCCCGCCCCTTCCCTTCTGCGCCCTTTGGAGATCATCTCCTACAACACCGGCGTTATCTAAACAGCTTCACAAAGCAATAAAATACAGCTTAGATATCGTTCAACATCTGGCATTAAAATACGAAGAGAGAGAGAAGAAAAAAAATCACCACAGGACTTTGTTTTTACGACCGAATCTAAGTGCTGTCAGGTTGGTTCTCTCACAAGTTAACTCCTTCCAACAGCTGGGAGCGTGGCGAGCTAACCTGGCATGTTTTCCTCTCCCCTCCTTAAAAAAAAAAAATGACAATAACCCAAAGAATCAGCGCATCCAGGCTGTTTCAGTTACTTTCGTGCATTCGGTCTGCAGGGCCTTGAAAAGGCTCCGTGGCAGCAGAAGCTCCAGGCCCGCTTGCCTCGGGTGTGGGGTCCCCGGGTGAGCAGGCACAGGCTCTAGAGAGCGGCCGGAGCCACGAGCCCTCCAGCCCTGGCTGCTGAGTCACAAATAGCGTCCCCTGGAAATAAGATCCAGGGAATGCTCTTGCAAATTCCCTGCCAGCTTGACACGCCACCCAGCTCGGGAAAGGCCGGGTTTGGCGCAGGTTGCCCGGCGAGTTTCGGGTGAGCACGGACCCCACCTGCGCTCCCCCTCTTCCCAGCGCGCCGGGCACCGGCCGCAGTGTGCGGGTCGGCGGGCGCTGCCGGTGGACCCACGCCGAGAAACGAACTAAGCTGGGTTTGCAGTTCGAGCAGTTACTAGGGCAGGTAATCGGCAGACAAAACGAAAGAAAAGCCTCGTTAATTTGCGTACAGGACGACAGCCACTCCCTTCAGGAAACTCGGTGAATTTTAAATTGTAGTGGTTAATGATTAAAACCCCTTTAAACTCGCGAAATCAAATCATCAAGCAGAAACGTCCCGAGCAAAAATGCCACCGCCGCCACCAGCGCCTCCCGGTACGTGCCTGCTCTGAAGCAGAACTTAGGGCTACACAGCATCGCTACCTCAGCCCGGAGACTCCGGCGGGGGCTCCCGCCCCGCGGCGGTTGTCAACCCGCAACCCCGGACACATCTGTGTTCCCCTCCGCAGCTCAGCCAGCAGCACCCCCCACACCTCCCCGCACCCCCCGCCGTCCCCCCGCCCGCAGTTCTGCCCCAGTATCCCATCACATGACCACTAAAGGGTTAAGGATAATACCTACCAAATCTGCTGTGGTCTTGCCTGGTTCCCTGGATAGTACCATTGGGGAAAATTTCTAAATGAAATCCAGTCCTGCAGTATAGCTGCCTCCGCCTGAGGATCCCCTTTAAATGGTCCAAGTCCGTGACCGCAGGGCCCCTGGGCAGCCCACCTGCCTCAGACTGACCCAGGTGGTCACTTAACAAAACCGGGCTATCCACCGGCAAAACGGGCACATTCCCAAAGGGTACTGCATCCTGCACACCGAAATAGTTCCCAACTTCACCTAAGGGAGCCATCAGAAGATTCTGCTTTTAGAGAATAAGAATAAACAATAATGATGGTGCCAAACCCAGGAGATATAAGATTAGGTATATTCCACTCCTCTCCCCTCCCTAGCGCAGTTACAGAAAAATGTTCTTTCTTCAATCCATTAAATGCATAAATAAAAGTAATATTCTGTTTTGACTGGTACAGGTTCAAGGTCAAACCAGTTAGTCTAAGAAACCACCACTTTATACTCACACACTGACATATTTATAAACATATAGATGTGTATATCTATATAAATGCATATATCCCCAGCTCTTAGCAAGCAATACGGTCTTCAGCCCATCCAACTGTAATAAAGAAAAAAATCCGTAGTTTCTCCATTTGGTTTAAGATAAGAATGACCATAGCAACTTAAATACCTAGGCGTTATAGGGATTTTTTTTTTTAAGATGCACAGGCTACGTCAGGATTTATGGATTCTGACTCCAGAAAGGCATGCGCTGTTTTTACTCTATAACAGACTGCATACATCAGCATGAATCCTGCAAAGGGGGAGGGGGGAAATCTCACGTTGTTGGCTGAGATAAATCCAAAAAAAAAAAAAAAGGAAAAAAGAAGAAAAAAAAAAACTTTTGACGTCCAAATCTATTATCCAGAATTCTCAGGAGGCTCAGCAGATGTCCACTGGTTTAGGATTATTGACGATCCACAAGCAAAGCAGCAACATACAAGTGCTTGTGTCTTTCTTGGCTGGCTCGGAACAGGTGTTGCTTCTGCAGGGCTCCCTGTGAAATGTTGTACTCCAGCACTGAGCTGCAGCTCTTGACTGTGGATCTCCATCCAGCACGCAGAGTGGCGCAGGAAGAGGCATTGGGCTGGGTTTAAGGTAGTCCTGATTGCTGCTGGAAGGATTCTCCGAGGTCCTAGCGCTCAGCCCTACCTGCTGCAATACAGAGCCGCTTCCAGCGCCAGGCACGGCGTGGAGCGGCTCTTGCTGCTCTGCGGCAGCGCGGCGCACGCAAGCAAATAAATAAATAAGTGGGCGAAACTTTGGGGGAGGAAAAAAGCGGCGCGATGCTAAATATACCGAGCCAGCCCGCTGCGGGAAGCAGGCTCCTCGGGAGATGCCCGCGTAGCCCGAGTCGCCCTTGACATTGGCGGGGGGAGCGGAGCGGGCAGCGCCCAACCAGCGGAGCCCGGCCCCGCCGCTCCGCTCCGCTCTGCCCCTCCGCAGGGGAGGCGGAGGCGCGGCCGCCCCGCAGCGCGGCCCCGGCCCGCGGCTCAGGTAACCGGCTGCCGCTGTCCCAGGCGGGGTTGAAACTCGGCTCCGGCAGGCTACCCGGGGGGGGGGGGCGCGGGAAGTTTGGGAGCTGGGGCGGGGGAGGCGTTTATCGGCCACGCCGCGGTTTTCCCCTTCTGCACGCCGGCCCGCCGCAGCCCTGCCGCTCTGCCCCTGCCCGGCCCGGGGTGCAGTGCTGGGGGTGCCGCCGCGGGAGCGGGTCGCGCCGGAGCCCCGCCGCCTCCGCCGCCGCCCGGGCCGCTCCGGGGGCGAACCGCGGCCCCCGACTCGGCCCAAGGGTATAAGAAAGCAGTGGAGGGGAGAGGCGGGCGGGAGGTGGCGCGGGGGGAGGGCGGGGGTGCCGGTGCCAAGTACGTGTTGTCCCTCCACCCCCCCTAAAAAAAGACGTTACCGCCAGGAGAGACCCGGCGGGGGTGGGGAGGAGAGAGGATTTTTCTTCTTAAGATGCTGAGGATTTTGCTGCTTCGATATAGCTGCATTAATTAGCAAAGGGACAGAAGGGTTTTCTGCCTTTGCAGAAGGTTGCTCAAGGACCCGGCACGATGCAGAGGCTTGTGTGAAGGAGAGGACGGCTCTGGCAGCCCCTTGAATTAAGTGCAAAACCCGAAGACAGGCTTTTTTGGGGGTGGTGGGGAGAGCGAGTGAAGCAGAGAGAAAAGGAGAAGAAACATAATATCTTGAGGGCTGGGGGGAGAGATTGTGTGGTGTGAATGATGATGTGCATTGCTGAGGTGGCGGGACCCAGGAAGGTCACTGGTGGAGATAGAGCTCGGGAGGAGAATTTTGCAAGGGGATTAATTAAGAATAATTGACTCTCTGCGTGTCCTCCTGCTCAGTGGGCATGCGGCACAGGGGGCAGCTCTCCTTGCCTTCCCCACCACAAAAACCGGCAGCCCAGCTCTGACTGGTGCAGCCTTTCTGCATCCCCCCCACTTGCCACCGTGACTTTACACTTGGGAGGAGGGAAAGAGACTTTTAGTTTCCATGTCTAGTGGGGAAACTGCAGCAGGGAAAGGCTGTGTCCTGAACTCCCACGGACCTTTCAGGAACTGACACAGTCCATGTCAGTGGCGCATGAACCACCTCTCTTTCATTTGACTCCATCGGTCTTTATTGTTCTTTGAAGGATGGGATGAAGAAGCTTCAGAGCAGGGTCCCATTGTGGTAGTTCTGTACAAACCCACAGAAAGAAACAGTTGCTGCATGTCAGTCCATGCATTTTGATGTGTAAGAGCAGACGAGCCTCCAACACCGAAGCAGGAAAGCCAGTGCTCTCTGTTAAAATGGTTCCATAGCATTTACCCTGTATATCGGGTTTAAGGACGCTGCTCTTACACACACACTGGTTGTATCAGTGTGAACATCTGCAGAATGACTTGGGAAAAACTGCAGAACTCACCATGTCAAAAATCATTATTCTTTATCAACTGGATCCTGGCAGTACCCAGAGGCCCTCTTCAGGGCTCACAGCCCTATTGTGTCGGATACTGTAGACACGTGTAATAAGAGAGATGGTCTATGCCCAAAGAGCTTATGATCTTAACCCATGATGAAAGACAACAGGTGTATACCACAGACCCATGGGGGAAGGATAAGGGAAAAGCAGCCTTGAGAATAAAAAGCAACAGGCCTGGCCAATGACAAGTGTTTGGTGTCAGAAGGAAGTTTTAAGGAGATTTGAAGGAAAACAATAAAGGAACTTTATGGTTATTAATGGGAAGGGGTTTTTTTCATGCGTAAACTTGGCTAACTTGGAAAAGAACATAAAATTGCTTGTTAGGCACTTGGACTGCTAAAAGTGAAGGTTTGTGCCACTGGCAAAGCAGAGGGAATATAACAAAGTGACCAAAGGCCTGCTATCTGGTGTGCTCTTGGTCCAGAAACAACTGGGAAAGAGGCTCCCAACTCCTTTTCAGTGCTTTAAAACTTACATTTCTAGTCCCAGTGAAAAGTATTATATGGAATTTTATTTTTTCTTCTAGTCCGGGCTTCAGTATTTTCCATCTTGTACTTCACAGCAGCATACCTTATGAAAAATACCTGAAGGTAAAGAAGAAAGTATTGGTATAGTTGCCTTTTTTTTTTTTTTTAAAGATACTTAAATGAAAGCCCACAGATTATTTGCTATAGGAACTTTAGTGTTATAAAAGTGTTATCTAAGTTGGGGCTTTGATGTCTGAATTACTCATAAGTATCAAAGCTACACATGAATTATGCAGGACATCCCCAAAATTATACCCATCTGTGAGTAGGTGGTGTTCCAACCCTGCTTCACATAAAATCTATGTGTGATGTGTAATGTCAAACTTACCCCTTGCACAAGTCTGGCATTACTGATAGCTGGGGCTGCATTAAAAACCTACACTTTTATCCCCAAGACACTGAGGCAGGAACATCCCTACTCCTCGCTCCCCTCTACTCGAGATTCACACCCACTTCCCTTATACCCTCCTGGAATCAAAGGCTGCATCTGCCACAGTGAGTCACCAAGAGCTTACTCATCAGCTTTATGCAGGATTTTAACTCCTGCAAGCAGAGCTGGTCAGAAGGAGCCTGCATTTCTTGGGGAGTTCCTGGCACACGTGCTCCTCACACGTACCGCACTACGGTGACACCTCTGGCAAGGTTTAGAGATTATGATTTTTCTTTTTCTTTTTTATAAACACTGATTCATCTGTACTCTGCCGATCAGTTCAGCTTCACGTGAACTTTTCACATACCAATTTTTGAGAGTCATTTAAAAAAATAAATCAGCCTGCTGTAAGAAAATGATTGATTGAGGGTTTTATTGGTTGTTGGTTTCTATTTGGGGTTTTTTCATTCCTCCAGATTGTGTAATTTCACCGAAGTGGCTAACTCATTTATTTCCCAGCCTTGTAGATGGAGAACTGGAAGACTTATGTTATTGAAAAGACAGGTGCTGTGACTTTCCCCTGACACGCACGGCATTTTCCACTTTTACTAAGACGCTGAGTCAGCAAACTTTTAAAAGCTGCTTTTTATTAAATTGATAATAATATAGAAAGTATTTTCAGTTTTCTTTAAAAATAAGATTTTTAGGGTACTTAGAAGCATGATGTAAACCTGGATATGATAAGAATATTAATTCATCTCACCTCACTTAAGGCTGCTACAATGGAGACATCAAGATCTAAACTACTTGTTCTTTAATGCAGAGAAATAGGAGCAATTTTAGGGCACAAATCATCTGACCTATTCTGGGCGCCTACTTTAGGATGACATGACTCATGCTCTAAAGATGCTTAATTCTCCCTCGTGTATGAAGGGAGCCTATATTAGATGTAGACTTTTACATGACAGAGGTATAGATAGGACTGGATAGATCCCACCTGCTGTACTATACATGTGATTCAGCATTTCCCCAGAATGGCTGGTGAGAGCACGAAACTATTAATATAGCTGCACAAATTAATCCTCCAAGGAAAATTCATGTCATCTCAGCAACAAAAAGGTACTGAAAGTCATGATTATGAAACATTATATTGCCTGGAAATAAATAAAGTATTTGTGAAAACCTGTAGCCACATGATTCAGACTAACTGGATTAATGTAAGAAGTGCCTGTAAGTTTGGAAAACTTGAGCTAGAGGAATGTATTTGCTTTCTCACTTCAGAAACTGCTGAAAAATTAGCAGTATTTATGACAAAAAAAAAAAAAATTACCTATAAGAATCCCAGAAGACAACATAAAAAAGGGCCTGTTTCCCCCGTCACCAAATGTCCAGACCAGAGGAGTGTAAAACATGCAGTTTAGATGGAAACCTCCAAGAAAATCCCATCATCCATGTCACCATGTGATACACAGCCACAGCAGGATATCTGACCTGGATTTCTTAGGGCATTATTTTGTCGCATACAGGAATTGGTGAATCTACGTTAAATAAGTGTTGGCAGAACATGATCTTTCTGACCATGCTAGGGAGGGAGTTATCAGGTTATATGTGTTAAGGTATCTTAATTTAAGTACAAATGTAATAATGCCATTATCGATCAGATACAGCCAAGTGCATTGAAACAGGTGTTGATACAGTCTTTTGGAATGCAGGTCCTTGGTGTTAATACTTGAAGGTAGATGGGGTGATGTAAGTGTGAAAGCTGCCAAATTTTTAAAATTTTCTCCAACGCCTATATCTGTACATGGATTGTATCTGCATTTTAGTAATGAATAGATGGTCCATGATGTTGCAAGTCCCTCCTGCTCAAGAGCCAAAGTATCATTTGGAAGGAGAAAAGGGGAAAAGATTAGAGTTGCCATGTATGCAGGTGACTGCAGAGGCCTCTGCATGGCAAGTGATTCGTGTATCACGGCTCACAAAGCTGCTCACTGTGAGAACAACTCTGCCCCTGCCCACCCCTTGCCTTGTGCACCTTTCTTGCCCAAGCACACACAGTGTCTCATCAAAGAGGTTTCTTTCTTCATGCTCCCATACTGCTGGTGCTCATTTGTGACTGCAGGCTTGGCAGGGTTTGCCAGCAGGCTGCTGACTGTCCCTGAGGTTCTTCCTTTGCCCGACAGACTTCCTTTGAGGATAGTTCACCACTTGGAAGAGGAGGTGACATTCATATACCAACCAGGGCATACCCAGAATATCTGCTGGATGCTACTTACCCATGTCAGCAAGCAGCTGGTGTCATCTCCCCGGGGGCAAGGAGAAGATGCCTCCTGGTGCTTGCCCAGCTCAGCAGCAGCTGGGTGCGTGCCCTGCTTACCACTCTGCATGCACTGCGGCACACGTAGCATCCCAGTGTGCCTTTGCTTGGATGGAGAAGATGACCATGCCAGCTCCATGATGGCTCCATGCCTGCTTTCTGGAATGGTCAAAGGCCTCACTAGCTTTCCCGATGGAAGTGATTACCTCGTCGTCTAGGGCACCGTGGCCATGCAGGTCACGCTGCATTGCCCGGAGCCCAGGCGAACGCCTCGGGGCCGCTGGCTGTCGCCGCCTCCAGAAGGCACCTCCGCGGGGGGTTCGGCTCCCCGGGGCCGCGCAGGCCGCCTATAGCCGCCACCCCAGGGCGGCTCCCTGCCGGAACCCCAGGGCAGGAGCGGGGCAGGGGCAGCCGCCCCGCCGCACTTGTGCGGGGCTCTCTTGCCCTCTAGCGGGCAAAGCCAGCGGGGCGGCCCCGCCGGGCCCCCGCCGCCGCATCCCGGGAGCGAGCCCGGAGCTTCCGGACCGGGGACGGCCCAGCCACCCCACTGAGGCGAGCGGGCGGACGGGGGCAGAAGCCGAGGCCGGGGCCGAGCCCAGCGCCGGGCGTGCTGGTTCCTGGCTGCCGGGCAGTTGTGCTGCGGGTGGCGGGCATCCTGGCGGGGAACACAGCAAGAGGAGAGCACCGTGCAGAGCGCCCGTCCGAGTTGCCGCCACCAGCAGCCCGCCAGCAGTGGGGAGAGGAGCCCTGCGCCACGGCCTCAACAAGCAGCACGAAGGGCTGATAAGCAAGACCATGATGGAGCAGTCGGAGGCACCACTGCTGTGTGTGATCCCCTCAACTGGTCATGGTGGCTGATGTGTGTGATCCCCTCAACTGGTCATGGTGGCTGACAATGTCCCTGTTGTGCAGGGCTGGTCAAGCAACAGACGGGGTACGCACGCCCGAGCTGCTGGTGAGGACAAGGGTGCCCCAGGCATGGCCTGGCCACGCAGGGACCTGGAGGCAGCTCTGCAGTGAGCCCATGGCTGAGTGGGGACAGAAGTGGAGCTGGAGGCTGTGCCTGGGGAAGGGAGGACACCCATGCTTGTGTGGGGTGTTCTTCTGGCACACCATAAGAAGACCAGTTCTCTAAGTTGTCTAGCCTGTGTTTACCAAAAATTCTTTTTTACTAATGAATTAGAAAATATTTCAGGATCACCATCTCCATCATCTTCTCAGATCCAAATCAGTAAAAACTTGGTCTTTTCCTGCATTATTTTACATGTATTATCTCCATCTAATGAAAGATCTTATACCATCACTAGAAATTCTTTCTTTACAAGTATGTTTTAGGAAATTTGCATTTTGTTATAAACCTGTAGTGACTTTCTTCCTATAGTCTTCAGCTTGAATCTATCACTTTTCCCCATTTTGTAAATCATTTTTATACTTCTGCTCCTTCCCCATTTTAAAAATTATTTTCAGTACTATATATTGGATTTTTGCTCTGATTGCTGTTGTAACCACTGAACCACAACGGGCTTAAAAGTTATCCTTGTTATGACATACAGCTTTTTATCCATCTAACAGAATTCAGAATTTGTTTTCTTCCTCTCACTCTCATTTATAATTTCCCACTCTTTGAGAAACCCCGGCACCTCTGGGGTGACCTTCCCCTCTTGTTGGGGTTCCTTGAAGTAGGGTAGTGATGAGAAAGTCCTCTGTTTGCCAGTAGTGAATGCAACCTATTGGAATGTAGTCATTTGGAATGTAGTCACTTGGAAACCTCCACTCTCTGCTACAGTTATTATAATCCTTTGTAATATTTTGCATGCCTATGTCCATTTCATTCGTTTAAATGCTACTCAATTACTTTGTTGATAACTAACATATTTTGCATGGTTTTGCCTGTTGATTTCCTTAATCATTCTGCTGCTATTCCGCCAGCAACTCAACAGTATGTAACTGCACTCTGATTCAGTGATGTGAAGGGATAGAAAATAATATAACCATTTTCTTTAAATAATTACCCTAGGTATGTACTAATGTTTTCCTTTTGACTGACCAAGACAAAAGCATCTCTGACTAGAATCTTTGCTTCTTCCTCCTGAACTTCCTGCTTTTACAGCAAGACCAGAGACCCTTCCCTTTTGTATGGAGAGGAAAGGGGCTGCTCCGAAGTCAGTAGCTGTGGGGAGCTGAGGGAGTGTAAGATTACTAAACCATTCCCCATAGAGGACTGCCATCTTATGATTAAGCTATTTTTGAATAAGTTTATAAAGGTACTGGGCAAAACTGTGAGAACGAATGCTTTACATTTGGAGAAAGTGGAAGGTCATGGAAAACGCATGCCATGTTTTTGGTTTGAGACACAGAGTCTGACCTGTTTGATTCCCCAGTTAATGCAAGAACGTAAGAACCTGGTTATAGCAGACTGGGATACAGCTATGCCACTACCTTTATGGTAGTGGCAGTGGGAAACGTCATGTAGGGAAAACATCTATTCCTGGCCACTTTGTGCAGTCTGATCCCCTTGTTCCTCCCCAGCTGGATGAGGGATATTAGAAGGTACTACCCTGCATACTGTCCTTATTACCTGCTTATAGACCTGGTGTCCCCGAATTTGCTTAACCCTGCTTTGACCCTGCCTCCACAGTCTCCTATGACAACAAATTGTGGGAGTTCATTACTCTCTGTATAAAAATGAACTTTCTTCTATAAGTTTCACACCAATCTCCTATTAGTTTCATTGGAAACATCTTAATCCTTGTGCTGTTGAGTAACAGGTGAGCAACAGTTATTCATTCACTTGATACACTCCCTTAATGATTTTGTAAACCTTACTCTTTGCTCTCAAGACTTCTCTCCAAACTGAAGTCTTGATCCATGTAGCCTCTCATCGGGCACCCAGCAGGTGCAAAAGTCTTACTTTTCCTTGAGGAGACAATAAACATTATAAACATTACTGTTTAGGCAATATCAACCTCAGCAATATCAACCTCAACTAAAGGATTATAGAAAATGGGCTTAATGAGTGGACTTATGCAATGTGTTATGTGCAGCTCACATGAGGCAGGTTATCAAAATCATTTCAGACAGAAGAATCCCAGGGGCATGCTTTTATTTGCTGTCAGGTCAGTTCTCCAGGAACTGGTCAAGGAACCTAAGTTTTGTGTACAGTATGTCAAATGTTTTGTAGAACCAACCAATGCTAAATTCATTAACACCTGCAATGTGACCATCATCACAGATACAGCAAGCAGTGGACTGTTCATATAATGGATCTTGGAGCGTACCAGAGAAGTATCCAGGTGTTGACCATTATATAGCTCTGGTGAATACAGTTTTAACCATGGAGACTGCATCACAAGCTTATCTCAAGTCTTGATTCCTTGGCTAACTGTGCTAATGCTGTGTGCAACTAAAAATGTTTGACCCTAGTACAAAATTGAATGATAGTCAAGACATCAACATGCAGGAGTGTTGATCCTTGGACATCACATACCATTAAATGATGTTGGTTAGACTTTTTATGTTTGATGGTATTCATCATCTCAAGGTATTCAGTGCTCTTTCCTCAGTGGCCAGACTGTAGTCCTAACACTGTCAACTCTTAGTGAATTACTACACTGGCAAGGTGAAGGTGGGGAGAAGGTTCTGCACTGTACATATTGACATCAGTGTAATGTGTTTACATGCTGTCCTGAGGCACGAAAAGCATTTTATATATTATCCCATATGCTGAAGAACTGAAAATGCCTGTGACCTAGCAACTACTAAGGTGTTTCAGATAAGGAGTTTTTCTCCTCCAGATCTTTGTCATGCACAGCTGCAACCTATGTTTGAAGTTACACAGGGATTTAACCAACGGTAAGGGGTCTCTTCTAGGTTTAAAATGTGAAAAATTAGGCTTTCAAGAAAAGGAAGAAGAAACCAACAACAGCAGTTCTGAGCTACTACCCAGCCCTCAGCATGACTCTCCCTCCCACTCTCTGGCTTCCAAGGCACTGCTTTTGTGAGGGCCACAAATGCACTTCTGAGTATCAGGCTGTACCTTTACTGGCATGCCTCTCTACAGAGAAGCTGAACAGAAAAAAAGTCTCTACTCCTCTGCCCCCTCCCCTCAAAATTCATACCGGGTTTCCACATCCTACCCTTCATTTCTCAGAAAAGTATGACAAGGGGATGAAAAGCTCTTTACTGACTAGAGTTTGCTTCTCTGCCTTCATAGCTGCTCTTGATAAAAAACAGCTTTCCCACCCTGTTGTTTAGAGATTTCATCAAAGTCTGCAAACCTGAAATCCACAGTGGGGATTCCAGTTCTCTTCCCCCTCCCCCCCCCCCAGCAGCTGTTATTCCAAGAGAGCTTAGAAATTCAACAGAGGGTCTGAAAAACACATCAGCACTGGGAATCCACAACTAGGATTTCACACCAGAAATAGATGCCGTCTGAACTGCTTTGCTTTTTCTAGGCATTGCAGTGAAATCACTGACAAGCAACGGGGGAAGAAACTGTTCAGGAGGTTCCTGTGCTTCCTCCGCTTTAAACACTGGTCTAGATTTGAGAAGGAGAATTACAATTACTGTCAGAGATTCTCAGGGACTGGCTTTATAGCACAACCAAGCACTGAGAACTCACTTCTGCAGATACAGACAAATTGGCTCTGACTACTTTGCCCTTACTGCAGTAGCACTGCAGCCAACAGAACTACGCATGCACATGTTGAGACATCAGGCAGACCTCTAGTATTAGGTATCCTGCTTTTTTTTAATGGGGGACAGGCTTGTGAAGAAACATATGGCAAAACTGAAGGAAAATTACCTTGCCAAGTCTTGCGTTATACTATTTATATAAATCTTGATATGAACAAGCAGAAGGAATTTGTTTGAACTTTCTGGAATTCATACCTTGTATTCTTGTAATAATCTGATCGTTCCAGCTCTGTATCTGGGGCCTGGTTCTGCTGCCCTGCTGAGGGCTGCTAAGCAGAGCTCTGACATACAGAGTTTGTAAGCTTGCTTCCTTCTTCAGAGTACATGTTTTCTGGTTGTGTCTTCCAGTGGAGTAATGGTGACAACTCTGCAAACCCAGTTCCTCAAAAAAACTGGAGCAGATTCTCAGCTCAAGTAAACTGCCACAGCACGACCCCATTGCTGGAGCTCTGACAATTGATATGAGCAGAAGATAAGCACACATTTGGGTCTTTTATTCCCTCATGTAAAAAAACCCCAAACCTAAAACAAACCCTTACAGTTAGTTCTTCATTGCAAATCCTCAGAACCTGTGGGCCATTTTTGGCTGCAGCTTCCATAATTACAGAAAACTGTGGAAATCACTATCAAGGATAGATGAAAGCAAAGCCCAGGTACACCAAGCACAGGGAAATGAGTATAATATCTGAGAACTGCTTAAGCATTTACAGAGTCACTCAGTGAATTTCTGGAAAGACTGACTGCAGCCCAGCTGCTCAAGATACTTGACTCTCAACTGTGTGTGAGGACTAAGTCCTTAGTAAATGTTCTTGAATTATCCTCTCTGCAGATTTGACTGTCACTAAGTTTTTCCCGCATGCAGATTTTGGTCCAGTGGTTCCCATATTTTATTTACAATTTGAGTCATATGCTGCTTTCATAATTTTTTGTCTAGTCATTTTAAACATCTGTATAAAGTATGCAGACAACAAGAGTGAATCTTGTAGCTATTTTTATATTTGCAATTTCCCTTGGGTGTAAGCGAAGTCTCTATAATGCAGAGTCTATCAAATATTTCAAATGTACTGCATTCTAAAGCTATTAAAAAGTTGAGGCATTAGAGTTGTCTATTAACAGTGAGAATGAAGCTTATTTCATAGCATTCCTGAAAGGTAAAAATAAATCTAAGACACACAAATGCCACACTTGAAAAATAACAGCATACTGGTAATATACTTGAAAAGAGTTGGTTGTTTATAAGGATGTTTTATAAGTGGAGTCTCTCTTCAGGAACAGAGAATCAAATAACTTCCATTACTGAAATGATTTGAAATTATGCTTTTTATAAGGCCAAGGGCAAATACCAAAAAAAAAAAAAAAAACCACAAACCACCAAAAAAACCAGAGTCTAACTTAAGACTGAAAGGCTAAGATTCTCAGAACTGCACTCTGGTGTCTGGTTTTAGGCAATTAAATTCAAAAGCTCCGAAGATGCCTCATACGAGGGCTCAGTAAGTGAACTTCAGAAAATACATATGGAAAATTAGGTCCATTTGGATCTCTTCATAGAATCATTTCAGTTGGAAAAGACCTTTAAGATCATCAAGTCCAACCACTAACTCAGCACTACCAAGTCCACCACTAAACCATGTCCCTGAGTGCACTGTATCTATACATCTTCTAAATACTTCCAGGGATGGTGACTTACCCACTTCCCTGGGCAGCCTGTTCCAATGCTTGACAAACCTTTTGGTAAAGAAATCTTTCCCGATATCCAATCAAAACCTCCCCTGGCACAACTTGAGGCCATTTCTTCTCATTCTATTGCTTGTTAGTTGGGAGAAGAGACCAACACCCACCTCACTACAACCTCCTTTCAGGTAGCTGTGGAGAGTGATAAGGTCTCCCTTGAGCCTTCTCTTCTCCAGGCTAAATCCATCCAGTTGCCTCAGCTGCTCCTCATCAGACTTGTGCTCCAGGCCCTTCACCAGCTTTGTTGCCCTTCTCTGGACCCGCTCCAGCACCTCAACGTCTTTCTTGCAGTGAGGAGCCCAAAACAGAATACAGTACTCAAGGCGCAGCCTCACCAGTGCTGAGTACAGGGGGACAAGTCCTGCTGGCCTAGTCCTGCTGGCCACACTATTGCCAATACAAGCCAGGATGCTATTGGCCTTCTTGGCCACATTGGCACATTGCTGCCTCATATTCAGTTGGCTGTCGACCAACACTCCCAGATCCTTTTCCGCCCCTCTGCAATGTTTTATGGGGTTGTTGTGACTCTTCAATGTCTTTAACTATTTACTTACTTATGTCCTAAGTAAGCGTAAGGAATTCCAGTGCCTGATTTTAAGTTCCCACTGCTTTAGTTTCCTGGCCTCATCTTTCCATAGGGAAATTATACTTTTGTTGATCTGTAGCATTTTTTTTCACGTGAAAATTTAAAATACTTGCTTTACATCACTTCATATCTCCTTAGCTCTTCTGAAAATGACATCATCCAAGTCTAAATCATGAAAGGTTTCCTGTTTCATAGGATATAGAGTTATGATCGTTGCTTTAGAGTATTTGGGTAGTCACTGCGGTAGCCCTGCCAGGTTAAGGAGAACAGAAGTGAGCTGCCAAAAAGGCTGATAAGCATGGTACTTCTTTATTCATGGTACCTTTTTATTCACATGATTCTTCTTAAGCAAATTGAGAAGCTGGTTCAGACAAGACAGCAGCAAGCCTGTATGCAATATACAACACAAGACAAGGAACATTAGTTTAATACTAAATCCTGCCTGTAACTAGCCTTCCAGACTGACCTTACTAGCAATTCCTTTCAAGAGCAGCCCTTAGATAAACTACTTCTAAGCAGAAGGCTGTAAAATGACTTTTTTTTTTTTTGCATGTTTTGAACAGCATTTAAGCACAGAGATCACAGCCTTTACTCCTTTCCCTATTAAACATCACAGTCTGTCTCCTCCCCCCTCACTTTAGATGGGGAGCATGGGCATAAAGCTCACAGCTATCACGTGTTCCAGGATTCTTCCTCACTGGGGTTGAATGCGGGTTCTTTGACCCTCCGGACTTCGGCCACCCTTGGCTGGCTGTGAGTTCAAATCCTACTTCTGTCCACTGGGCGAATACTACGCAACAACCTCAAACCTCCTGAAGTAAGCTTCACATAAGTGGCTTCAGTTGTAACTGCTCGATGGTAAAGAACTGCGTGACCTTAACCAGTCTTACTCCAAGGGGGAATATAAACAGCTCAGCTCAAGGTCAGTTATGCCTAGATCATGACAAAACATGAATTCACACTGAGCTAGAGAGGAACTGTTCATGACACTGCGCTCCTTGAATATACGGAAAAATGCAGGCACCCCTGCTAGTCCTAATGCTGATATTTAGAACATATGTAACTGCTGAAAATTAATATCCTCCAGGCTGCATTTACAAAGACTGTTCCAGCTTCACTAAGGACCAGACTGGGTATCTATTGACACTAAACAAGCGAAAAGCTAAAATTCCTATCTCAGAAGAGATACATGTCCCAGTGCACAAAACAAACCATCAGTTTAGACTCACAGGCAAGGATTTCTTTCACATTGCAGAATGCTGTCTCATGCTCTTCTGAGGACATCTGTTCCCAGCCACTACAGCCTAGTTGGTTCCCATCAGTTCCAGCACTTCAACAGTACTAACTGCTGCCGTATGGCAATTACTGTTGAGTCTGCAGAAATTCATCCAATCTCTTTTTGCTGACAGCATAAGCCGTGAGATTGCAATGTTATGTATGTGAGCTGTTTTCACATTTTGTCTTCTGGGTCTTGTTTTTTCCCTCTGATTTCTTATAATTATTGAAAGGTTCTATCCTTCTGTGCTTTACCTTTTCAGGGAGGTGCAGTCAACTCAATTCAGTCATCTCTGATTTCATCTCCAGTTCTGCTCTCAGTATGGAGCTATCTCATCAGCTCCACATTCCATCACAACCTTGCCTTTCATCTTAAGTTATGCTTTGGTGTAGATGTTTGATGACTGGAGCAAGAAATACTCATTCATGAATGGAGTCTTCAAGCTCTTGATCACTGAGCATTTAGAGCAGAAATTCTAGTATTTTGCCCTTAATAATACCACCAGTAACCTTGCACTGGATATTACAACATTTCATGTTGTTTGTACCCTTCTACTGAAAGTTCATTTAGTTCTTCTTATGTAACAATCTGATCCTCTTCCATTTTTCTTAGCAAATTCATCATCCTCAAACTGTGAGATTCCTCAAAGAACTATGTGTGTAAAACAGAGACCAAAAGAACATGGCATTCTAGAGCAAGACCCTGAATCTTCATGCCAGCTACGGCCCCTGTGCCATAACCTCTTTGTCAAAGCTACTTTCAGCACCAAGGACTCTGCATTGCAGCATACACATCTTCTGAAATGCCAGAAGGAGTTAATTTATCATCCTTCTACTCCCCTTCCTGATGTGAACATTCCCGGCTGTGGAGGGTTAGAGCTACAGCAGAGCCAGCTGAATAGTTGACTTATTCCGTCCTGCTGATGATGTGCCACATCCACACAGAGACAATTCCCTTTGCACAAAGAGCATGGTAGGAATGCTCGAACCTCAAGCTCTTTCTTCAATTAAGCTTTTCAAAATCAAGCAAAATCTCACAGGCCTTTTCAATTTTCTTTTTTCTATTTGTGTGACCATTATTCTCAGTGTTTGCTAGGTGGCAACGTACCTTCAAGAAAGGAATATTTTCTGATATCCTGGTTCTCTGGAATATTGCTTTTTTATTCTTGTTTAACCCCTTTGCCAGTTTTAGTACAGCCAACATTCTTTAATAGACGATGAATCAAAGAGAACCACAACTTCAGATATTAAATATCTGAAAGTCAGTACAAGCCCTTCGGAAAAACAAAAACTCTGCTTAAAGTGTGTACACAAAAGCTGGCAGCACCTTTCAGAATTAAAAATCTCTACAGTACAAATGCAACTAATGTGACCCCAAAATAAAAAGCTGCCTTAACATATATCTGTAAATAAAATATGATCCCTGTCACAGACTTGGTTAAGAGGGTTGGGGGACCAAGACTGAGAGCAGACTAATATCAGCACCAGGAAAAGACTGCTTTTTGTTGGTTTGTTTTTTGGTTTTTTTTTGTTTGGTTGGTTTTGAACAGGCCTTTTATTGAGCTCTTTCTGACATGAAAACCTTGATCCAGAACCTTCCAAGCACAAACCTCACCCAGCATCTGGCATGCAGTGTACAGAGGCAAGTGCTTCCATATGCAGATAAACAACAGCATTTACTTCTTTAGCAGCAATTTAGAGATTGGTAGGTAGAATTGCAGTCATGGAAAAATCTAAAAAGAGGACACTCCTTCCCCTCAACTGAAGCTTTGGGCTGAGATTCTAGTCTTCATTTCAGCTTGCACAACATGTAAAAGATACAGAGAAAGACAAACAGAATTCCTTTTCCTTCTCTTCTCATCATCATAACACTCTTGATCACAACATTATTAGTCATTTTTCAGGTTGCTAATTCAATGCCCACTGGCGGTTCCATTCTTTCCTCTTCAAGTACATTTTAATGGTACCTCATCTGAAATTCAAGTCTGGTAAATATAATAAATTTGATTGTAACTTAAGATTCCCTACTTATTAAATTAGCTTTTCAGAAGGAGTGCTGAATCTAAAGGAGAAAAAGTTGCAAATGATACCTGACAGCTTTAATGCTCTTATAACTATATTAATAAAAGATGTTGTGATTCATCATAGATAATATCTTGTGAAAAAAAATTTGGGCGAGCTGAGAAAATAACGCTAACAGCTTTGCAAAACTACTTACAATTTAAAATAATTTGGGTGACAGGGAAAATGTGGGTGATTCTGAAGACTACAAAGTGTTCCAAATTATGTAAAATTTTCTCTTCCAGAATCTCTGTTTTTGTGTAAAACAATAGCAGTAATTTCTACTTTCATAAGTGCCTAGGTAATACCAAGTATGGAGAAACCAGGCAAGATACCTTCTCTAAGTAAACATCTTACCATTTTCCTGATTTGCTAGCATGAAAGATGTGGCTGACAGTAAATCCTTACTTTGTATTCATAAACCTAACACATAATATTATTATCTATATGACAATAGGGGGGTGTATTGTACAGTATCAATATTATAACTCCAGGATTCATAGGAGAAGGCAGGGCATATGACTTTAATGACACAGTAAAGGACTCAGAGAAACCAGTGGAAATGTAAAGTGCAAATAATGGCATTCTTGTCTTTTGGCCCAGAACTCAATCACCTGTACCAAGCTGCATGACTTCTGTTTATGGATGTCTTGGAATTACTTACAACGGATCTAGGGGGAGAAACTTTTTATTTATGCCATTTCGATAGAAACTTTAAGATAAAAAAAATCCAGCAAACAAAAACCAACTGTATCTGGCAACAAAAAAACCCCAAAACAAACAACATACCCCAAACAAATACTATAATCTTCATACTTCAAGATTTAATACAAGAAATAAAACTAAGGGCTAGACTCTATCATCCAGAATCTTTCCTTTTCACTTTCATTAGTGAAGAAATTTTTAAACATCAATGTCAAATCGTTTGCACATCTATGTACAGGTTTCATCAAATCACAGAAATTTAGGGCTAGAGATCAAGAGATCATTTTCTGAAACTACAGCACAGGGTCAGAATGAAATATGTAAAGAAGAGTCCAAGAGATAGTTATCTGATTTGTCCAGAAGAAAATTTCCCATGAAGGGTATTCTGCAGCCCTTCTACTGCTTCCCTATATTCATAATGAAAAGGATTTTTCTAACCTGGAAATTAAGCTGATTCTCCTTGCTTTTCCCTTAATGGCCACTCAAGAACGACTGACCACTATTCTTAGAAAAGTCTTTTCCATACTGGGAGATGTCAGCACTTCCCTCCTCTATTTTCCACTGTCTAGACTAAACTAAATTGCAGTTTTTCCTCATGTCACTGTTGTACTTCACTGAACTCACTTCTATTTATTTGTATTTTTAAAAGTTTAATGTCTCAAATTGGATACAGTAAACCAGTTCTGGAAAGCATCTCATCTAAGATTCCTCTCCTACAAAAGGTTGGACCAGATGATCTTTCAAGGTCCCTTCCAACCTAAGCTGTTCTATCATTTGTGGTGGTGTATTCAATCTTTCTATCTCCCTGACAATCCACACCATACCTGAGAACTTGCTTTAGGTTACATGATCACATTTATGGATCTCATTTAGTTTGGAAGTTTCTTCAGATCTAAGCAGTGGTCTTTGCAGTTTTGCTGTCCCATCTGTGGTTTGGTTTTATATGTTTTGGGTTTGGTTTTGTTTGTTTGGTGGTTTTTGGTGGGTTTTTTTCTGTCTGTCTTGCTTTTGTGTGATTCCTCCTCCATCGGCATAAGAACCTGTATTTATTGCCCTTGTTGATTTTAAGCCATGTCTGCGACGTGGGAGGATCATTTTACCCTTCTGATCCTTTTTTTCCCCGTCTATTTCCAACTTATTCCAGCTTGACATAAATTTTGAAATTTATAAGCATATAGTCTAGTCACTCATCCCATCACATTGAAAAGAACTGTCCCAAATTCCTAAAGCCTACATTAAAAAAGTCTGCATGATACCCATAATATCAATTACATGTGGGCATCCAAATTAGCCAGGTATGTGGTATGCTGGCTAATGAACAAACTTACAGCTTTGAAAAAACTAAGGTGCTAAAGGAAATGCTAACTAGTTAAAATGTTTAACATAATCCTTAAGAGGCAATTGCAGCCTAGTGTTTTTTTTAATGCTCCTGTGTAATGATCTGGCGTTTTGCTAGTTTGAGGTCAAAACATGGTTCAGATTATGACTAAGGATAGCACAGTTTTCACAGAAAGGAGAAAACTTTATGGAATCTAAAGCCACTTCTGCAGGACATTCACTGTTTGTTCTGGCTAAGCTATTTCTAAGGCTAGGGTACAAAGATGACGAGTAAGGCAGGTTAAGTTTTAGACTATCAAGTATACGTAGAAGTACAAAAGGTAAATTCTGGACTGAAGTCCAGAATAGTTTTGCCAGATTAAAATCTTAATCTTAAAATTTTAGAGATTGTCTCAGAGTCTTAGGGAATCTTAACTTGTGTCATTTAACTATAAGAGACTTTTAACTTATTTCATTTAGATAAAAAGGAACTAGAATGAGGTGCACTAAATAAGGCATAAAGTTAACAGTTCAGATTCCCACCATGCTTTAGCCATCATTTTATTACACCTTCTTATTACTTGCTTTTATTGAACCATAGTTTGTCCTATTTCTTCAGAATGTAAATTACAACAAGTTAGAACCAGTGGACTTATAGTTAGGAAAATTTTCTAATTATATATAAAGTGGCTGTAAGACAGTGGATGAGCAGTAGCATAAGGCAGACACAGACGTCCTTGGATTTAAAATCAAATGTGGACCCCAAAAGTTCAGTAATGCAGATTTTTTTTTTTTTTTAATTTGCAATAATCAACTGGAAACCATCCAAATAATGCAATATTTGCAGAAAATGTTACAAATAGCTTTTGCCTTCAACAATTATTTCCAGGTCTGTCACTGCCTTGCTTTAAGATCTCAGACAAGTAATTTCAGCCTATGGCATTTCATGGTACCAAAAGAAGGCAATCAACCTCTACTGACCCTCCACAGATGCTGTAAGACCTAGTCCTTGATGAGGTACACTAACCCTTCAGAGCAGTGCAGTCCCCTGAAGGGACTCTAGTACCTCACCAACTACCAGCGCGAGCTGAATTTCTGGTGATCAGCAAGTAAAGCTAGCTGCTGAATACACACAGTATCACTTGGGCTAAAATAGAGCTTACATAAAAAGACATTAAGGAGCAGAGTAGACTGAAAGGAGAAGAGAACAGACACAGACTGCATGGGCGTTAAACCATTTGGAGCCTACTTAGTCTGTAACAACAACTGCTAACCTATAATTTACTCAATATAATAATGAAATACTTATTCCTCAAACCTGCCTTCCACTTCATCCATCCAGGTCTGTTAAGAGTAGTGGGCTCTTCTGGGTGCTGGGATACTATCAGGTATAACAGACAGCTGTCATAAGCAGATCTGGGGCAAGATCACACCATGCACGGTCTCTGGTTTCCAGCAGGTTACCTATAGGCTCTGCTGGTGGTCCTCAGTCCTCCACTGCTGCCACAGCTTCCCAAAGCTTCTCAGGGCTTATGGAGTGAGAGGCTCCAAACTGACCTTCGGTCCTCTGAGCCAAAATGGTAGTCTCTCTTGCTGCTGTGGAGAACAATAAAGAGCTTGCTTTCATCAGTCACCCTCTTCTTACTCATAAAGCCCAGCTAAGTGTAGGGACAAGTAGACAGGTAGACTCTGGAACACTGGACCATCTACCTTTGTGAGCTCTCTCTGCAGCAGACAGGAGTGACGTCTGAACTGACAGAGGATATGTGTATTTTTCATCCAAGTCAACACACTAAGGAGATGCAAATTCCAGATTTCCCAAATACAGATGTTCATAAGCCTAGTAACAAGTTAGTACTTAGGTGGAGAGGGTATCACTTCTCCCATGCAACAGCAATAAGACATTCTTCCCTCAGTGGCACCCTGAAGTAACATATCCATGCTTCCACCTGCCATTCGGGTGGCACCCCATGATGAAACTGTGTCTGACTATCTATCTTCTTCATTGTCAATTCTGATAGCGTATGTGCCCAGCAAGTTTGATACCCAGATCTGCAGGAGTTCCCTTTCAAGAACCTCTGCAGCAACCATAAGCAATAAGTAAAAGCAGCTTACAGTGTAGATATTTACAGCTGAGCTAAAATCATTTCAGTTCCTCTTATAGCCAGAAAGACTGAAATGGGTGTTTCTTTGATTGAGATTCATCTAAGCCACTTCAAACATTTGTCTCAGGCTAAGACAAATCATGACGGAGATGCATACTTCTCCCTGTGGACTACAATGAGAGCATTAGGCAATTAATTCAGGTGCAAACACCTATATGTAGACATTTATTTTTAGCTGGAAGAATCTTAGCCTGTCTTACGTACCCTTGCCATTCTACACAAACCTCTGTTACACATGGTTTAGTCTCACCATGCGTAACATGGAGCCCCCTTTCCTCAGGAATTAAGTTCTAGCTGATTTGCTGTGGATCCTGACTAATACTTCTAGGGGTACATCTTTTGTGCTGCATAAAAGAGAGAATGCTCAAGGACCAGAACCAGCACCACACAGGTGTCCTGGCTATGCTGTGGGCTGCTCCAACTAAATCTCTCCATTACAGACCAGATACAGAGAGGCTATACCTAAGCTTCGGGAACATGAGACCCATAAACACTCTGAATGCCACATGAACAGGAGACTCCCTAAGCCTTGTGAACATTAGCCAGTCTATGTATCCTGACTTTTTGCTCTCAGTATAGCTTATGCCTCCTTGGACACACACAATTCAGATATTGCAGAGGACCAACTCCCCCCAGGTTCCCTCAAGACCCTTCCCTTTTCTAGAAGAGAGTCCTGTAATGAACTGGAAATCCTCTCTGGGTACACTCAGCCAAGAGCTCCTGCCTGAATGGTGCCAAGTTGGTGCCTGAATGGTGCCCAAAGAGCAGCTTTGTCCGCAGTTGCTTCAAGGGTTTTTATTAGTGCCATTATCACTACGCCTTTGTGAGTGGCTCCAACAGCCCCTTCTGATGTCTAAAGAATCCCTCACTTGCAAACATACCACGATTACCCACAACATTTACACAAATATTATAGCTATTTTTCAACTCTGTAAGAGCCAAATGCAGACATCTATGGAAGCAGACTCTGATGACCACAACAAACTTTGTATTAGGACTTTCAGCTTTTTTATGAAAGGATCGCAGAACCTTTTATAGTGAAGGTATGTGTCCACCACACACTCGTGCTATTAGCTTAGATCAGACCCTATACTAATTTTAGTTACTACACAACTAAACACACAATTTGGAAAATAATGATGCCTTCCACTGCTTATACAAAAATAGGTGCAACCAAAGATCATAAATAATATTCTGAGAAAAAGTAGTAAATGCTACTTAAAATAATGGAATACACTACAGAAAACAGTAATTTAGAATTTTATATTTCCTTTCTTTTCCAAAGAAATAATTATATACACTTCACCATCTTCAGCGGTATTAAAGATGTTATAATTTAAGATTACTTTCATTAATAAATCATAGTAGTACTACAAAGTGTTATTAATAGTAGCTTTAGACAGTGGTCTTGGAAAAAAAACAAGAAAAAAGGTATACAATGCTGCTTCTACTTCAACATTTTCGGAAAACATATATTTTAAATATATATTACAGGTTACAATACTGATAATTCTGTAATTGTTTCTTTAGTAATACTGTGAAGTAATGTCTTTGCCATCTTTACTGTATTTTTTGAACTACATAACAATAATTATTTACAATTATATCAGTCAAATTGCATTTTAAAATATAGAGTCAGAGTCCCTAATAAATCCTTCTGTTTTTTCAAGTAACACAGATAAAATTAACTTTGCTAATCTTGACTTGTTTTATTTTACCCTTATGTGCAATTTCTATCCCTCTCTCTTTTTAAGTACAGAATCTATACAGTGGAAAGTGTTAGGCAACCTTAACTATAGTTATTGCTGCCGACTCTTCCTATAAAACTTAGGGTGAAATAGTGGTATAATTAAAATTGATGGCAATGCTCACACTAATTTCAAAGAATGGAAGAAAAGGGAAGGAATGCTCCCTGAAATACAGTAAAGCCCCCACCAATAAAATTTTATATTTACATGGAAAGCACTAGTAATAACACTTCAAGAAATCCTATGATTAATACAGTAGAGGCAAAATACATGTATAAATATGTGTATGTACGTGTATGTATATAAAGGTACAAGTAAAAAGGATTTCACTTAGATATGTTCTATCTTTTTAACCAGTGCTAGCAACACTAAAGAAGAATCCTTTGGAAGGGAAGAAAAATGAAGTATAACTTATTCAGCTGTAACCATGAGGAAAATATTAACCACTAAAGCACATAATGTAATTCCATTACTTAAAATGTTTTCAGGGAACCTCTATTATTGTTCCAAAAATGCCATGGGATCTTATCATCAAAAGATAAAAGAGCAGTTGAACCACAGTTCTCATCTAATAGCAAGAAAGTCCCCAGTCTTCAAAGATTTATGTATACAGTTAATTTTATACAGCAGGAATAGTCTTGCTTCAGACCACAGAACGTTTTAAAATGCTTAATATTAGGCATACTATACGTAACTCATCACAGAACTGAGACCTACAGCCTAACCTGGAGAGCCATAACGAATATACTTTTCAAATTAAAAAAAATGCATGTTCCTTCACAAGAGAGTACCAGGTTCACCTGCATTTTTTATTCACATAAAAGCAGTATTTCAACACTGTGTGTACCATTTCTTTTATGAATCATGTATTTATCACAAAAAGATCACTGCCAACTTAAAAACTGTATTTTAAAATCTTTCCTATTACTAGTATCTTCAATTCCTTTTTTTTTTTTTTTGGTAAGAATTTTGCTTTCACTTTGTTTCTCTGAATTTTCAACTTGACTTAAAAAAGTAGTTCTTCTGAAGGTTGAGGGAACTTGTTATGTATGCCAGCAAGGTGTTTTTCAGCTAACTACATAGGAACAGTGTGGGAAGACAGTTAGTGTGTTAGAAAGGTCAATATACATTAATGCTGTGAGAGGTATTTGGGAATACATATCTTAGATAAATTTTAATTCTTTTCCTTTTAAATGGACTCTATCATGATAAGCTTTCAAGTAACTTTAGCAAGTTGAAAATATTTAAAGATAAGCTATATTTATAGCCTAGCTCCTAAATGCAAAGATTGCTGTGAACTCTTCTTTATGAGCTGAATAGTGTTATCTAGCCACAAAATGTTCACATTTATTTTCAGTGTTACTAGTGGATGAATGTTGACTGTCTGGTAATTAGTTCCATTTCCATCACCTCCAAAGCTTATATAATAACTGGACTTTCTATAAACTAACAGTACATTGTCATCTTAAGGCTTCTTAATCAGAGGAAGGTATTTCAGCTTCCTTGAAACTGATCTCTCATCTGTTTGTTATTTGTTTGGGGTTTTTTTGTTTGTTTGTTTTCTTGTGAAGGAGGAATGGGTAGAAATTACAGAAACATTCAAGGTCAGGTTGAATGAGGCTCTAAGCAACTTGATCTAGTTGAAGATGTCCCTGCTTATGACAGGGGATCTGGACTAGATGGCATTTAAAGGTCCCTTCCCACCCAAATTATTCTACAAGTCTATGAATAATAGTCTCTCTAGCATACGAAGCAACTTTGGAAATCCCTGAAACCAACTTCCAACCTTCACCATAAATGACCTTGGTACAGGACCTTTGAAACTCTGGAGAGAGGTCAAGGTATCAGCTGGTCAACTTTAACAACTGTCCAGTTTTACCCAATCACACTGTAGTTTTCAAAAGTGTGCAAGGATTATTTCAGTTTATCACTTTCAACAAAACTTGTCTTCCTTGTGTTTATATCACTTATCTGCTTCAGAGTATTTTCCTTGTAATCGCAGATAGACAGATTGCGCCCATGTCTATTAAAGTAGAATACAAGTGATATTCTTAAGATTACTAACGTAATTTTGAGGGGGCCAAAGACGGACTGGCATGGTGAGCCCTTCCATTTCAGTCTTTTGTCTGACTTCAAGCAAAATGTAATCCATGGTCCAGTTTTTCACCTACAAACCCAAGCAGTGATATTTCCTATCTTTCAATTAGCTTGTCTGTTCAGCTCCTCTAGGAAAGTATCCGAAATATTTCTAGCACAGTGCCTAGCCTACTAAAATCTTATTTCTTGTTAGAGCTTACTGTGAAATGTACATATGGTAAATAAGTTAGACCACCTCCATGCTATTTCTTCTGAAATGGGGTCGTGTATATAAAAGGTGGCTTGCCAGCTCCTCCCTCAACTCACAAATGGCTGGTGGTTGCCTTCCCCAATCCAGTTTACGCAGCCTTTGAAGTCCTGAAAGACAGACAAGCATGATGGGTGGCCCTCAGACTGGATGACTGAATCCATCTCTCAACTCTTATTCTACCTAAAATAGTAAGAAAGGGCTTAGATTGAATGTAACAGGAGTTAATTTAAGCTGTTACAAGAGTAAATGAATGCTGGCACTAAGCCTAATGCTCTCAAGGGGATTGGAGTTCTAGCAGAGAGTGAATCCCTGTTGGAACTTGGCCTAACACTCTTAAAAGACACTGAGACATGGAAGTGGACCTACAGGCCTGTGGAGCTGTAGGTATACTTCATATTTTTAATTTTTGCTATTGACTTTTTAACAAAACTTGGAAGAAATGAAGTTTCTGCCAAATATGATTTCCTAAGAATCACAGGAGTCACAGGGGTTTTGTTTCATGGTAGTATGTTTTCGTCTTTTGATGTGACTTCACATTACGCTCATTATTGGCTCATTATGCCCAACAAGAAATGACTGCATTTAAGTATGGTTATACAACAATTCAGTGGAACATTGAAATTTGCAGGAAAATTACATTCTTACACATTTAAGAAAATATTTTATTAGACTTTTCATTTGTTTTTGCAAATTTTTCAGCAATGTAAGCATATCTAGCACAAAGTCTGAAGTCAACATGTGGAAAGCACTTGTTAAAAAAGCAGGTTTGTCAGCTTCCTAAATGTAATGATTTCTGATTACAAGAGCCAAGGAAGAGCAAACTGAGCAGTATGGGAATGGCAGTCTCTGAATTAGTGCCACAGGGCACAGTAGTTGATGACATTTGTCACCATGTCAATTTTTCTGATGAAACTCCTGTTATATTTAGCAGACTGTCAGTGTCATTTCTACAGACTACTGCAGTCTTTGCTTTCTGTCACAAACTACTCTGCAGTAGCTCTGCATGAGGTGAAACAGGACTATGTCTTAATAGACGAAGAGTTTCCAAGCTACTTAGGCATACGTTCTAGCACCCACAAATACACTGGCCTGGTTACAGCAACACATTAACGCAGCAGTAGCTTTGCACTCCTGCACACACGGGGTGAATTTACTGCAGGGAGAGAAGGGGTGGCTAAGGACACTTAACTTCCCAAACAGCATTGCGTGCTTGCAGTCATATGAGAACAGTTCCCCAACCACTCTGCGGCTGTATCTGCGGCTGTATCTGTTCCAGTCACGAATGTCATATGAGGGAAGACAAATGACCTACTTTTTTGCTCTTACTCAAAGGCAAACTGAAAATGCCTGGCAGGGTGCTGAATTAAACCTGCTTACCTGTGTTGTGGTCGTGTGTTCAACGTCAAGGGATCTGGATTCAGAATTCAAATCTCAGCCACCCTTTACAAGGTTTCAGGGATGTTGCCAGCATTCATGCAATATTTGTTATTGGCTGACACAGTAAGGGAAGTACTCTTAATGTGTTTGTGCAAATATTCTGTGTCAAACTATAAGACTGGGACGGAAAATATTTTGTCTGTCTAGAGTGGAGTAGAAATAGGGAAAAAAGAATTTGCTGCAAGTTTTACATCTCTGCAGGAGAAATGGGATTCTGCAGTGTGTGTTTGTGTATGACAATAGAAGGATTTTGCTGCTGTTTTACAGTATCTGGGGATTAGAAAGTATTTTCCTGTACAAGTTACTTCCTAGTTCTCTGGGGATAGGAAAAAGATTATGCAATGTACATTAGTCTATGGAGATGGAAACCATTCACCCTGCATGTTGCACTCCTGGGTGATTTTGCAATGAGCAGTCATTTGTGTTCCCCAGAGAAGGTGTTTTTGAACAGTTTGTATCCTACTAAGGACTCAGGTGGCACATTCCTGAAGATGTCTGAAACACTTCACAGAATGACACTCAGTGAACAACACATGCTAATGGAAGACTGAATAAATTCTGAGATTCCATTAGTTAGATGACTGAAATTACCACCCATGAAACTGAATTTGTGACTCTGAATTCAGGTCACGGAAGGAGAGTGAACTAGCATTCCTTCAACGGCACTGATGGATGATCCCTACTTGTCAGTGGATAGTGTGCAAAAAAGCATTCCATATTTCAGAGTCTGTAGCACAGCATTTGTAATGTTGCCAACACAGTACTGGCTGTCGTATCAAAAAGAGGTGAAAGTTATAGTTTGCTAAAATGGACTCAGTATTTTCTGAAGGCCTTTAACGAAAGACTGAAGTAATGGAAAACTGCATACAGCAGTTCTCTCCCCAGTCTCTTCCCACATTCAGATGGAGCCATCAGGTAAACAACTCCAAAACCACGGATATTGGCATTGCCAATGTACAAATGACATTCAGCTTCCTCTCCACTTTACTTCATCGATTCCCAGATGGGCCAGTGTCTGAAAGTGATCAGCTAACACTAGAGTGTGATCAACTAACTCAATCTAATCAAGGCCTAGAGAGCTTTGTTAAAACTACGGTAGTGGACAAAAAAAGTACTTTGAAGCATTCACAGTGAATAGTTTTCTTTGACATAAGTGATCAATGCTGGTCAAGTCAATCTGTAATGCTTTTCAGTTAACACCTCTACCATAACAGTTTCTGTAAGCATATCTTCTGTCACCTGTATTTTATGAGAAACCCTACTCTGCCCTTGAAAAGGCTGTTCTAAACGTATTCCTGCTTTTATTGTTTCTTGTCTGGAACATAAGCATAGCATCACATCCATACCTGACATCTCCAACACTTGGAAAACCCTAACTGCACAGCACTCAGTGCCAGGTCAGCCCAGCTAGTGCAAGCTCACCAGACCTGCCTCGCTCTGCATGCTGGGCTTCCTGCAGAATTTCAAACCCAGTTCATGACCCATTGCTCTTCACGGACTCAGCAGTGCTTAAAGCTCTGGAAGAAGAACCACTTCAGCGAGTAACATGAAGCTGTGAGAGACACAGGTGGAGGTCCGTTACAAGCATCGCCACTTTTCACCCTCCACTGCACAGGCGAGGCCTTGGGTACTGCCCTCCCTGACACAAGCGAAACGCCTGACCCCTGCCACCGCCTTCCCTCTCCGCCTGGAACCCGCCGGGCGAGCCCAGCCGCGGCCAGGCCCTCCTCTTCTCTGCCCGGGAGAAGGCCCGGGCCGGCCGCGCAGGGCCTTTGCCCGCCGACTGGCCCCTACATTTGAGCTGTTTTCAACGAAACGCTTGAAGCGGGCGCCCGGCCGCCGCCCCTCACCGCTGAGAGGCCTGCCGGGCCCGGGGTGAAGGGGCCGGGAGCCCGGCGCGTTTCCAGGACGGGAAGGCGGCCCTGCGGCGCCGGTCACTGCTGTGAGACCCTGCACACCTCTGCCTGCATTACCTCTCTGCCAGCTCCGTCCCCTCCGGTCGTGCGGGCAGCCTCCCTCCCGCTGGCAGAGCAGGGCCTGCACGTTCCCGACGGGACAGAGAGCCCCCGCCCCGCCAGGCGGGCAGCGAGCGACCCCGCGGCCTCGGGCCCGTCGCTGCGCATGCGGCCGAAGGGCCGGATCGACGTCGGCGGCGCCACGGCGGCTTCCGGGAAGATGGCGGCGTGGAGAGCGGCGTTGGTGGCGGCCGCTCGCGCTCCGCTGAGGGGGCGGCTCGCCGGGCTGCGGCCCCCTCGGAGCCAGCGGCGCCTGCCCAGCTGGAAGGTCGCCGCCGCCGCCCTGGTCGGGGGAGGCTCCCTGGCGGCGTCTTACAGCGGGCGGACGGGCGTGTTCCCCTCGGTCCTGGCTCAGGTAAGGCGGCAGCAGCATCCCCGCTCCGGTAGCCTCGCCTCCCGCCGGCGGGCAGGACCGCGGTGGAGAGCCGGGACTGGGTGCGGAGGAGCGTGCTGCGGGTGGGCGGGGGTCCGTAGCGGTCAGACCTCGGCTGCGTCAGGCAGGACTCGGCTGCGGGAGCCCTCGTCGCTCAGGTCGCCCAGCAGGTACTGCGCGACCGTGGCCCCTTGGCAGCAGCCGGGCTCAGCACTGTGTCACTCGCACTAGTCCTTCCTCGCCCCATTGGCAAGAGGTTTGCTGTTTTCTTCCGTGGGAGAAAGCAGGGTTTGCCTTAGCACCCAGCGTTTCCCGTGCTCGCCTGAAAGCCCTGGTCGTGCAACCTGATGAACCTGTGTGGTTTGCACAAGCACACGGCCTGGTTGCAGCTTTTGGGCTTTGCCGGTGACTTTCAGAGGTTGTCTACTTCCATAGTGCCTGGTCTGCATGTCAGGTGCTGTTAGTCAGTTGCGCACCTTTTTACCCCTTAAAAAAGAATACTTCACAAGAATAGTGCCTTTATATCTCATACTTTGTTTGAAACGCATCACACATAACAGGATGATTTCCTCTTAGTACATTCAAAATGCTGTGCTATGGATGTTAACACGTAGTTTGCCTTGGAGCTTCAGTGCACACTCAGAAGGTTATGTTCAAGGACAGATGCTCATTATTTACAAAATAGTCTTCCCAAGTTCCAAAATACAGTTATGCTTCCCAGCTTTATTCGTTTTATGGAGGTAGTGAACATTTTCCTGTTCTTCCTGCTGAGAACTTGTTACTGCCAATTAAAGTTGGTCAGGTATTTCAAGACTGGAAGACCTAAATGTATTTTAGGCCAGAGGGTTTAGGTGGGATAGGGAGAAGAGGTCAGGGTATGCTTGCAGTACCGTTCATCTACTTATGTTTGTGAAATTCTGGAAGCGTTCAACAGTTTGTACGCTTCAATGTCATGTCTCAACATAATGAATAGGCTGAACCGCAGGCATATAAATATCAATCTTCATTCTTCAGTCAAGAGCAAGAATAATTTTTTTTTTTTTTTTTTTTTATATTGCAGTCTTAATTGTGGAATTTCTAAGCTGCATCTTCTTAGGAAACTCCTTTTTTTTTTAAATAAGCATGTTTCTGAATAGATTAACTATTACCCCTGATTTCTTGGATAGCACATGTTAAAACTGGTTTTCTGTATACAGGTCATAGTGAGGGAAGGCATCTGTTATTTCACTAGTAATCCTACTGGAAACGTGTATCTTTGTTTTAAAGAGCCAACAGAATATAAGTTTACATTTAGTTACATGACCTTTTTTGGAAGCATTGTGTTATGTTTAAAAAGTCCTGTTTTTGAGAGCAATTTTATGTATGTATGTAACTCTTGCATAAGTAGATGTATGTGTAGGTATACATGAAAAGTGTTCAATGCAGGAAGTAATCACTTTTAAAGGGTGGTGAGTGAAGCGATCTAACGCTGGTGATGATGTGTTCATGAAGTAGCTTCCATGTAATGCATGGACAGTCCTACAAATACACTTTTTAATTCTCTGGGGAAGTCCAAAAGTCTACAGCTTATTTAATTAATTATTTTTTTGAAATAATAAATTGCTGGACTCTGCCAATGTTAAGTAGTTTATTCAATTTACACTTCTTCCTTGTCCAGTAGAATGACTGTTGGAGATGCTATCATAGTTACACACAAAAGTTCTCCATATGTCTTGTACTCCATGTTGCTGCAATTAATGTATTGAGCTTTTTTAAACTACCTCAGAACTGGCTGTGCAGAGCATAACACTAAGGCAAACAAACTGAAAGTGGAAGGAACTGGATTGTAAAAGCTGTGAGGGACAGAGCGATAGAGCCAGAGTAGCATGCTGCGAGTCATTTAAGCCGTTTAAACGCTGCTTGTAGCTTTTTATTGACAGAAATAGGAAATACTCAAAAGCAAAACAGTGCTGAAACAAGCACATCGCCTTCATCTCATGTTTTGAAGTGATCTTTGTTCAGTTCAGAGCTTGCGCAGTTAAATGGAGATGCTTTTCACATTCTAACAGTGGATAACTTTACATTCTATTGTAACTCCTTTTTGTTATAACCAGTCTTAAGCTTCCTTGCTTTAGATTTTACTGGCAACCAATTTTGAACTGGTTGTTCACGTTGCAGTGTGTTACGTAGGGGAAATGTTTGCAGCATAGATATATAATATATTATAGGTTAAGACAAGTATTTGAAATTGAGCAACATAACTTTCATTGTCATTGTGGGAATAAAGGAATACGTAGTGGAAATATTTATACTTATATCTCATTGACCAGGCCTAGCATTTGCTCTTGAGAATGCAGTGAGATTATGCTACAGTGCTTCCTGGTCTTCCTTGGTAATACAGACTTTACTGTTAAATCATGAGAATGAATTGCTGCAAAATAGGTTGTAATTACTTAAAATACTTGTCAAAGTGAAGCTGACAAAGTGACAATGTTCCTCGATGCTGTGAAGAGCAAACAGAATATTATGTTTAGTTATGTGATGTTTTTCAACGAAGTCTTCATTGTAAATACTTGCTGCTTGTTTAATTTAAGTAGTTGAAGATGATAACTCTATTTAGATTTTCTATTAGTCTCAATAAAACTAGTTTCTATCAAACTAGTCAGATTTTTTTCAGCTATACCTTCTTCTAGACAACTTTAGAGGTATGATTTACTGTTGAAGCTGGCAAACAACACTGTGAAGCTAAAGTTCCGTAAATTCAGTATTTATTTTTCTTCTAAAGCTTTTAATTATTTTAAAATCAAAGACTGATACCTTTGGCACCTAGGTTCTTATATCTTTATTTAATCGCAGTCCTCATGTACTGCTGCAGTGGGTTTAATCCCTCACAGATTGATTGTTGGCACTTCTGACTTCTGCTCAGAGTGAATGAAGTCCAGCCTGCCTACAAGTCTTTGCAGAACCAGAGGTCCTGCAGGTTCAGTTAATGTTTTCTTTTTGTGAGTTGTATGGGTAGTGTCTGTTTTGTTTTGTAGTGGCTTATGTTTGGTTACTGTTTTCTAATATAATCGTTGTTTATTCTGGCAATAAATTTTCAGGTTTGGGAGGTTTTCTAAACTTTTTCTGACCCAGTTGTTTATCAGCATTTTCACTGCCATTGTGTGTTCTAAGAACTTACATTAAGTGAGTAGCATATTAATAATAAAACTTTCTAAATTTAGCATAAGATTATCTTAGATGTAATCTTTCATACTGTCTCTTAGAGTTTCAGTAAGTGATTTATGAACTTATTTTCATTCTCTATTTGCTGATCTACTGTTTAGAAATGTACAACTAATATGTATTGGAATAAGTCCATAGTGCTGATTATAAATCTCTGTTGTACAAAGATTTTATAGCACAATTAACATAATCCTTTTTTTTTTTTTTTTTATAGATACCATGTTTTAGTTTTATCTGCCCTTGTTATTTACCAGTGAAGCTACATTGACAGTATCCTAGACCAGATACAGCCTGTGCTGGGAAAAACTAATTTTTACTTTTTTTTTCACATGAAATGTGCTGGTCAGCTTGTATAAAGGGGCTGGCAGCGTGTAAGAGTTTTTGTTCTACCAGTAATTTAGAATTAAGATTTATGTTGAGTTTCTCTAAAAATGTTTCTAAAATTACTCTAACCAACACAACCAGGTTAAAAATGTACAAACTGCACTACACACTGCAGTGATACTATACAGGCTGCTTTTCTTCATTAGTAGTGTAATTCAAATGACACAATGGTATATGATTTGTAACCTTGAACAGACTTGCAGTATTGTCTACTGTGTCTTTATTATCTCAGAGCTTGTGGTTTACAATACTGATGTGGCATTATATGGCCTAAAGCTGTTGGAATTATTTGGTTGAAGTGTGCTGTTTATCACTAGTCAGCTTTGCATTCAGTTAGGTTCCCTTTATCAAGGTCAAGAATCAAGTGCGTGACTGTCAAAGAGCGTGCAACTGCATTTGGAATGGCACACATTGGGAAGCTGTAGCATTTTATGATTCCTGCCTCCCCACTGCAGTGGAATTTGTAACCTGGGTCCATAGCATTGATCTTGTACGCGCACAAACTGTAAATGATAAGGAAGCTGAGAAGCAGCAGGCTGCCAAAGGCATCATCTCCTGCCCCTGCTGAGTTTTTTATGGATATGTTTAGTCACTAGCTTCAGAAAGAAGAACATAATTTGATTCGCCCTTGAAAAGTTGCCATCCCTGCAGAGTGTCATATTTTGCTCTCAGTCTAAGTCACTGTTTTCCAAATGAGACTGACTGGAGTTGTTACTAGCACTTATATGAAGTTATTCAGGTGCAAAGTCTCTTCTGTTTGCTGATAAACGTGATTTTGTTTCAGCAATCTTTTTCTGGAGTGTGGGAGCATTAGTTGGTACTTAAAAATTTGATGCTGCTTACCTGAGGTAAAGAGGAAAACACGGTTTACTAATAGCAATTTTTTTGTCTGTTCTTGTTAGTACATTCTGTTACATGATTGCAGTCAAATTGGTTCTCTTTATCTTACCTTTTCTACTACTGCTGTGTTGCATCAGCAATGTGCTACAGTTCTTCCATATAAGAAGAGTCTTGATTCCTGTCCTGGAGGTCTTAAACAAATATTGCATGTTTCACTGTTTTCTAATGTTAACAATTCTTAAGAGAAGCAAAGATAAACCACACATAGTGTGTTACAGTGATAGGGAAACTGTTATTCCAAGCAACTAAGAATAAAATACTTCTAATGATTGAAACTAGAGCTTAGATCAGTTTTTCAGGGTTACATGCGTAACCACCAGAAAAATGTATTTTGTAGCTACTGCCTTAAACTGTTTAAAGAAACCAAAGAACTGTAAGGGATTCCCTAAACACCTGTTTGTTCAGGGAAGACCCCGTTGGTTCTGCCACTATGGAAAAGGGAACGTAATATACTTGAAGGACCTCTTTACAAATCCTAGGGCTATGGAGAACTCAGTGCCACAGTTCATAGGATAATCCAGGGAGAGTGCTTAAATTAAATATAACTCTTAAGTTTATAAGGAGTTTGAAAGACGTCTTTGGACTCCCAGACTTGGAAGCTGATAAAACTGGTTTATAAAGTTCTGAAGTTCTATCTGTGTTTCTTGGTGACACTTTGAAATGTGCACTGTGTCTCCAAAGAGATGAGTGCTGAGATATATTTGTTTTAGACAAGTTGTGATGTACCGTGCATGGTTTTAACTCAGGTAAAATTTCCAACCTAAATGAATAGATGATTTGCAAAATAGTGTCTAATATAAGCATGTTGCATGTTTAGTGATTGGTATCTTCTGGCATAAACGTGTAAAATACATATACTTCCAAAACAGATGTAATGAGTTGCGTGCATGTCAAAACCAGCATTTTGTTTAAATCGTTTGAAGCAACTTCTTCAGAGCAGTGGAAGGAAGAAGTGTGTAGCTGTGGGAGTTTGATGGGTTTTTACACATTCTTTGTATCCAGGACCACTTTATGACTTTAATTATGCTTGCACTATTTTTAGCCCACACTTTCTCACTCTGTATATTTCTGAAGATATTTTGTAATAGATGATAATATTTAGGAAGGCAAGCTGAGCATAATAACTGCATGTGAAGGATTTTTGGTCTTGGCAGATAGAAAGTATATACGTAGAATTTGAGTTTGGTCACCAAATACAAAAAAAATAGTGTATGTCTTTGTAGGAACTATTGAATCTATAAGTTATGTGTAAGTGTTTGAAATTGTGAAGACATTAGCAAATCTTGTTAGAATGGGACTTTTTGTGGGGGTTTCTTTGCAATCTGTTTTAAACGCCTGGTTCATGCTGAGGGAAGAATGTTGCTATTAAGATGAGGTGTTTTGATAAATTTAGAACCTGGGATAAAATTGCATAAGGATTTGTAATGATGTATGGAATTGCCTTGAGGGAGGAATGTGGTTCTAAAATAAAACCAGAAAGATTATGTACAGTCTAATCTGAGAAATACACAGAAAGATTCTTGTGCTTATTCTGTCATATAAAGAAAAAAAAAAGTCTACTTTTGTTGGACCAAAAATCCTAGAATAGATTTTGTGTCTGAAGTAATAAAGTGTTTGTCTCTGAGTCTTTATTCTATTAGAAATTAATTGAGAATGCAGCTGTAGCAGCGCATGTGATAGATTACTAGGATGCTCACAAAGTAAAATTAAGCATGTATAAAATAAAAGTCTGCAGCATAATGCTTTAACAGGCTTTTGAAACTTAATGCAAATGTTTTTAATCCACATCAAACATGCAACTCGGTGATAGCTTGCAGACCTCAGAGAAGCCTCATATTTGAATTCAGCTGGTGCAAACCTGGCCACACGGTCACGTCATTAATGCTTAAAATCTATGTATTAAAACAAGGCTATGTAAAAATCATTAAAATTACATTGCTGTTGTGGGTTGGAGCATCTTTAAGTAAGGGCTATGGTTTTTTTTGTTTATTTGTTTGTTTGTTTTTAAATCTGTTCTCTGCTTTACCTTGTCTCATCTTAAAATGTTGTCCTTCCATTTTCTTGCATCTTGTTTTGCTGCTGACCATTGTTCGCTCTGTGTGGCAGAACATATTATGCTGTATGGAGTGCACCAGGACACAGTGCATGGAGCCAGGCAGCGATCCCCTGCACAGCCTTAGATTTCTGTCCTGGTTGTAGCACACGTGAAAAGGTGTTAGAGGATTCGTCATTGCATCTTCAGGTTGGGACCTTAAACCATCTGCAAGATGGTGCCTTCAGATCTTTTTCCCACTGAAGAATCTGCAAAACTGGCAGCCTTTGGGGGGACCCAGTTTGATTCAAGGTGCCTTGAACCCATGATGTTTCTTACTGAGGTGCAGTGAGCTGCAGGCATGTAGTAGCATCCCTCTGCCAACTTCGTGGTTTACCTTCTGCTATTTCTTCACCGCTATTTTTACTGTCTCAATAAATATTACAGAAAGTGTTATCTTAGGTCATGACAAGACAGTTAGCTCTGTAGGTAAATGCATTACATGCTGCCTGGTTTTGAGCAGGAAATGAGTAGTCAATTTTTTTATTACATGACTGAGATATCGATAGTCTATGGCTACAAAAGAGACAGTTAAACACAATTCATGCATATGCCTTCTAACTCTGGTATGTCATGTGAATAGATTCCTGTTAAGTTTTTTCATTACCATCCATCTAGAAGTAAATTGAAGTATGACAATATAATTGGTTTGGTTCTGTGCATTTAAATGCCTTCATAATATTGTTGCCTCCTGATTCATCTAGAACGAAGAAGTTTCAATTAACAGTCCCAAAATATTATAAAAATTCAAGAATGCATTTTTAAACAACATTCCTTCAGTTCTTAAGCATCAATAAATATGAATCTTCCCTGCAAGAAGAGCCCTTTGGAGTTAGATTGCCAGCTCAGCCTACCCTAATCTTTTTAGTTTTCCCTAACTATACTTCAGTATTTCTGAAAGTGTTCCTCTTGTGCAGCCAACCAGGGTAACCTTAGCTACCTCTTGTTTAATTCTGTATTTCACTGTGTTATGGAAATACTGTATGTATCAGGTATCCACCAAGCAGTCTAAATCAATAACTGAGATATTAAATATATCACAAACATCATTCTCAGCATTGGTGACATACAGACATTGTCATGTTGTATGCCTAAAATAGAATGTGGTATAGAGAGTATGGAATCTGTAGGACCATGATGTTGTAATTAATTATAGACTTAAATATTACTTATGGATGTGCATTTGTTTCTAAACTTTAAATATACAGTATCCCTTTCAGCTTTTTGAATGTGAGATATTTATATCCTGAAATTTTTGGCTTTGAAAATATTTACATTTATTCCCTTCTCTGTGCGCATGGAGATTCTTTGTGCAGGTGTCACCAACATGATGTCAAATGTAATCTTTGTTAAATTTTAACCTTGACCCCTATCTTTCATCTGATCTGTCACCTTTTGCTTGAATTCACTCTTGTTATATGACTTCAGTGATTAAATAAAATCTAACTAACATTCTTTCTAGGCATTTTGATACATGTGGACAGATGGGATGAGTTAAGCTGCATGGTTTTGTTGTGGTTTTTTAGCTATTATTTTAATTGTGGTATAATAAAAGGTTTGAGAGTCTTTGGCTGTTTATGTTAGTGGACAAACATAAACAGATAATAGCTTGCCTGAAATCAAAAGAATACTTTTTTGAATAGAAAGAATTGCCCAAAATAATATTCTGATTTTTAACAAAGATCCATAAAGATCCCAGAGAAGATCTATGATTTATTTACCTGGGATACAAGACTTTTTCTCCAGGAGATAATCTGGATGGTGTCAAACAGATATCATGATGTTTCTTTTTTATCTGCTTCCTTAGATGGAAGCTCTAGGTTGTTTTGTTTTAGAAACAAAAAATCAACCAAACAAAACAAAAACTTTGAACATAATGATAATTAGTCTTTTTTTTTTTTTTAATAAGAAATTATATGTTGTGTACAAGCAGTAGCATCTATTCTCCCGTTGTTGCTGTTTTGTACTGTTTTTCAAATGTGTTTGGTGGACTAGCACGATTGCTCTGTATTACACTTCCTTGCAGACATTTGTGTAAAGGCTGTGGCTGGCTGAATGTGGCTATTCCTAACAAGCGGGTCAGCATCTTGGAAACATAAGGTAGCCAGAAAAAGAAATAACTCAATCTACTTTAGTTTGTGCTGTGAAGAAAATTTAATATTGACTTCACTAGTGATAGCTGTAACAATAGCACTAGGTCTGTTTATTCCATCTCCTGTTTTCTGCATTGGGTACTTTTAGGTCACTAAATTTTGATACATTGTAATGTTGTCTAATTTTCTTGTTACTGTGGTTCCTATTATAAGATTACATAATATAACTAGGCTTAATTTTGTTTGAATAATATTCCAGAAAGACACTAGCTAAAATAATCATTAAGGATAAATAACTGTCACAGATAAATGACAGATGAAACTGTGAAATGCTCATTCAGTATACATGTAGTAGGCCATATCTCCTTACTGCTACTCGTGAAGATTTTTATTACCCTGTGAACTGAAAGACAAGAGAGGGGAGTCTTGTCAGCTTTAAACACCAAACAGCATTTAAAGTCATTCCTTAAGGTGTTTGTATCCCTTTCAGGATAGGAGAAATTTCAAGAGTGACTGTCTTGCACTGATGGAGTCTATAAAAAGCAGTTACAGCAGATGTAGCTAATAAATATTATCTTATCAGCACTGATACCGTCCCTGCTCCTTTGCCAGATCGATGGAGAAACTCCTTCGTCTGCCTCCAAAAACTGCAGAAACTAAATCTAGCATATATGAAAAATTTATGAAATGAAGGAAATAAGTGTTTACAGAAATGCTTTTTCCCTTAATCTTGCCCTTTTTTTTTAAGTTAGCATTTTATTTCATAATGCCTATTACTTGAGATACTGCCATATTATATTAATAATCTATTGCCAAATTATAATGCAATATGAAAATAAAATATATTGAACTGCATATAAAGCTATATACATACATATCTATAATATGAATTTATACTTTATATATTAGTAACTATATAATAGTATGTGTATGTATAAAATATACTTCAAGTACAGACTGTGTGAACGCAGTAAAAAAAACACAACTGTGTTAATAATGAAGTTATGGGATTTATTTTAAATGTCTCTAATCTATCTAAATTGTCAGATGTGCCAAGAATTTAAAGGATGAATTCTGCCTGAAGTTCCATCAAAGGCTCCTTCTGGTGGCCCTGTGAGAGGCAGAGGGCTGCGTGCTGCCAAGTCAGGCTGGGCTTTGAACTTGACTTTGTGTGCACGCCAATGTGAAATCTTGCCAAGGAGAAAAGTGGAAAGTTCTGTGCTGTCATATTGCTCACCGTGGTGAAATGGACTTGGTAATTGTATTATATTCTCTCACAAAGTTGTCAAAGTGAACTTTACTTTTCAGTACAGAAGTCTATCATGGTTACGTATTGACCATGTTATTTGACCTTCTGCTTCTCCTTTTCTAAAACTTTGAAAATTAGAAGGCACCAGAGCTTAATGCCATAACTAGCAGAAGAATTAGTCTGGGGCTGCGGTACAGCTTTTGTACTAGTTCTCACTAGATTTGTTTTTGAAGCAACTGTGGACTTATTTGGTAGTTTGATGTTTTTTAAGGAAATGCGAAATCAAAATGATACTTAGCTTGGAGACTAAGATACTGCTTTTTACCTTTACTTTGTAACCTTAAATTGTTTAAATGCAAAGTGATCCGGTGGTCTCGGTAGTCTGGAATTGTCACAAAATGAAATGTTTTCCCTTGCTCATTTTTCTTAGGGGAACACATTAGAATATGGTTCTTAGGAATGCAATGAAGTTGATTGATAAAACAGCTGGCACCCTTTTGTACTGAAAAATATGCTTGATGGCCCTAGGAATAAGGGAATACAGCAGTATCACTGCTGTATTTGGAAATAAATAAAAAATGACAGGCTTCTGCTGAAGATGTGAAACAGCAGGAATAAACATTTTAATCTCCAAAAGACAAAAACAACAATAAAAAAGTGCAGAAATTTAAAACCAGAGTATCCCAGAGCAATTTAGGTTGCTTTTATCTAATGTAAAGCATTAATATGAAATCTGTACTTTTCAATAGGGAGATGAATGAGGAGAATTGATACTTGATTTAGTTGTTCACATTAGATGGACTTCTGGTTCTTAATGCATAACTGTTCTTTGTGACATTCATCTTGACTGAAGAGTAGCTTTTCTACTTTTCTCAGTGAGCTGTCATGGTTTAACCTAAGCCAGCAACTAAGCACCATACAGCGGCTTGCTCACTCCCACCCGGTGGGACTTGGGAGAGAATTGGAAGAGTGTAGAAATGAGTAAAAAGTGAGAAAACTCGTGGGTTGAGATAAAGACAGTTAATAGGCAAAGCAAAAAGCTGCACACGTGAGCAAAGCAGAACATGGAATTCATTCATTCCTTTGCCACCAGCTCATCAATCTCCAGGAAAGCACGGCTCCATCATGCATAACAGTTACTTGGGAAGACAAACACCATCACTCTGAATGTCCTCTCCTTCCTCCTTCTTCCCCCAGCTTTATATGCTGAGCATGACGCCATATGGTATGGAATATCGCTCGCGTCAGTTGGGGTCAGCTGTCCCCTCCCAGCTCCTTGTGCACCCCCAGTCTCCTCGTTGGTGGGGTGGGGTGAGAAGTAGAAGAGGCCTTGACTCTGTGTAAGCAGTGCTAAGTAGTGACTAAAACATTGTTGTGTTATCAATACTGTTCTTGGCACAAATCCAAAACAGAGCCCCATATTAGCTTCTATGAAGAAAATTAACTACCCCAGCCAAAAGCAGCACACCAGTTGTGTCCACAGTAGAACGTCCTGGGGAGTTGTTTCTTTGGATTGTTTCGGGGTTTTTGTTTGTTTGTTTTTTATGTTTTAAAGAGGTTTGGTACTAACATCCATAGATCAGAGAAAATGTTTTTTCAGTGCTTCAGATAAGTGCAAGATCTGGTTTGTCTTCCTGAAATTTTTGTGTCACAAAAGTAACAGAGAGGAATAGAACACTTTTTTTTTTTTTTTTTTTCAATAATGGTGCACAGCAGCTACATAGAAAATGTGGACATGTTCACATGTCCTCAGAAGTTTGCAGTCAGAGAAATGTAGCCTTTCATATTCTGATTCTACAGAAAGCCTGCGGTTAGGCGAGGGATGTTTATGAGCACATGAGAAACAACTGAATGATGGAAATAGAGCTACTTAAACAATATGCAGATTCGATTTGTGCCCAGTTGGGTGAGCTCTACAATGTGCAGATGCTTTTCTTGTGCTGTGACTTATTTTGTCTGAAATTATTTTCTTCTAACCCTCCACCAGATTATCTGGCAATGCATGCTGCTATTTATTCTTTACTGAAATGACAGGTTTTTTTAAGCTCTGCTAACTCTTTTCATTTGAATGTAGCCAGACCTTCCTATATGGAAAGTTCTCAATAAAATCTTAAAATATGTTGGGATTAATTTATAATAGCTAACCATGCTCTATTTTGTGGTATACAGTTAAAATGTGTATTATAATTTACCATTCAAAGTAAATAATTTTCTGTATTATATCAGAGCTGGAGTTTGGTTTTATAGCTTGGTGGTTGTTGCATGTGTGTGTGTTTCTGCTGCAGTATTTCTCCTTCTGGGAAAGGATAGTTGTTCATTTTTTCACAAAGGGCTGTGGTTAAGCACTTCTGTAAAGAAATTTGTGCTTGCCTTTCTTGAGTTCTCTCCAGCAACTTTCTTGACAAAGAGTACTAAAGACCTAAAAATTATAAGTAACAGAATTTAGGCTGTGACCTTGGGAAGGACTCAACATGGAAAACAAAATGAGCAAAAACTAATGAAAATCTTATGGTTTGGGATTTTTTAAAAATCTGTTAAAAACTTTATATTTTCAACTTAGCTGAAGAACCATCATGGGCAATAAACAGTGCAAAGTGTATAAAATTACTTTTCCTAGAACCCTGTGTTTTCTTTTTTTCTGAATATGGCTGTTGTATGGAATGTTCCTACTCAATCTCCCAGAAAAACATTGTACGAAATTGCTGACATACTTTTTTCCCAGCTGCTGTTAAATTTGGAAAACTGACAGTGTCATATTGCCAAATGGTGTTGCATTGTTATTCTTTAATTTTATGTTCTTTCTTCTCTTCAGCCTCAAAAGTGAAAAATAAAAGAAAAATCGAAAGATTCAAGTGCACCAGAAATGCTGCATGTGTTAATTGAGCAGACTTTGAATAAATACCAGATTCTTTATGTGAACACTTCTGTAAAAAATAATGCACTTTCACTGTTAATGTGCCACCTGCTTAGTGAATGTTTATCATGGGTACCTCGTTTTATGATTTGTGCTGAAGAGCAGTACTGCTTTTGAAATGACAGCAGTGTGATCAAGATGCATTGTCAGAAATAGCAATTCGTAGCCAGATCCCTTGGTGTAAAACTCTTAAAGCAGTATATAATGTCTCACTGCAGATAGCTTTTTCTTTGCAGTGTATACTCATTCTCGGTGGCAGTGGTAGGAGGTACCACTTCCAGTATTGCAGAGTACTCATACTGACAGCAAACAGGGAATGATTATCCTGAGAGTCATCACATGGCTGAATCCTTTGAGGGAAGGATTTGTGAGACTGTAGTTGTGGGAGTAATAGGGCATCTTTCTTGTTGCTTCGTCCCCTACTTACTTGTTAATTAGATCTTTGGTGGGTCTGGGAGTCTTCTCTGCAGAACTTCTTCCTTACAGCAGACACCGCTGTATGAAGTTGTGCAGACAGTCCTGGGTCTTCTCTCCTTTGCATATCTTGCAGGTTACATCACTCTCCATCCATCACTTCCAAGACCAGCAGACTCCATGTGAGGGACTGCTAGCAGGAAGCAGTGCTTGCTTCTACTCCCTCCATTGCTGAAGCAGAAAGGTTGGACTTAGCTTGGCTTTGAATACAGAGTTAGAAGGTGGCAGGTAATGGGAAGTAGACACGGTGGCTCTGGGCCAGGCTTTGCAGAGATTAAATTCTGCATATGGTGTTAATATGATGGAATCAGACCGTTCCATACGGTTCAGTAGAGCATGTGTGATCACGTATCGCCTCTATAAATTCATGTTATGTACATCTGCTTCTGACCATCAGAAACACCCAGTTGATCTGACTAGACCACCACAAATGGATTTAAAAATTGCTAGTAATTCTTTGAAGTGTGTTACACTTCATGCATACGGTGTTCCTTGTCATCCTGGAGGTCATGTATGGACTGTTATTTTGTTATTTCAGACCTAGAGATGGTCAGGTTTCCCATCACTGCATGCCTGAGGGATGCTTCTAACCCATTTGGTGTCCCTGTGAATGTGTTTGGCAAAACAAAGTTGATAGCACCAATATTCTATTAGACCAGCTGCTGTAACTGGGAAAATTACATAAGCTTTTGGTCACTACACCATGCTGTAGACTGTCTTCTCTGTCAGTAAATTTTGAATAGACAGATAATGAGCTACTAATGATGACCAGGTTATGATGAGGTAGCCATGAGACAATAGTGATGTGCTTTTGGTTGTGGATAGGGTATTGGTCCTAGAGGCCATACTTTGCAAAAAGCAGAGAACAGAATTTGAAGTTAACATGCTGGCAACGCTTATGCCTATATATCAGCTGAATAATTTTTCATACTGAGATATTCTGCTAAATATGAGAAACCCCATAGGTAGTTCATAAAAGCAGTTCTTCTGCTTTTGCAGTAAAAATGTCCTTTATTCAGTTTTGGTCCTGCAATCTTTCTACTTAATATAATACTTCTATAGTAGGAGAAGCAGGGGAGAGAAAGTGGATCTGCTCTCCCCTTAGAATTTCCTCTACTGTGTTTTTGGAACTGATTATATGCATAAGGCACTGAGGAAAGCACCCTGCGTTATTGTAGTTGTCTGAAGAAATGTTAGTTTATGTAATAAATATATGCAATAGCATAATTAATTTTTCATTATTCATAAAATAAGTGTCCGTGAAATGTCTGACATTCAGAGACATTAAATTGCTGTTATATATGGTAGGTAAATTGCTTATAAATATATAACCAACCTATTAATGGTAAAACAATGTTTTGACAAGAGACTAAGTTGAACTTCATGGTAGGGTGATGTAGTAGTCATAAGTGTTCAGAAATGATAAATCAAGCCTTAAAATTGAACTGGCTGAAAATGTAAGGGTTTTGTTTAAGATCATGTGGATTCTTTTTACTGATTTTTGAATGTCCAGGTTTGAAACTTCTGAACTGTAAAGGCTAGAAGTTTTTCAGTGAAAGCTGAGATACTTTCTCAGTATAATGAGCAATAATGTGACTTTAATGATATCAAATGATTTGCTAGTATTCACGATGAATCTCGTGGTGAGAAATTTTATTGAAGTGCCAAGTTGCACTACTTACCACAGTGAAAAACAATATTTAATAATAGAAAAAGGGCTTTAAAAAACGGATGACTTATTTTATCTTGTGGAATTCATAGTTGGTTATCAATTTCATATCCTATCTCCTTTCCTTACAGTGTATTTGCTCTGTATAGCTTACTTTCTTGATTTGCTGAGTTGAGGGCTAGTGACCTTAAAGTTCCTCCAGACTGAAATGGAGAAAGGATCACTTCCCACACAGAAGAAATGAGAGAAAATTGTAAGTTTAAAGAAGAAATGGAGGCGGGGGGGGAAAGGGGAAGGGAAGTTTTCATTACATGGAAATAATTTATCTAGCAAATATAAACTTGGATTATCTTTGTGTCAGTTGTTTCTTATACAGCACCTTGTATGTTGAGATTGTTGTTAATGACAGGGTTCTCATGCACTGCAGCAAACAGATACCTGAGCCATAAATACTGAATTGATTTTTGGTGGGGGAGTGAAAGCTCCCCCCTTTTTTTGTGGGTGTGTTGGCATGTAGTGTTGCAATTTGGTTTTTTCTTCTCCTTATCAGCTTGGGAATAGCTGTGTTCATCATGCCAGGTTTGGTATGGAGTTTTAGTGGCCTTGTGTTAAAAGTAACAAGGCCACACTTGAGCATCACAACTATGCTAGGAAGTCCTGGGCATCTGCATTTCTGTACAGAAAGCCTAAGATTTTCCTGTAGTAGTAAGTTTGCTGGAGAACTGGCAGAAGCTTTTTTTCAATTAGGTTTGGGATTTTTTTCCCCACCGAAAACAAAGCAGGTTTTTGTAGTCTACAGTGTGGGAATATGTCTGCTTTGACAATATTAGGTAGTTTTCTACTGCTTAAGTCAAGAATAGAGAGTGTTTAATTAGTAAAAGTATTTAAATTGTTACAGTATTTATTATCGGTGATAAAAATATGAATCTTTTAGGGCCAGAGCAAAAGAGAGGCACAAAATTTAAATGGTATGCTGTTCTTCAACCTGATTGGGGTATAACTGGGTACAAGTACTTACAACTGAAGAAAAAACAAATCAATTTTAAAAGGAAATGTATCATCAGTTCTTCTCTATCCTCTCAGTTTACGAAGAACTTCCTGAAGGACTACATTTTTTTTCTGACACTTAGAGTCAAAATAGTTGGTTTTATGAGTCAAAATAATTGTTTTTATGGAGTGTTTGAAAGGTTCATGCACAGATAACTTGGTATTCAAAGTACAGTTGGTTCAGTGTAACTCATGTAAGCATCTGTGTGAACTGTATCATTAGTTTAATTGGCTTGTTTTAAAAACAGTATTAGATGAGAGTTGGAAAGATAACACAATAATTTACCAAGTGTTAAACTGGGTTTAAAATCCTTCTTAATGGTATAGCCTGAAGTATGTATCTCAGTTGTGTTAAAGATACTGAAGTTAAAAATAAAGGGGAGGAGGAAAGGCATATCTGTGGTGTCAGCGAGGCATGTGGTAAGCTGATGTATAAAGGGAAGGTAATGGATCTGCTTGGATTCCAGCCAGCGGTGCCGGACGTGGGCATTCTGCCGAGGCACATTCCAGGGCATTAAGTGCAATCCCTTCCCTGAGCTTACTGAGCCTTCTGCGTAATTCATCTTCCCTGCCATACACTCTGCCAGGGGCCGGGCATACAGCTTGGGTAGTTTCATTACCAGTGCAACTTCTGGGTGGGTAGTTTTTCAATGAGAGCAGTGTTTGACTTCTGAACACTTAGACATTGGTAGCTCTGTTTGAATCTACTGTGCAGGCACTATCTTTCAACTTGTTGTTACTTTGAATAGGGTACTGGAATCTTGTTTCTGCTCTAAATTTCTGGTTGTGAGCAAATCATCTAAAGAAGATGGCTTTTCAATCTACGTTTTTTTCTTAATGTATAAGCACTATTGGTGTTAGCGTGCAAAATTAAGTGGTGGTATTTCATTTTAACCTCTGTCATGTTAGCAACTTAATCTGATACTACAGCTGTTTGCTATCTTATAGCAACACTGGAGGAAAAAAAAACAATTTTTGTGAACAGAAAGAGGAAGAACAAAAGGAAAAAGGAATTCTTCATCAGTGAAAGGCACCTTTCAGTGTATATTTCAAGTAATCAAGCGCTGCAGTAAAATTCACTCCCTGAAGGTGTGCAAGATCGAAGTTTACATCCTACAACCTGTGAGAAGCATCATTGCTATTTTCCCCATCAGCCTAATTTTCCACCTTTTCTGATTTTCTTGGCCATTTAAAAGCAAGATGAATTGGGCATACAACTCTGTTATGTCTCCTAGAGTAAAAACTTTAAAGACGTTCAGAAATGCTTGCAGGATAGGCCTCCTGTTCCTTCCTATACTCAGAGGGATGGGTTACCTCAGATCTCCCAATGAGAAGCATACACCATTTTGTGAAATTAGTTCCTCCAAGGTTGTCTTAGACTACGAGGATTATTTGGCCGCTTGTTTGACAGAATGACCAGAGTGAGCTTGAATGTACAGCCTGTAGCTTTCTATGTTTGATTGTGTGCAACCCATTTATAAAAAAAGAAATATTATGAAAGCATTTAACAAAATATAAATGTTTATAATATTATAGCTTTTAACATAAACTTTTTGTGCTAACAGCTATAGTTACTTTTCATTATTACTGAAAAGCACTTTTGTAACAAGAAGTTACAGATAAATATTTAATGTCAAGCTGGGCTGAGATTAATCGAAAGATATTAATATGCCCAAGGTAACTGTGACCTGCACTTCGTTGAGATGCTGTGCCTTGAAAACATAGAATTACCTGCATTTTTAGCATGAGTTTTCATACTCACTTTTGAAGAGCCTAATGGTCAAAATCCGTTTTTAAAATAGCTTGTTTTTCTGACATGCTGATAGCAATTAATCTTGATTCAAAGATGTATTATTACAAGCTAAGCTTGTTAAACTGTTTGATTTACCTTTCACTTCTCCTGCCTTCTTAGAAAATCTTCCTACTTTAAATGCTATGTAATATTGTTTATAGATGTGGATGCAAAGAACTAGAATAACTGGAAAGCGTATTGGAAGGGATGGCATTTTCCTTCTGTAGCATTGGGAATGTAGTGCACTGACATCTGTCCTCCTCCATCCCCACAGCCTTGCTCAAAAAGAAGCCGAGGTCCAAAAAAGTTGTTTAATTTGATGCTGTCATTTAACATTCTCCATGCTTCTGGAACAAAGCTATTTACACGTGGGACCTAAATAGCTGTTCACAGCTGCTGCCAGCTTATACAGTGGTGATGGTTATAGCTCCTCACCCTAACAGTGAAGAGACTGCTTTTAGATATAGTATTTTGATGAACACTGTGTTTTGTGGTTAGAGCCCTTGTCTAACCCTGTTTGTGTTTCACATTTAGGAGAACTGGCATTAAGCTCATCTCTGTTAAATATGGGGAAACCATAAGCACTTGAGAAGACAAAAAGTTCTAAAGAACAAATTCAGCAATAGCTGTGTGAAATGATATGAAATATGCCTTACACTAAGTAGTCTATTGTTCGAACGGGAGAGTTGTGCTTCATTTTTGGCAAGTTCCTCTGGTTCTGATAGTAGGCATTTTTTGTTATTGTAGTTGAACTACTCTGTGCCAGTGGTTTGACAGTACTTTTCTAGTAGCTTTTACTGAGCTTTCCCAAGCATTTAGAGTGTTGGGTATCTGAAGAGAAATTAATGTGAAGCTCAACCAAAGGCAGTAGTGTTCACACTGAGAGACAAAAAAAGTAACACTGAGAAATAGCTTGTCATCTCTTTCTCAACTCTGTTATCTATTTATTCCATAATCCTATCAAAATAAAGATAATAAAATAAATATATGAATCTTATGTTGACGCTCTAGTGTAGTGTAGCGTGGGAAAATGGCCCACTGGAACTTCTGACCTGTTCTCTCTTCTTCTTAGGTAAGAATTTTCTAATTCTTTATTCTGGTTCACTTTTATGTTGCCTTCATCTTGCCTCTGAAGAACATTCTCAGCCACCTTCTGGCTTTGAACTTCCAGTCTCTCTTTGGGCATTTTGATTTTAAAACATTTATTTGAGGAAGAATGAAACTAAAAAATAACTATGACAAAGGAGTTAGAAACAATGGAATTTACAGCTGAGTTGTACAGATATTCCTGTACCAACCACAATGTAGCATTATGTGATTTACAGGTCAGAGAATTTACAGCATCATTATATTCAAACTTCTTTTATGATCGAATGAATAATGAGCACTTGTGTACAAAATATTGATTGGAAAGGAATGCTGTTTTTTAAGAGTTATTTTGTGTTGACACTGAAAGTAATTATATACGTTCTGTTTAGTTGCATTCTGTAACACATTAGGGATTTTTAGCTACCATATTAAAGATAGCATGGACTTCCCTTAGTAGAAGCTTTAATGACTAGCTTGAAGCAATTTTAAGGAATTAATATTTAGACATAACATTAGCTATGGGAGTAATTAACAGGTTTAGAATAACGAATAAAATTGCAAGGGCTCTAATTTGCATTGCCTAATATAAACTTTTAAAACTTTCTTTAAAGGTTTTTGCTAATTAACACACTAACTTGGTTTTATTTCATGAACAGAATACAGAAAAATATTGCTGTAATTTCTTTGTAGGCTCCATTTGACTTGACGCCTCACTGAAAACAAGCCTGGATTAATAATTTGCTCTTTTCTCAAAGCAGATACACTAGAGGTTCAAAACCCCTCACTTGGTATTGCTTATTTTGAAACCTCTGAAATTTCATTTTATTTTGTGATTGGATTTTCTTGGGTTTATGAGAAATAAGTATTTCACCTTTTAGTGTGTATTGATGGGGAGAAGGGGAGGAAGAGAGAGATGGGTTTTTGAGTTCCTCACAAGGGTGAAAAAAAGCCCTTTAACTGGGACACCAGATGCTTGCACCGTACTTGGCACACTCCATTGGTGTTTGAATTGAACTAAGTTGATAACATTCATACTTGAGAAGAAGTACAATGGTTGTTATAAGCATGCACACTCTATCTAACTTTCTGTAGTTTGGTATTCCTCCTAATTCATAGGTGTACTTAGGAAATTCCTTTCTGGTCTTCCAACTCATTATAAAAAATGGACATCACTAACTGATGTGGGATCTCTGATCTCTGGTGTTAAACCTTTTGCAGTAGAAAAAAATAATAGCTTAGAAAAATTTGATTGAAGATTACTTCAAGAAAAGTGGATTTAATAAGTGGCTGCTTAATCGACGTGTGACCTGTAGGGTTGAGATGCCAGACAGCAAAACTACACTGAAAGAGCTGGGATAAACTCTATTTAAATAGTGCGTTCAGATGCTATTACATATACAAATTGTAATCAAAGTGACTATTTTATCTAAAGCCCTGGTAGAGACTGTAAGAATTGGTACTTTATCATTAAATTGCTCAGACTGCTGCTAGGCCCAGCTAACTGCTTTCCTTTCTATACTTTCTTCTAATCAAAGAGGAAACAAAAACAGCTTAGTAGTGGCCAACATTGTATAGTGGGAGCTGTCACACTCACTGGTGTTTCACCAGCGAAGTAAGTTTTGTGCTACCAGTCTGAATGAGGTGTTTTGGTTATAAAGCAATTATGCCCCTTGAATAGTGCTGGGTATGGCAGGGCATACAGCGTTTGTTTGGGGATATCTCTTTCCCATCCCTAATGATGTACTGACCATTTAAAGTTGCTTTGTTTGTAGAATGCTTTTAATTTCTATGTATAAATGAAGCAAATTACCAGGGTTGTTTTTTTGGGGGGGTATTTCCACTCTTTTAAGTATTGTCACGCTTCTAAAAAAATATTGGTGAGTTTTTACTATGTCATTCATGTTTTTACTTCAGGGATAAAGTAAAAGTTCTTGCTTTTCTTGAATTACCCTGACAATATATGTCTGTACTTGATGCCTGTATCTTAAAAAGGATAAGGCTTGATGATTACTAACATTTTATTACCATTGTTATGTGATGTGATGGCATGTAGCAGTTGTGAGAGAAGATACTGTTCTCTGACAAATTAATCCTATGTTATGCTGGGCCATTCACAGACCATTCACATAGTCTTTGTTACTTATCATTAATCTTCCATGGCATGCTTCCTTCAAATCTTTTGCCTGTGGTCATTCCTTACTTGGAGTCCGTATTTAAATATACGGAACATGGAATTTGTGAGTAATGTGGTGCCCAGGGAAGATTAATGCAGCGCTCTCGGTTCCTCTTGATCTGGGTTTTCATCTTAATCATTCGATTGGGTTTTTTCAGTCCAAACAGTCAAATTCTATTTCCTAGATTTTCACATAGTCACAAATAGTTAAAGGCTTTCTAGATATCACCTATAAAATTATTTATGAAAGTACAGTGATTGTTATCAGGTTTTTATGTATTAAAAAAAACCCAACAAAAAACCCAAACAAAAACCACCAAAACAACCCTACATTGTTTTTATGATCACTTGTTCTGCTTCACTTTCCTAGTAACAGTTAATGGGTTTACTTGGAACGTGTGAAGTGATTTGTCATTTTTCTAAGCCTGTTCCTCATTCATGGAAAACCACTAGGAGATGGGGGGAAAAAAGTTATAGTTCCTATAACTAAATATGGAAGAATTAATACGTATTATAGCCATATTGTATTGTATCATTAATACAATTGATACTGTGAGAATGGTGAGGCACTGGAATAGGCTGGCTGAAGAAGTTGTGAATGCTTCATCCCTGGTAGTATTCACGGCCAGGTTGGACAGGGCCTTGGGCAACATGGTCTAGTATGAAGCATCCCTGCCCATGGCAGGGGGTAGGAACCAGATGATCTTAAGGTCCTTTCCAACCCAAACCATTCTAAGATTCTATGATTCTATGATACTGTGATTCTCGGGTGTTCTTTGATCAAATAGCTCTTGCTGTGCTAGAAGACAGTAAATTGTTTTCTGTGTAATAGTGCTGCTATGAAAATACTGTCATTTCAGTATCTAAATAATTGCATAAATTGCTTTCTTAAGCTGTTAGCAGCTTCAGTAATTTAAATAAAGATTAATACATAGGTGGTTTCATTTTATTTATGATTGAAATTATAGCGCTTTGAACTGGTATGGCAGAAAGATGACCAAAATTGGTGCTGCATGTCATTCCATAGGACAGGCAGAAACAGTGATGCTCTCATATTGTGTGTGCTTGAGAGTGAGCAAGATCTTTCTTATGCAGAGCATAGAATGTGAAATAGGGGTTGTACACTTGTGGAGTTGAGGGGGGAACAAGTGAGTTTGTGTGGTGTGTGGGTTGGATTTGTTTTACTGTGTGGTTGTGGTTTTGTTGGGGGGGGTTTGTGGGGGTTTTTTTTTGGGGGGGGAAGGGGTTGATTGTTTTTTTAATGCAAGGGCTTTTACTTCTAGTTCTACTCTTAGGAAACAGTTCCAGTCACTTATATCTTTTCTCATTGACTAAAAAGACCTACACTTGGTGAGCAGCTGTAAAAATTAGATGCAGACATTTCCAAGGACTTAACCAAGTTGCTTGCATATTTAATTTTGCTAGTAATATTTCTACATATTTATATTTTTTTGCAAATGTAATAAAATAGATAATTTAAAAATAAAAATGTTTCCTATTGTATATATGTAGAGACTTGTTACTGGTAAAGTACCAATGGTAAGTACCATTGATTAGTAAGTTCAGACAAAGCTGTGGAGCAGACCAAAAAGTAAATGGTATGGATAGTAAAATAATAGCAGTCTTGAGGTCTGTAATTCTTTCATGGATTAGATACATGATATTTTGCTGGCATTAAGTTCAAAAACCTGTTCCTTTACTGTTTGTAATTTGACTTCAGTCATGCATAGGCTTGTTGACAGCTATTTACTAGAAATCTACCTTTGCGAGAGACTAGTACCCCACTGTGTAGCAATAAAGATATCAAAATATTAGCTGCAAGAACTATTTTTCAGCTGTATTAATATGTAAATATTAGAAAATGGGAAAGAATTTAAGCAGAAGTGTGCAAATTAGAACTTAATTTCTCATATTAATTGCTTGGCTGCCTGATTATGCTGTTTTCGTTAGAATTGTGCATTATTTTTTGTATCTTTATTAAATATCAATATTCAAATTACTTTTTCAAGTTACCTGTATTTAAAAAAATGGTTCTGCCTAACAAGTCTCAAGCTGTGTTTAGAGCCTGTTGTGTATTAAACTCTCTTGTTAGTGAGGGCCTACAAGGATGCTGGAGAGGGACTCTTCATCAGGGACTGTAGCGATAGGACATGGGGTAATGGGTTTAAACTTAAACTGGGGAAGTTCAGGTTGAATATAAAGAAGAAGTTCTTTACTGTGAGGGTGGAGAGGCACTGGAACAGGTTGCCCAGAGACGAGGTAAATGCTCCATCCCTGGCAGTGTTCAAGGCCAGGTAGGACAGGGCCTTGGGTGACACGGTTTAGGGTGAGGCAGCGGAGTTGGAACTAGATGATCTTAAGGTCCTTTCCAACCCTAACTATTCTGTGATTCTATGAATTGAACAGATACGTTCTACTGTTTTGTCGTTCATGGAGGTGTTACTGTATTTGGCATAGTGCAACTGACGTACCAGACAATGCCGTTTTGTAAAACACATTAGTAAAACTCTTGAGTTGGTGTTAAATAAATGAAAATACTTGTTTGTAAACTTTTGGAAGTTGTAATGTAACCATGAGGAGAAAGCTGTGCTCTTCTTGACTTCTGCAACACACATACTTTGATAGTATGCTGATAACTGGGTTCACTTCCTTTGGCTTTCTGCTCCATGGGCTTAGTCTTAAACCTTTCCTCTGAGCGCATTAGTCCAGTCTGTCTTGCTATATCACTGAACTGGGACACATGTCCAACCTGATGATTTCTTTTTTGGCATTTCCAGTTGAATTGGTTTTGTTAATTAGTAAAAGTTCTCATTTTGAGGCTCCAGCATTTAAAAGTTTACTGATTATCTGGATTGTAGGTTCAGAGCTAGGAACAGTAAACCTAGTTAATCTGTTTCTGTTGTGTTGCTCTGTTTGGTTCATTTATTCTGTATCTGGAGGCTAACCCATACCCGTTATAGTCTTTGTCTTCTATGTATCTTTTCAGGCTCTGCATTCACATTTTTAAGATTTTGAAGAAGAATGATGGGGATTGTGTACGGTATTCATAACTGTGGGTACATTAGTGGCACAGTGATTTTCTTCTTCTTTTTATTCTTTCATCATTTCCTGATGATCCTAGCCTTAGTTTTTCTGTTTTGATCGCTATTGGGATTTTACCTGATGTATTCCGAGAACAATGTATGATGATTTAATTTTTTCTCCCAGACTAGTAGCAGAGCTGGTATCATTCATCATGTGTAATTTCTTTTTCTATGTGCTTTCTTTTATGTTTACATGGAATTTTATCCTTCAATGATTTATACATTTTGATCAGCTTTATTTTTGATTACACCAAATAATTAGTAAGCCTTTTGACTTTTTTGCAGACTAGCTTTTTAGATCTTAGATGTGCGGTATCACATGGACCCTTTAGTAACTCTGCTGGCAAAATCTCTCATATGAAAAACTGTTTATTTCCTCTCTTGCTTTGTTTTGTTTTAATGTGTTACTTAATTCCGTGAGGACTTTCCCTTTTGTCCTGTATTAGCACAGTTTGTTTAGGAGATTTCTTACCTTTTGTTAGTTAGCTTGTCCAAACTTCTCGAAAACTCAAATCTGGTCTGTCCTTAAAATCACACTTATACAGCTGCTTATCAATCCTTCAGCTACTACTAGTAGTGATGACTTCCCTCTACAAAAGTTTTTGACTCTTCGCATATATTTATCTATATGTTTAGTCTTGCTTTTTCTGTTATAAACTGCTTTGGTACAGTCCTGACTTACCTGCACCAAAATTCACTGACAGCTTACAGAAAGCTAATTTTTTGTTTAAATTATATAATATTTGATTATATCATTGCTGTCTTATAGGAATAAATTTCACACCACAGTTGTTTGGTCATTGTTTTCATATTTTACTTTGTCTGGGAATTTTGGGTAAATAGCGTCTGATTCTGATGACTTGTCTAGATTATCTTCTGATGATAATTGTTTAAAGTGCTTTCTCTGTTCTGTCCCTCTGTAGAAAGACTGTTGTGGCAGCTTCCATCAGCTTTTCTATAGTGAGCAGCAGGGGAATAAAAAAATCAATGTAGCTTTTCTGGTACTTTTGTTTGAGCTCTTCCTTCATGTCTCAATCACATATTCAGCCTACTCAGTCTCTTGTCTTCATGCTTGTCCTTGGAACAGGTTTTAATTGTGAAATGAGAGAGTTTTTAAAAAGTTGGTTTTAAAATTAATTTTTGATCTGCTTTTTTACCATTTCTAGTTAACTAGCTAAAGTTTATGGGGAGTTCTCCATCATCTTTTTTTCACTGTTTCGGAGCCACATCCACTTCTAAAAAGATGCCGCTTCTACCTAAAATAGCCTTCTCCAATGTTAATCAAGCTGGCTTTTCTGGGGCTTTTTTGTTATATTTGCTTGCTTGTTTTTAATAAGTGATGTGTGTTTACTGTGAGCTTCTAAGCATTTTGCAGATAATCCCTGTCACGTGCAAGTATTTACATGTGCAGGTATTTATGCTTCAAGGAGCTTGTTTTAAATAGGCTCTAAATTCTTACTTTTTACATTTACTTTTGTGAAATTTAATTTTGTAAGAATGGATATATTTTTATATGCTTGGGGGATGCTGTGCTTACAGATCTGTTGGCTTTCCCACAGAAAGGGATAAGGGAAGAACAGTGGTTGAATGATCAGCCTCAGAGGGTAATGGTTAACAAGTCGTAGTTGACCTGGGGCCCGTGAAACAGGCAAACATGAAATTGAAGGGAACCAGCTGATACACAGAGCTGCCATTTAGAGAGACCTAGATAGGCTGGAGGAATGGGACAGCAGGAACCTCATGAAATTCGGAAGACAGATGCAAAGTTCTACACCTGCAAAGGAAGAATTCTTTGCAACAGTGCTGTCTGAGGGGCAGATCTGTGGAAAGGCATCTTAGGGTTTTGGTGGACAGCAACCTGAACATAGGTTAGCAGTGTGCCACAGCTGCAAAGAGGGTGAAGTATCCTGGACTGTATTAACAGTAGATTGAGGGAAGGAAAAACGTGATTCCCCTTAACTTGGCATTCTTCAGACCATGTCTAGAACACCACTCCCAGTTTTGAACTCTCCAGTACAGAAAGGCATCAACAAGCTGGAGTGAGTTCAGTGGAGAGCCACCAAGATGGCTGGGGGCTTGAACACTTGCTGTGTGAGGCTGAGATATCTGGGCTTGTTAAACCTGGAAAAGAGGTTTCAAGAGGGCCTAGCATCCTTCCAGTGCCTAGGAGGAGGTTATCAAGAAGATAGAACCAGGTTCTTGGCAATGGTGAATGGTGGAGAGGACAAGACACAGTGGACATAAATTGAAATAGAGAGGATCTTGCCAGATAAAAAGTAAAAGTAACAAGTATAGTGGAGGTACACAGTGGGATTTTATGCCTCTTGCATTACTGTTGAATTTTTGGCCCCTTTAATTTTGAACTGTTTGATATGGTAATTCTAACATTCTTTTAACATTGTATTAATTAAAATAAAATGAATAGGTGCTGGAAAAAGATAGGAATGTTCTCAGCTGCTGCTGTTGCAAGTAAATGGTGTTCCCATTCCATAGTAGTTGGGTTGGAATGCTGTTCAAGATGTAGAGTCTAATGGTGTTGTTGGGCTGTATTTGGTCCTGTGGTTTTGGGTTTGGTTTTTGCAACTTACCTGTCTTGATGCAGAGTAGTAACATGTAGAACTGTGGAATCCGTAGGTAGTCATTATTTCAGTGTTAATGTTCCAGCTATTCAGAAAACAGATTTAGAAAGAGAGCTGTGAATACAGATGTGAAAACAAAATCTTAACAGAAAATATGTGTTGGTAAAAACAATTCATTTCAGGCACTTCCAGACTTGCAAAAGTGTAAGCATAAATGGAGAGATGAGAAGTATCATTAGATCTCAGTAAGTAACTTGGAGACGTCAAATACACAGGAGCCCTACCTTTATTTATTGTGGAAAATTACATAATATTTAATCTTTCATTTAATATAGAAACTTCCAGGCTATTAGTGAAAACTTGCTGTTGTCTGAACTGAACTGTTCTTAACTTGTAGAGGCAATATTATTTCCTCTGTTATTTCCTCAAACATATTTTTCAACTGGAATTTGGTACTATATGATAAAGCCTCCTGAGAAAGCTCTCTTAACTTCTTATTACAATTGCACTAGATTGTAGCCCTCTTTCTTGAACTTGGAATAAAAAAGTAAGATGGGTTTCACTGTTGTTCTTGTTTGCCTTAACAGAAGCCGATCACCTGAAATACCCTGTAAGACAGTTTGATTATTGATCATTTTAAGAAAGTAACTCATATAACTAAAGTGTATCAAAGCTTTTTCTAATTTGTGCTCTGCTAACTGCACTCCCTCACGTTTCTGATTTCACAGTTGAGAAGTGACCCTTTTCTCATAGAAGCAGATACAGGTTCAGCCAAAGAAGAATGGAAAAATTGGGCCAGCATATATGGCATTTTTTATAGTATGCTGGCCACTTGAGGTTTGGCAGCCTGCGGAGAAACCATCTTAGGCTCAGAATTTATTGGGTTGGTTGTTTCTTTGTTTTTTCTTTTCAATGAACATCTCCAGATTTCACCTGAATGCAAAAATGTTTAGCTTCTGCAGCATAAAGTGGCAGCATTTAACAGCTGGTTATGTCAGGAACCATCTCCTATTGGTTTTGAGCATTTGATATCCAAAACAGCTCTCTCTCTTAAATGTTTCAGGTGTAAGTCAAAATAGAAGCTAGAAACATACTTGAATGTTTTATTTAAATTCTGTATTTGCAATTGAATACAGTGCAAAGTATCTGAAGTGAATAATCACAAGCACAAAGTTAAATTAAAAGCTGCTTTGTAACAGGAATGTTATCTTTCATAATGAATCCTGTTTGTAATAAGTAATGGAGTTGCGAAGGTAGAAATCTTTCGGAAATCTAGCACAATTTCTGATTGCAGAAATATGCAACAGCAGATATTTATGCAGCATTCCTTTCTGTTTGTGAATATACTTGTCTCATACAGGTTGGTTGAACATAGTGACATGCTTAGTCATTTCATCCTGTCTTCAGCAGTTTTCTTAGAGCAAGAAGTAACGCAGATTTTCATTGCAAGTCAAGGTCACTTCTCATGTTCTTGACATAATGTAGAGAAAATAATGGATTTCTTGAGGTTGGTCTACATTCTGATCCCAAAATGGCAGACTAATCAAGAGATGCAGAAGCAAAGTTTAAACTGGCTCACTGGTGGCCCAGGACCAGTAGCACGTTTGTCACCACAGCATGACTGTTTAGTCCTGCTGAGAACCTTCAGCAAAAGATACACTTGGGGGAAGTTTGAATTGCCTTTAATTGCTTTTAACAAATTAAGAAACAGCTGCATTGTAACTGGGGAGTACTGTATGCTGTGCTGAAAAACTCCTTTCTCTTTCTTTACATGGGTTAAAGGATCTTTTGTCCATCTGTAAGCTGTAGGTGGCAGTTGCCAATTTTGGCTCCAGCCATGAATTTTGAAAGCACAATAGGCAACATGTGCTCTTTTTAAAGGCAGGTAATAGATTTCAGTTAGGCTCTACACTGCCAGGATCCTGCTAGTTTCCAAGAGCATAAGTATTATGCTTATTTTCTGTGGTAATTTCAACAGAAATGCTCAAGTAAGCCTTAAATTTGGTAAAGATTTCGAAGTCAGGAGGGATTACAGTTACCTGCAGTACAGAAGAGTTTGCCTAGTCCTTTGTTAAGGTCATGTTAACCCAACCTAAACAGAAAGCTTTCTCAGCTAAGCTGTCGCCTTGCTAGTATACCAGCATTTGTAAGGAAAGCAAAAATGATCATTTCTGTGTTGTCAGGTGAACAAGGATATATTATAAATTCTAATCCTACTTGAAAATGTCTGTGGCCCATGATCATGTGCCTTCCTGCATCCAAGGGATTCCTAGGAAAAGGAGTAGCAGTGAGAGTATTATACTGAGGGTACTGATTTAGTCTGTCAGGCTGTGCTGGGCCTTAGGTAATATAGTCTTAAGGGTGTCTTAGAATTTGAGCTTTCTCTGTTGAGTATAATGTTCATGTTGGCAAATGTCAGCAATTGTTTCATGTCTAATGAATGGTCTTTCTCCATAAATTTCTGTGAGCATTTTTCTCATTTTCTTAAGAAACTACTATTCTGTAATGTTAAAAGTGATATCCTGTGGCTAAGATTTCCTCTTTTCCCTAGTTTGTCACCAACTATATTTAAAACAACCCCCCAATCTCATAGGGATTAGGGCCACCAATATTCTAGAAAATTATTATATTAATGAATGCCTTTAAACAGCTTTTCTATTAAAAGAACTTACCTATCATTGTCTGTAGACCCATCTCTAGACTTACCTGGCATTACTTCAGTACACAGCAATCTTAGTACTTTTGCAGATTTTTTTATTTTTTTTTTTTTAGCACATGCATTCTCTTTTTTTATCTTGTAAAGTGTCTTTTCTGTGTCCTGAAGCAGGGTTTTTGCATTGCTCTCATTACGCCTTTCAGTGGCACTCCTTGGTCTGGCATTTGATGATTATCAGTCACTTTCCAAGGCATAACTTGTGAAGGAAAGGAAATACTCAATCTTACCTCTCTAGGGCTGTATATGATTCTGTACAATTTCTTCTTAATTTGCCTAGATTTTTTTTTCTTTTCTTTTGTCAGTGGTATTTAAAGGCAAGCTGTTGCTTGCACCATTTTGTTGAATGTCAAAGCTATGAGGCTGCTGTTGATGTGCTACAGTTTGTTGGTGAATAAAACCTGAAGCTCTTCAAATCCAAATATCTTGTAATGATTGTTTGGTTTCAACTAGGGGGTCTTTTGATCAGAAGTGGGGAAAGGAATTACAGCTCACTGTGAAGCAGTCTGCTCTTGAGGTCTGCATAGGTGTGCTACAGTAGTCCTGGTCAGTTTGAGGGTCAGTTTGAGAGTAGCATGCCTCAGTGGATCCTGATTAGTTGGCAGTGTACAACCTTCATAATGTATTACTTCCCTACTCTATTTAAATAGACAAAAGAATTGAATTTAAATAAACAAAAGAATTGAATTTTCTACCTGCTCTTTTTTTATTTTTTTAAAGTAAAAATCAGTCCTCAAGCGCATTGTTTAGCAATTTGTATTATTGGTGGCCACTAGTGAACGTTCTCTTTGTCCTTTCAGATCACTTAACATCTCTTTTTCTTTCCTCTTTTTTATTTCTGTCTGGTTTTATGCATGACTTCCTTCCATCCTCCAAGGTTAATTTACATTGAGCTTATTTACACTGGATTTCAGCTGTTAGAAACTTTTTTTTTTTTTAGCTTGGTGTACAGGTAGCCCTAGTTTGGGGGCGGGGAGAGGCATTAGAAAATTCATGTCTCTTAAACTACCTTGTCCTTATTGCAGTCTAATGTGGAGTTTATTTTTTGGCAAAATTATCTGAATCAATGAACCTGGCCGAATTTACAGTGCAGTTGTAAGGGTTATGACCTGTGAAATTTCAGACCTTTACATCTCTAATCACATTCTTTAACCATGAATGCCACCTACAGATTCTCTTTTTCTGTTACCCCTCTTGTGCTATACAATGTTTTGTCACAGTGACATTTTTTATTTACCATTGAAAACTGAAGTGTTTAAAATTTTTAAGGAAAAATGTTTATCAGTGTACATGTATTTTTGTATTCGTTTCCTGTATATATAGGCCAGGTTGGATGGGGCTTTGAGCAACCTGGTCTAGTGAAAAGTGTCCCTACCTATGGCAGGGGGTTGGAACAAGATGACCTTTAAGGTCCCTTCCAACCCAAAACATTCTATGATTTGATGATTCTATGATAGAATCTTACTGTTCATTTATTCCTATTACTCACATTACATTGGGTGTCTAATTAATTAATCTGCCCATTGTATTTCCCACAGGAACTCTTCTAACATTTCTGAAGACCTGTTCTTTTATTTTGGCGTATTGTGTTCCTCAATTACTTCTATTTTTTCCATTTCTCTTCTCTTTCTAGTACTGTTTGGTCTGATTTACTGCCTTTCTCTATAGCTTTTGGAATTGTAATTGCCATCATTAATTCTGTGCTCCAGCAGTTCCTTCTTAACAATGGCAATGGTTTAACCAAATTAGAATGAATAACTTTAGCAGGTGCACTCCCATTGTTAGAAGTCAAAAGAAAGAAAATAGTTTAGTGTTTTCTCTTTAATATCATGTAATATTTTATGTTCCTTAAATATATTATCTGTCATTATTATTGTGGTTATTTTCCAGACCCTCATCTGTTGTGAACAGATGACTCAACAAAAGTAATGATTCAAATATATTGTCTTGCCCATTTGTTATTTTTAGTGTATGTATCTTTGGAGAAAATGATATATAAGTCTACAGTTTGGGATGTTAGGTTACAGCAGTTTTGAAGCAGTTAAAATATGTAAGTTGCCTGGTCCTACAGTGAAATGGAGGAGGTGATACAGGTAAGCTATACAGGGAGATCTCCAGGTCAGTGGTTTAAGTGGGATTGTGTGTTTGCTGATGGTTGGAGGTACGTTGCTGTTCTAAGCGTGAAATATGCTCAAACGCAGATTATCTGGGAGTATGAAATTCCTGGTTCCCTTGAACAAAAGGGTGAAAAAAAAAAAAATTCAGTTTGCTTGTCCGTGTATGCCAAAGCAATATACAGAGTCCATTTAAAATTCCAGTGATGTTTTGCCAAATGTCAGTTATAAAGAAACAGTATCAATATAACCTCTCGTGTTCTGCGCTTTATTCTACAATTTTTATTTCTAATAAAATTTTACTGCTCTGTCTCAAGGGGTAGTTAGAAGGCAGGTAGATATTTTAGGGTTTTTAATTTTCCATCATATGGAGAACAAAACCCATATACACAAAAACAATACTTAACACTATGTAGTTTATAAGCTGCTTGTTTATACCAGTGCCATTATTTTTCAGTTATCAGAATGCTGTGTACAGCTGTTTATATACAGCTCTTTGTGTAAGTGCTTGTGTTTATGCGTGTACGTACACACAAGGACACGGAGTGTCTGGCTGTATTTAAGTCCTCGCAAATAAGATAACAGTGATTTTTATCACCAAAAAAAAATCCCTCATGCACTGTTTGTGAGAAGGAGAGGGGTATCCTCCCACATAAGGTAGTTTACAGCTTAAGGCAACTGCCTGGTGTGGTTCCAGCTGCATGTGTTCAGCCATTAGGCTGTCTGTGACACCGTACATCTAATGTCAGCATTAGGTACAGTGATCGGCTCATGTGCATGGAGCTTGATGTTTCAGGCTCTTGGTCCTGGGCAGGTAGTGTTCCTTAGCCTTCTAGATTTACATGAATTTTAGCACTTAAACCAGTTCCAGTGATGATCTTTTCCAGTGTTACCTGTCTTACGTTTTTTCTGCAAGGCATGAAAGAGCAAAGTAAGGTGTATGTGGCCATTGTAAACACGTTGGGTTTTACTTGCTTGTTGTAGAGCCTGAGAAAGCTATCTTCATTGCTCTTAGATAAGATGATCTTTAAGATCCCTTCCAACCCTAACCATTCTATGATCATTGGTTCACCTGTTTACTGTTGTTGTTTATGCTCCCTCCCCAGTCTGAAACTTGCATCTTCTTGTTTAGTCTTGTTATGCCTATAGATTGTACATATAAAAACAAAGAAGCTTAATATTTTCCTAGGTAGGAACAACACTAAAATAAATTGCTCTCTGATCTTTTTAGATGGGAGAAACAGATTCAGCTCTAGATGTGTTTTACAAGATTGAATCATTCTTGTAGCTCATCTTTGAACCTTATCTGCTGCCATTTTTTGGTGGGGTTTTTTTTTTTTTTTTGTAAATGAGCTCCAAAATGAAACTCCAGTGTTTGTGGTTTCATGAGCTCATGTGTGAAGGCAACATGATATTTATTCTGTTAGGATTGTTCTTGTTTAATTCCTACTGGCAGAAAATGTAAATTTATAATGTTCAGCAAAATATCTATAATAAGCCCTGAATCAAAGTGTCAAATCCTGCCCAGGAAACTTTTCAATGTGAGATACAAAGAAGAGAATGGATCTAAAACTTAAAATCAGAAAGATGTAGTGTTTGTGCAGAATGATAATAGTATACATGGATACAAGATGAAAAAAAGCATTGTACTATACGTATGGGGCAGAATTCTCTTAGTTACCTTTTGCAGTAACGATGACACTGTCAAATCTCTGATGAAGTGATGAAGGAAGTCTAGGGCAAATCATGGACAATGGTCAGAGGCAGATGTTCTGATGCCTTTCTGCCCTCTTACATCTTAGAGAAGGAAGGTAAAGTTCCAACAAAATCAGCAAGTCATTGGTGGTAAGGATGAAGATTTGGGGCTCTTCAGTTACTGGAAAGCAGGTGGGGGAAAATGACTCCAATGGATGTGTTCCATCTAAAAGCCCTGAGGCAAATTGCATCTGGATTCTGGGACGGAGAATGTCCAATATAAACTAAGAGCAAGGAAGAAGTTCAAAGGTTGAGAGAATGACATAGACATTTCATAGCCTGGTCTCTGTATCCTGAAGGAAGAAGTAAAACAAATGAGAATATAGCTGTAAAGGAAAAAAATGAGAGCAGGAGACAAGTAGAAGAAAGCAAGGAAAATATAGAAGCAATAGGTAGGTAAGACTTGCTTAATGGGCAGACTTTCTCTTCTGTACTGTTCGTTGGAAATTTGACCACCTTTGATAGTTTTTTCACCATTCATCAGGTGGTGATTGGTTTTCCCACAGCCAAACTGTGTGAGCATTCCCCATCCTGCTTCAGGCAAAATTAACTGCATTAGCGCATGTCACTAGTGATAAAACAGTAAGAAACAGTGGAAAAGAGGGAAGGAGAATAGCCTCCTTTAGCTGAAACACCTGTTTGCAGAGAGAATGTCTGTGATCTTAATGAAAGGGCACTGTATCCGTTTCAGAAGAGGGACCTGCAATATACATTGGCCAAAGCACAGAGTGAAGAAAATAGAAATAGTACTCCTGCATCAGGTAAAGAGAGAGATGCTAATTGTACATGGTGAATTTCTCTCTAGTGTATGAGGCACAAACTGGGGAGAGGGAAAGGGAATGACAGAAAAAGCAAAACAAATTTTGAAAGATGCTCCATCCCTGGCAGTGTTCAAGGCCAGACTGGACGGAGCCTTGGGCGACATGGTTTAGTGTGAGGTGTCCCTGCCCATGACAGGGGGGTTGGAACTAGATGATCTTAAGATCCTTTCCAATCCTAACTATTCTATGATTCTATAAGATCTTTAGCTTTTTAGGAACCTGTAAGCTGGGTAGGGTCCTTTGGGACCCCAAATCTAAACCCCTTCACTAGTAGGTAAGCATATCTTATATAACTCAAGTCACAAATTGCTCAACCTCCATTTTAACTCATTATGGCTTGTAGCTTTTGTTTTCCTAATCTTTTAATTGGAAGACTGTTCCAGAATTTCTTGTCGTTTGGGACCATCTTCTTTTTAAGCTACCTTTATTTGAGGTCAGTGTTTTGTCCTTCCATTATCTTTTTCAAAAATTGTAATAATTCTTCTTAATAATTCATATCTTTCTTTCACTACTTCGTATTTTTATATGGAACATTTTTTTCCTCTTTTAGCTTTCATTTTGCTAGGCCAAGGAAGCCATGTCCTTTAATGTATTTTTCTCTCAATACATTCTTTGTTCTCCTGATCACAGTAATAGCTCATCACCTACAACATTAGAAGGAGCTTCAGGATTTGATTCGGATTTTAATGGATATATCTCTTTGAGAAAGAGATACTAACAGAAATCACAATAGAAGCATTTTCCCCAATTATAAACTGGCAAACAAATGCTAATAATAATGGTAAAGCCTGGATGTTCCTAGTTGTAACAGATGCCATGTATTTTCGCAGCATAGCTATGTGCCTGCAAAGGAACATGCTAATTGTAGACTAGATCTTGTTCACTGAGGACACTGTAGAAGCTTGACTAGCAGGATATAGATGTAAAAAACAAGTTTGAATGGAAAATAAATAAAAAATGTATAGGAGTTTTGGTTTGATTTAGTTTCAAATTCAAACACAAACTTTGAGATATTAAACAAAACAGTGTTTTAAGAGCATAGGAGCTCAGTTATGGAGGAAGCACAGAAAATAATCGGAATTTTAATACAAAACAAGAAAAAGAAACTTCCAGGGAAGGACTCTAAATGTAAGGGAAAATATAAGCACCTCAAAAACCAGAAGACTAGAACAGGAGCTTGACTACATGGAATGTCAGAGGGGATAGTGAGACATGCTAGAAGTCAAGCAAATTAAGCTTTATGGATTTAAAGTATTTAAGGATCCTTCTGCGTGAAGACAATGAAAATGCTGGTGTTAGATATTTATAATGTTGAAACACTTGGCTAAAACTGAAGTGAAAATCTTTGTCTCAATTTTAGCTTAGAAAAATACAGTAAGACGTGACAGGAAAAGCAGAAGGTCTTTATATGTATTAGCACCTTCAATGTGGAAGTGAAGTTCAGATCTCGATACGCTCCTACCACAGTTGTCTGTATCTGAATGCCCCTGCTACCTGACTCCTAGTGCTGGAACTAGGAACCTACTCCAGCACTCCTAGTACTGGAACTTAAGTGGGAAAAATGGAGCAGGTGGTTACAATCCTCTTGCATTTATCTCACCACTTTATGATTTTCAGAAGATACTTAAGTGGAAAAAAGTCATTAAAAACACAGGTGCAGATGAGACACATGACAAAACCCAAGAAACTTACTGTGTTTAGATGACTTCAGACTAATGCACTATTTTAACAGTGGTTTTATTGGGGGTACGGAGGCAAAGAGACTGCTCCTTGGAAAAGTCCTGCCTTCCAAATTCCTTTTCTTGAGATTTATTTTTTTTTTTTTCCAGTTGGTGCCTAGGTAGGAAATATAAGAAAGAAAGATAAAGCCATATTAACTCATCTGGGGGCAGTGCTGCCAACATTTGCTACTTGAGTTAACCAGATCACCTCTTAAGTCATCTAATAGCAGCCTTATCTTAGAGAAATGGTGCAGGATGGATTAAATACTGGAGGACTGGAGAGGATAAATGTACCAGTTGTCAAAGGGGGGAGAGGAGTTAAGGAGAGAGTTCAGTCATCTTAATATTGACATGTGTCCGTTCCCCCAAAAAAATTTTTTCCAAATATTTTTTATTTATGTATATTTATGTGCAAAGTTACGAAGAGATGAATAATTGCCAGCATGGGCTTATCAAGAATACGTATTTTCAAACTAGTTTAATTTCTCTCTGATGAAACAGTTGAACCTGCAAATAGAAACAAAGCAGTAGCTGTCATGTATTTTTACTTTATGTAAAGACTTTGCTAAGTCTGTCTTTTGTGACATTTTCATAATTAATGCAGAGAAATGTGTGTATAGTAAATGTAAAATCGATTGGATTAGTATTTTTACTGATAAGTTGTCAATTAATTGGTCTCAAAATGAAAAGGTGGACTTTGAAGAGCTGGTGAGCTGGTTAAAGTCGTGTAGGTACAGCTTTTCCCACTTTTGAGAGGAAGGTAAAAATGATTTCTTGGTTTTTGTTTTGGTTTTTTTTTTTTTTTTTTTTTTTTTTTTATTGTTTCCTTAACCTGTATTTTTCTAAATGTTTCCGACTGAATGGCTGCCTGGAACAGATGTATTCAAGTTGGGGCAAGATAACACCAGCAGTTACATTTACATGGCCCCCTGCTTGAATTCACCTTCTTTGAGAAGAAAAGTGAGGAAATATTTTCTTCTCTGTGGGAGGGGTTAAAGAAAAAAAAATTGCTCCAAACTGTAGAAATCTTCTTTCTTTCAGGAAGATTCTTATTCATATTGGCCAGTCAAACTAAGAAATTTTTCTCTTGTTTCAACCATAATTTATTTGATTCAAGAGACATTCTATTTTTAAATACCCTTTTAATGCTTTTACAGAAATTTGAATTCTGGCAGTTGATATCTTCAGATTAGTTTTAGACAATATATTTGTGTTTGTATAATCATAGCTTTCAGGCAGAACTCTTTCCCTCACTTTTATCTGATTTAAATTTGAGAGGGATCTCTTCAACATGACTGTTAAAATTGCATCAGCCTTCTAACACTAACTTTACTTTTCCATTTCTTAAAGGATGGTCATATATGTGGGGGTTTTTTCTGTAATCTATATATATACAGAAGAAGCCCTGTATAGCTTAATTAAAAATTCATTGCCAATTTATGTTTGACAAAAAGCTAAACAATGCATTAGACTAAATTGTCCATTACATTTTTATGCACGACAGTATAATTACATGAAAAATAGCCTTAACAGTAAGAATAAAATTTATCACAGGATAGTGCTAATGCATTTATATGCAATGAGAGTAGGTTTAATTATAGTACATGTAAGAGTAGTATGCCAAGGGCAATAAACTTTACAACAACATACGAAAGTTTAATAAGCATGAAACATCATAAGAACAATGTAGACTAAACGTTCTTTGCATCCGAAAAGCTGAAATGCAAAGAAGTTTTTATTTATTGCCTCAGGTAAAAAAGTCTGTAGAAACAGATAAGTGATGACAAAGCTTTGATGTTAATAAACCCAAATGGAAGTCAAAAATCAAAGTGTGTAAATGGCTAGGTTATAAAAAGAAAGATGACAGAGTTATACCCTGTAATTAGGTGTAATTTGTGCTTTTGGCACAGCTATTTGTCCTGCATGAATGAGAGGTTGTCTTATGTTTTCTTGTCCTTGTATAATAGAATTGCAGTATGGGCACATCCCACTTAAAACCTCCCTAGTTTTTTTTTTCCCAAGAAGTGGTTGAAAGCAGCGTGCATATCGATCCCCTCTTATGTACTATGGTTGGTTTGCCCTTCCTAGTACTTGAAAATAGCCATAAACTGAGAGTTTATAAAACACTTCCAGCTAGAAGCAAAGTACTAATTTTAGAAAAATGCAACCAAATCACAACATTATTTTCTACTTTGAGTGTAAATCACAAACTTATGTCATACAAGTAAATTACATCAAAAATAGAAAATTAATAATCCAATTAAATTATTTAATGAGTTGTTCTGTTTAGCAGCTGCATAATTGTCTGTCTCATCCATATTTTAAACTGTTAATTTTAGAACAAATTGCTGTTAATTAAATAATTTGATTCTGTCTCTGGTCTATTACTTTGGTCTATGGTATCTCTGTGTGAGACAAGAAGTTTTCAGTGCTGAAACCTATTTTACAACCATCTATTTCTGCCATGCACTGTGAAAATTTAAAAGGAATCTTTTCTTCTACTTTCTGTGTTGCAAAGAAACTGAAAAAATTTATTGATTATAGGAAAACTGCAGATTTTACTGATGGCTAGTTAACTGTACACGTATTATTTTTAAACTTTCTTGTTTAGGAATAATTACTGTATTTTGACATGCTAAATTCTCTATATCTTTATGAAATTACCACAAGGTTTGGTATTAATGTGTGGTTTTAATCTCTGATGTGAAGTTCACAGCTCTCATTTGATGGGATGTGAAATACCCTTGCAGAGCATCTTTCGGTTACCTGCATTACCTGTTTAAGGTTGTAAATCCATGATATGCAATGCAAGAATTGACTCCTCCAGCAGTGCAAAGGCACTTGCCAAAGCTTAGATTTCTCTTATGCATGAAAAATTAGTGTGATTGCTTTTTATCTTGACCTAAATACATTTTTGCTTTGTTTTCAGTGTCTCCTTTTTCATTTGAAATTCAAGTCTGACATGTTCAGAAGTTTCCAAATTATTTCTGTGAATGCTGCAGCGTGATTGTATGTCAGTGTTGCTGGGGGCATGAGGTGCCTCCCCTGCATCCTGTGGGTATCCTTCTGTCTTCTGGTACATCCTTGAAAGGATGTTCGCTTGTCCTGCAGTGAATAAATCTACCTCTTTCTTTCCAGTTGTCTTTCCAGTTCGTGAAGCCTTTTTCATGAATTCTACCTTGAAGGACAAACTCACTGGTAGGGAAAAGGGCACTCTGATGATTCAGACATTTCCTGTCTGTTTGGGCCAGGGAGGCTGCAGTTTCCCTTCTGGGGATCTGTGCTCATTCAAGGGTAAGGGATTCCCTCCTCCCACCCCAGTGTCATTTCTGACACTGTTGCATGTCTCTCTTGCTCCTGGTGTCATACCCCGTTCCAGAACTCCTATGGCTATGTTGGGGAAAAGGATTTGGCAAGTCTATAGCTTCTTCTGCTGTTAAAGAAATAATCTTCTTGTTATAAAACCAGTTACGTAAGTATTTCATTTCAGAGGTCACATTTCTGTAAGCTAAAATGTTTGGCTAAAATTTCTGGAAGCCTATGTGGGATATTATTTAAATAAAATTTAAAAAAGCAAATCATCAAACAGTGTTATTTCAACTTCTGCCCATGCTGTCAGTATTTTAAAATATCTTCAGAAGATTTAAGGGAAAAGTCATAGTATACGAATAGGATGCTACTGTAGTAACTTCAGCTCTTCTGTTGAGATTGCGTGGGATTCAGTAGAACTGTAAACCTCCGTGGGACGTGACAAGAGCAGAACTCTGAACAGAAGTTCAATAATGCTCAAGTGATTTGGTAGTTACAAAAGTAGATGCCTGTAGACAGGTTTTAAACTAGTTTTCCACATCACCGTAGTATTTCTGCAGCCTTAAAACTTGAAGAAAAAATTTAGAAAACCGTGTATGCTGTGTATGGTCAGTAAGTGCCAAAGATGCACATTTTTCTGCATTACCTGTGAAACCACTCTATCTTTTAAATGTGTTCTTATCATTATTGGGTTTTTGTTTCCTGATAAATGTGATGTTGTTTAGTGATATATGGATTAATATTTCTTTATATAATCTCAGAAGTTAGAAAGTGCTGATCTCCAGGAGAGTTCTTTAAGTGTAGTTCATGCTGATCAGTTACTTAAAGGCTGCTTCTTTTCTTATTTTCCTCCCACTGAGAGCCACTTTTTCATTTTATCTGTAGCTTTTAAGCTGCATTTTTTAACTGCAGGGGAATGAAAAGATGTGACCTGTACTTCTCTCCTAAGTCAAGTGGTAGAGCCATGCTCCAAATGGCTCAGCTAGTTGCCTTTTCTCCTGCTAACACTGTGAGTTAAGTTTTCGCAGACTTTTTTATATCTGCTTCTTGGGTGCAAGTATCTGCTCACAATTGTTGCTATTCTTGAAGCGCTGGTGCTTGTTGAAAATCACCACAATTTTGGAACTGCTGGCACTGTTTGCTCCTAGCCAGATGATTATTCATGTTTAATTAACGAAATCCGTTCTAAGTTTTCTTAAACCCACGCTCTATGGTCATGCAAGTGTACCATAGCATAGCATGTCTTTCCCCTTATGTTTCTGATCATTTATGCTTTTTCCTCTTTTGCTTCCACTTTCCCCCTAGTTAATTATAGACTTCTTTCCTGACTCTCAGCTTTCCAGATCTGTCAGAACTGAGGTTCTTGATCTCTCTGGACTATCCCAAGCCAGGTTCAATTTTCCCCTGAACTGTCTCCCCCCTCAGCCAATAACAGGGTGCAGATATGAGGCAGGCAGTACATGGAGCTCCACTGAACCTGAGCAAAGCCTTGACCTCTCCGGTTGTGCCAGCTGCCACCTTTCTGTGCAGATGGTCTAGTTTGCAGGAGGACAAGAGTGCACAGAGCTTCCTAGCCAGACACCATTGCCCACAACTCTTCAGGTCAAACCCAGCAAGTCTGTGTGACTTTGGAGGAATGACTAATAATTTATCTGGGACTTCCAAATAATCTTGTTTTAGAGAATTTGATTTGCCTATCAATTGACCAGATTCATTATGTGGTAGGAAAAAAAATCTGAACATTTTTTCTTTTTCAGTTTTTTGTGTGTCTGAGGTGAATGACTTTGTGAGAATTCTCTCTAACTCCAATATATAAACCAGGACTTTTTTGCTTGTTCTTGAGGGGAGTAATTTCAAATTAAAGTATAATTATTTTTAATTAAGAATGGTTTTCTTTCAACCATGAGGGTGTGGAGTGGGAATTTAGAAGCATACTTTACTATGTCTTCCACTGTTTGGAAAAAATGCTATTATATACATCTGAAGTGTTGGTGTTTGGCAGACATGAAATTTTCGTGTGATTTCCTCCGAAATTGGTATATGCACAGTATGATAGCAATGTACTCTTGTTAAAACTGATCCTTCCATTATCCTTTTACTCTGCTGAGGTGCTGCTACTTGTTGAGAACTGGGAAGATGCCTTAATGTGAATGGAGAATTGGGCTTCCTGTGTGCAAATGTAGTATTGCTTAGAGACTTATTTATGTTAATGTGTAGTTTAAAAAAAATAAAATCACATTAATGTGTTGTTACAGAGATTTTTTTGATAATGATTACAAGTAGTATATGTAGATTAAAACTGAAATAATGGATAAATTATCCTTTTCCAAATATTTAAGTGTAATCATATTTGATTTATAGATAGAATATTTTTTTCTACTTATTCTCTGGAGTCTATATCAGTTCTGCATTATTTGCCTGGTTTTGGAGGTCTGAGTTTTTAAGTCATTAATTTGATGGATGTCAAAGCCTTGCCTTTGTTTAAAGTGTAACATCTTTATTTGAGAAAGTATGGGGATGCTATCTGATAATGACAGAAGACAGATTCGTGTTCTTTAAGGCACTTGTTCCAAATGAAATTGTGCAAAACCAAGATGTGATTTATTTCAGATCATTCATATACTAAAGTGTTTGAATGCTATGTAGGCAATTGACTATATATATATATACACACACACCTATGTCTATGTATATATCTGCTGATGCTTCCACATCAAAACCTGATGAGAAAAAAGGCAAGAAACTTTCCCGTGGCATTTTTGCACTGTCACATTAATATGGTGGCATTTTTGCACTGTCACATTAATATGGTGGCATTTTTGCACTGTCACATTAATATGGTGGCCACGGAGGAAGCACCTACCTAATTGAGGATAGCTTGGTGTGGTTGTCTTACCTGCTCCATCTCTGTCTTTCCTGTTGACAATGTTAACAAAAGGGCTAGGTTTTCTTTGTTTAAATAAAAAACCTGTCCTAGTTTAGGAACATAAACTTCTGTATGAAAATTGTGCCATGTTTTTTTCAGTAGGCTATAGCTTGGCTTTCTCATGCTTTGATGTCAGTGTTTTCTGTTTCCAGACTGTGACCCTGAATACAGTAAAAACATGATAATAGTCCTTTCGGAGAACCTTTTATCTGTTTTGGTTCTGAGAATTTTTTTTTCAGTGTTCCAGAAAGAAAGCACTTCTATTCTCACTGTCATTTCACATATTCCCGTAGTTCTGTAATTTATATTTTCCAGAGATTTTTGCATCTGAGGTTATGATATTTAGGTCTTTTCAAAATCAGCTTTCAGAATTAGTGTTTTACTGAGTTACTGGTGTCTGTCAGTGTTAAGTAGGCCAGGAGTACTCTATTCTGCTTTTAAAAACAATAAAACAAATTTTGGCCCTTTAAATGGAAGTGAGAACAGCATTATGTAATGGCTGTTGTTTTTAGCTCAAATTTCTGGAGTGCACCACAAAGCTAAAATCCTAGCTTTTCTGTGCCCATTGAAAGTGACGAGGAAAACATAACCTTGATGATTTCTGACAAACAAATGAGGGTTACTTCTGGCAAGCCAGCATTGTTGAATTAGAAGCTATATTCCAAGCCTGCTTGTAAGTCTTCACAAATCCTATCACAATGGAAGCCATGGAGTAACAAAAATATTGTGAAACAAATGCCTCCTGGGTGGCTAATTATTGGCATTCTTTCCTTTTTACTCAAAGAGAAGCTCTGTATCTTCCCTGTAAAATGCTGTCAGGCTCTAGAGCAAGAATGCTTTGGGGTGGGGAGCTGAAATCTCTTCAGTGGTTTATTTGTGAGGGATTTCTTATTTATGCTTTTATTTTATTGGAAGAAAAAAATAGTTCTTAAAAGGAACTGCATTAATTTCTTACTGTCACAAAAGACGGTTAATACCTTGGCTTTCTCTATTAAAATATCATGTAAACAATTATTGCATTATTTGTGCTGGTTCATGGATGTTGTTCCAGTTAGAAATAAATGTTGAATTCAGAAGAACAGTTAATACACAATCTTAATTTAACATATTTTGTTTAGATGAACTAATGGAGTGAGAGGGCTTTTCAATTTATTATACTTTGTTTTAAGCAAATGCCGAAGCTTTTCTGCTGATTTGAAGTAAGAACTTATGATCATATTACTGTTTATCATGCTCTGTAGAGATTGCAATTATTTCCTTTCTCTGAGCATTCCTGTATCAGCTTGGTTATTAAAAGCTTTAGATGCCATAATGTTAATTAGAAAATTACAATGGTGTAATTGCATTCTCATCTTTGTGGAAAAGTGGCAGTTCTCAGAGAAGGAAGGAATAAAAAGCCAGTATATGCCTTCCCGCATCTGCCTGGAGGTGGTTCATGTTACAGAAGCTTTTTGATGAGTCTGAAAAAGTAGAGTCTCAAAGTTGAGACACATTTAGAAACATTAAAGAAAATAAACTCTCTCTAGGAAGTCTGAGTTTGAGGGGAGAAAAGTAAGTTTCCCAAAGTTATGCTTTTATATTGGCCATGCAAGTCACTAAACCCTTTCTCACTTAGTTAATTTTGATTTAATAGGCCATCGCTTGTGTTCCATTATCTTCAGTTCTTTACAGAATCTGGGGAAATATTGCTGTAAATGTGAACAATAACCATCTCTCGTGATACCTTTATGGCCTGACTTTCTATTTTTGGCCTTCTTCAGTTGTGTTGTGCTTCCTGGGAGATTTGAAATTCATTATTGTGCATCTGTTCTGCCGCCTTTGTGAAAGCTGTCAGTCCAATATTTTGATTAGGGTTATGATTTGAGGGAAGAGAGGATTAGGGAAGAGAGAATCTATTCTCTTCTGACCATGTTGCAAACAGGTTTTGTTACAGCATTTTTCTGTCATGATTTTCCAACCCCCTGGAGAACTACAGCAAAAAAGACAGAGATCCAGCGTCTCTGACATTAGAGACATGAAGTTTGTGTGTTTCACATAGCTTTGGTAGTATTCTCAGCTTTCAAGGAGCTTCTCATTGTGTTACTTTTCTTAGTCCTAATGGTGAGGGGTAAAAGAGTTTTTTACTGCATGGTAATAAGTGTGTTTCTTGTACCATGAATGTGCAATATTTGTCCTAAGTCTGTTTTAAACAGAAAAAGATAACTCTTGTGTTTTATAAGAAAAGTTTAGTGACACAAGTCTAGTCACATCACTGGCTTGTCCAAAACTGCACCAAGGGAAGAGAATTTAATTGTAACTTCACAGAGTGAGATAGCTCAGCACATCAGCAGAAAGCTCTGATAGAGCCACAAAAACTTATGGCAGACAGCTATGAAAAATCTTACCATTTCTTACTTTTGTATTTTTGGCATTAATGAAGAAACGGGTTTATAATTTAGAGGTAACTGAAGAGTGTAATTGTGGAATATGTAAGCAAAAAAAACGCCAAACAACCCTCCTTAATTCAAGGAGTGGCTTGCAGTATTTATTTAAAAATGTACAATTAATTTGCCATGTGCTCACTTCTAAAGACTATTAGGATTATTTTTCACTCTTCCCTTAATAGTGTGTATCTGGGGGGAGGGGGGGGAACAGGTGTGTGTGTATGAAAATAAAAGCATCAGTGCTTGTCCAGATAGCTGTGTTGTAGCTAAGGCTGGTGCTCAGTAGTCTCATAGTACTACTTTAAAATCAATCAGGCTTGTCATTTTTTTATACATTAATAAAAATTAAGTAGATGCTCTGGTCTGTGATCAGGATAAATCCACTGGCTTAATCTGAGTTTTCTGACTTATACTAGCTTCACCTGGTTTACTAAAGAGAGGAATTGAGCAAGGCTAGCTAGCAAAAAGTGAGAGAAGGCAGATGGGACAAAATGAAAATGTCCTACAGTCACTTTGAAGATCAAATATAAAAAAGGCAGAAAGTCAAGTCGGGAAATCATGCTCCCTGACCTTACCTTGGAATGCAGAATATGGGGAAAATGCAGAAATGGCCTAGGAATTTCTCTGGGCTATGTCATTTTGAGAGACCAATTTGTGTGTATATACAGTGTGTTATTTTTATACTTAATTTTCAAATGTGGTAAAACAACTCAGCTAAAAAAGCGGGCTAAAATACTTTTTTGAAAAAAGAGGTTTTCAAATTATGTGTAACTGCTGTTTGCTTAAGTTAAATTAACTAAGCATAAATATGTCTGTAAAGCTGAGCACAGATTTAAGTGTTTTGTCAAATGGAAAGAGATTTAAACAAGTTTTGTATGTGTTTAAATGTTCTGATCTGCCATGATCTACTGAGTACTCTTACTTATATTCTTGAGTCTAATAAAAACATGGTCTGTTAGGTTAAAGATGTAGAGTCAAAAATGTTTGGCTTTAATATCTTATGTTCTCTTCACAAACTATAGCAGTAGGGCTGCCTTTGTAGTTCTAAAAAGCAGAAATGGAAACCTGGCAGTATGTGGTATTCCTATAAACTGCTGCCCTCAACACTTCTCAGCTAAGGTATCATCATCAAACATCAGTATTTGAGCAAACAGAGCTAAGTACAAAACAAGTTATTGAGTGAAAATAAAGGAACTTGACATCTGTTTCCAGCCTCTTTGACACTTAAATTTTTCTCCAAAAGAAAACTTAAGGAGCTGTGATTGCACACAAGCATGAAGAGTTGTTGGTGAAGCCTGACGTGGGCAAAAGGTCCCACTGAATTGCTTGGAGAAATGGGATGAAAGGTTGGCATGGACTCAGGAGCACATTCACAAGATATTTGAAAAACTGTAATAATTTGGTGTTAAGGTGAATCATATTATTCCTTCAAATATTAAACTGATAAAACGGTACCTTGTATTGAATGTTCCCTTTCTCTTTATCTGTATGTGTGTGTGTTACATACGTATGTAAAATGCAGTACACATATGGGGGGGTGTGTGTATGTACACACACATAGATGAAAATCCCAAACTGGATATGTGGGGTTTTTCCTTGAATAATTCAAATTCACCCTTCCGAGTCCATTTCATCTCCTCTGCCCCCCTGTCTAGTCCAAGAAAGGCCAAGTGTGAAACCAATGATGATTGCTTTGCAGAAGTCACGTAACTGTCAAAATACTAATAATTTGTGGAGTGCATCAGTTGTTTATTTACTTTTGACCTTTGGAAATAAGAAATGGTGGTTATTCTGAAGAAACACATCTTTTTAATTGTAGCATTTCCCAGACTCAATAGGAACAAAAGCTCAGTTAGGAACAAGACCTTTAATATATTGTAGTAGAAGTAACTGATTCAAGTTGATACATATTGTGAAATGTGGTAATTTCACTGCGTCCCAGTCTTGCTTGTAGCTGCTGTTGATCATTAAAATTTATAACAAGTTTCACAGCTGCTGTTGAGTTAACTAAGGTAATAGCCTGTGTTAAGCTGTAATTGGACTCTCCCTGTCATCTTCACTTGCAACAGTCTGACTTCTGTTAAACATTATTAAACTTGTGACACCCTGTGGCAGTGGTGAGCCATTGCATATTATGTATTGCTGCAGAATTGCATTTTGGACACCCTTTTGTGGTAGAGCCTTCGCTTTTCAAAACTAGAGTGACTGCAGACTACTTTTGGCCTCCCAAAACAGAAGCTCACCTCAGAGGCAAGATTAGAAGTCATGCTTATTTTCAGCATCCGGCATTTGCAAATAAACTTATTTGCTGGACCAAGCCAATACATTGTTTTTCGCCTGTCTTATTTTGAAGCTGCCTCTTTATCACTGATGTTTCTGAAACAGTCTGACTGCGTGCCCAGGAAACAGCAAAGGCAAATTACTTCTGAAAGGTGCAGTTTTCACTAAACTGTGTTTTTGTTTTGTCATAAACCTTTAAAGTTATTTTGTAAAGCAGCTGTTAGCAGTAGCTGTATTATCAGGTAATCAAACAAGGTAGCAAAGATAGTGTTGTATGGGCTTTTAAACCATTGTACTCTTTGAGGATTTGTGAAAGACGCTACTGCAACCACTGATGTCATGTGGTGGCAGACACTAGAGGTTGGATCAGTGTAGACAATTCTTACCACATCTTGAAATATTCACAATGATGTTTGCACCTCTCCACTATAAAGAAGCCTTTTCCCCAAAACCATGTTTTGCTGAAGCAAGTTAGTATGTGAAAGCATTATGTCCTTATCTGCTGATAACTACCTACTGGTGATTTAATGATTTTGCTTTGGATCATACCCAACAGAAATGGGAATGGGATGTGCTTTTAGTGCCTCCATGGTTAAACCCTAGCATTCTGATACTGCATGGTAAAATACTTGGCATTTTTTACCAATAAATATTTAGCTTGGACAGAGGACAGATAAAGTGTGAAATTTTATTTATGAAATTTGTCTATGTGTACATAGTTACGTATATATACATATACATATGCTTTTAGGAGCTGTGGCAACAGTTGTGTCCCAATGCTTCCATGGGGCAACACAAAACTTAATGAGCTTCTGAAGACACAGTTCTTATGGTTTCCAGGTAGCTCCAATGGTTTTGCTGACAGAGAAGGTTACTCAAACGTTTTCTTTACAAGCCTGTTTTCAGTGGTTCACAAGTGTCAAAACATAACTGCTCACTCTGAAATTCTCTGTGCCAGGAGTCAGCCTTAGGCTAAATTTTTCTGAAATTGTTTTTGTGAAGGTGAAATGGAAGGTACAGGTGCTTTCCGGGAAGTGTCTTAGGTGCAGGAGATAGGAATAGGGCAGGCTCGGATCAGGAGATGGGTGGATGAAGCCAGCTGCTGAGGTGGTGGCTGCAGGGTTGGTGAAGGAATCAGCAAAGGGGAAACTGAACAGCTGAGGGACTGGGCAGTGGGGATAGGGCAGTCTCTGCCAGTCTGGGTTCTGGGAACTCTGGTCTTGGTTACATTCTTTTGCTGTCTGTAAAATAGGAGGTGTGGGGTTTTATTCCCCTCAGTCAATCAAGATCCTGTTGAATCTGCCAATTACTTCCTCAGCTCAAACCATGCAGGCACAGGCTGTAGTGAGAAGTGCAGTTACAGTGTAAAGATGGTGCTATATAAGAGACCTTGGGGGGGGGGTGGGTGTGTGTGTATTTAAATTGCTGAAACAATTGAAAGAACTTTTAGAGTCATATCATTACATTATATACATAAGGAAGAAGGCTAAGTTCTTTGAGTCTTTGATTTTGTGGCTTTTATGTTAAATAAAGTAAACTGAAAATAGTGCCACTGGAAGGATAAAAAACAGTTACAGTATAAAATGTATTGAGTAGAAAAGTGAAGGAGTCGAGACACTAGAAATTTTTTGAGAGCGAAGCTTGAATTGGTGTTTTTAAAGCAATTAAACAAAACAAAAACCCCAAGCAAACAAACAAAAAACACTGAAGAGTAGAGGAGAAGGTGACACTAGACGAAACATTGACCACGATTCGTGATCTTAGCTGTGATTTCCTGGAGGGAAGCTGGGCAGCTCTGAATGTTAAAGTAGTCTCTAAAGTGTATCTGTGTAGAAAGAAGAAAAGAAGTAGCACGTTGCATGAAAGGTGGATCTAGAGGATGAGTCCTTGTTTGAAGATTTGAACAGTGAGATTGAAAGCAACAGTGCCAAGAATGAAATAGGAAGTAGAATTCATGCAAAAAGAGGAGCTGGGTCCTTTTGAAAAAGAGTCATTTCACCTCAGATGAGAAGATGGGTAGGCATCCCAAGGTTACTGTCAGAGATTGGGACTGACCTGTGGATGGAAGTAGTCAGGGTTAGTGGCAGAAAGGTAATTCATCCATCATGAATATACCGTGATACGTGAAGACATGATAGACAAAGAGTAGCTCAAGCATTTAACTAAAAGAGTGGTCGGACATGGTAATTGGATAGTTACAGAGCAGAAGTGTCCTCCTTGCCTATACTGGAGAGACCTCACCAGGTGGGCTGCAGGCAGCAGCCTGCTCGCTGACAACAACTAACATTGCAGATTGTACCGAGCAAGGCGTCTCAAACTCTGCATCTTTTCCAAGCTCCCCAGCTTGACCTTTGCTTACAGAACAGCCATTATATACATAGCTTTTTATCACTTTGTACCTTGTACACCTATCCTGCTTTGTCAAAAATGTTAATACATCATTGATATGAAAATAATTATGTGGTAAATACAATGTTTAGGAACAAAGGCCGCTTCACATTAAGAGATTATTAAGAATACCTTTTAGTTGATTATGAATCTTTGCTACCTTTTGGGATATGGTTTATCCCAATATCTCTAAAGAGTAACCAGTCTATTAAAACCCACATTTCTCTTTCAAGAATACTTTGTTATGACAATTACATTCTGTTTCTGCTTTTGGCAGCTTAATGCTTTTTATTGAAGCATCACACTACAAACCTATATTTTCCATGTGTTAGTACACTGTTTTATACAAGAGACAATTTCAGGCTATGATCAGATCTTTGCATAAGAGAATCTAAATGTTCAAATCAAATGAGAAGAGGGACTCCAATGTTAAATACTATACTTACACATCCTTTGTCCTGTTGTTAGCTGTGTTTGATCTCTTTCATTTGGTCTTTCCATTTAAAGACCTGTGACGAGCACCGTTAGATTCTTGATTCGTCTTGTTCCTAATGCAGAAGTTGTAGGTTATGCCTGCTACATTAAAAGAAAGTTTTTGGGAGCCTCATTTGTTGCTTTTTCATCCTGATTATAGATTGATTTAATTGTCTTTAGGATTACTTTAATCTCATGAGCAGAAGAGCACATTCTGTGCCAGGGATATATAGATTCTTCGTTACAGTGGTGTTTACATCTTACATGGTTACACAATTGACAATCAGTTTTTCTGTTCACGAGTATAGAAAGGTGAAAGGATTTTACCATTTTTCATCCGAAATGTTATTTTGACTGTGATAGTAGGTACTTATAGGTGCATTAGCTGATCATATAGCTGTGTTTTGTCCACTTTTTCATGTGACATCTTGATCACACATGGAGTTCCTCAGTTCTGATGCAAATGAAGGATGACTGAAGAGCAGGTTGCTCTGAATGTGATGCTAAGATATCAGTTAGACAAATTAAGATAAAAGGGTGGTTGGTACCTGCAGGGCAGAGGGACATGTTGATAGGGAAAGTGTTGTTGGCCAGCTCTGAACAGAGAAGCAAGCAGTGAGTTACACCTATGGTTAATATAACTGGAGGTATGTGGAGGACTTAGAGTCATAAGACCAGTGTTGAGAAATGGTCTGCTGGTAACTGGCTGTTTCTGTTTTCATTTGTGTGGGTTCATTCTGCTCTGCATTGGTTAATGGTTTTATTTTATGGTTTCCAGGAAGTCATTGTTTGCATTTAGTATGTGTTCATTTAGGAAATGTGGACTATGAGTCTGTACTGGGAGGTATTTATAGCAGTTGTTGAGGAGACAGTGACAAGGATGGTTAATTCTTGCAAGATCTTGTTCCACTCAACAAGCCATTATAGATTGGCTACCGATAATGAATTAGGTAAGCCTGAAGAAGTCATAAGTCATGTTGGAAAACATACCTTCTATTATACACCCTTTTTCAAGTATGTATTGGTTGTTCTCTGATGCTTTTTGCCCTGTATGGTTTCCAGCAAGGGGCAGTTTGACAGGGAGGGACACATTTGCAGGCAAGACCTGAGACAGAAATCTTGCACTGCAGGAGGTTACTATGTATATCTGTGTCCTGTTAGAAAACAAGTGTTTTTCCTGCTCGGAGTATTTTTGTCAGGCAAAAATTATCCTTAGTCTGGTTAGGGTGTGGCTTGTGGTAGCTCTACTGAAAGCAGACGAGATGCTGGTTTTATGTAAGTTAGTGTGTTTGGCCATGGGCTTTTTGCTTGTGGTAGTGTCACAGTTTAAACCCAGCCGGTAACTCAGGACCACGCAGCCCTGCTCCCTCCCTCAGGACCATTCACTCCACTCCTTCGCCATCCCCTGGCGGGATGGGGAGGAGAATCTAAAGAATATAAACCTCACGGTTTGAGATAAGAACAGTTTAATAACTAAAAGTAAAATATAGTGATAACAGAAAGAATACCAACAACAGCAAGAATGATAATAGTAGGGAAAAAAAAACGAGAGAAGAAATGAAAGCTCAGAAAACACAAGTGATGCACAATACAACTGCTCACCACCCACTGACCGATACCCAGCCCGACCCGAGCAGCAATCTGGGTCTTCTGAGTGACTCCCCCCAGTTTGTATATTGGGCATGACGTGCTGTGGTATGGAATACCCCTTTGGCTAGTTTGGGCCAGGTGTCCTGTCTCTGCTCCCTCCCAGCTTCTTGTGCCCCTCCTCACTGGCAGAGCATGAGAGACTGAAAAGCCCTTGATTGCAGTAAGCGCTACTGAGCAACAACTAAAACACTGGTGTGTTATCAACATTATTCCCAGACTAAAGCCAAAACACAGCCCTGCACCAGCTACTAGAAAGAAAAATAATTTTTACAGCTGAAACCAGGACAGCCAGCAAGGTGGTGTATATTGTGTGTCTGTTGTGGTGCCTAGTCCTGACCTTAGAGCAGGACTGTATGAGAGGGTCATTTAGTGAAGGGAAGAGGTTAATATCTTTGCAGAAGAAATCTTTGCAGTAGAAACAAGGAAGATTGTGGGTTCGATTCAGATGCTGGAGAAAGTAATCCTGTGTGTTGTGATTGTAGTGTAATTTTGCTAGTACAGTTACTTAGAAAGTCATTCTAGAGGTAACCTATTCTTGAGAAATGGCATATTGCAGGTTTGTTCTGGAGTCTGTGGTTTGAGGAAAAAGGACAGTTGTTAATCTTTGATTGGACTACTGATTTCTGTGCGTTAGAGTGTGTGACAAATGGCTTTTGCAAACGTGGTAATAGAAGAGGTGGCAAGTCTTAGGTGCCTCCCACCCATGAGTTGCACTCATATACAGTGCAGTGGAAACCATAAAGTAACTCTGATTTTCTGAGCTCCGCTGGAGATAAGCTATGTAGTGGTTCATTTCATTAAAATCTGAAATTACAAAGTTAAAATTATGAATAAGCTGCAATGTATTTTCCATTGGTCACATACTCTGTTCATGTTCCAAATGTCTTTAGCATAATTCCTTTCCTGCTGACTCTGAAGATCTACCTTTTGTTTCCTGTCCACTCAGAGAAGGTTAGGTTAAGTTGCAAGGCTTCTCCTTTAGGATTGCTTTCCAATTAATGAGCATTGAACGAGATTACAGGCACTGATTCTGCTATTGTATAGTTTCAGGCACGAAGTATCCTCTGATAAAGATTTAAATTCTGATAACTATTAAGCTCAGAACAGGTGAACATTGTTAGCTGATATTTTATTTTTTTTTTCAGTTATCAAATTGGATTTGTGCTTATGGCTTTAGATTAAGTACTGATTTTTTTTTTTTTTTAATTACTTTGTAAATAGCTGTTAGAGTTGAGTTTTTCTGAAGCCTTTTGTGAGTGTCTAAAGATTATTAATCACAGAAATTTTCAAAATAGCTAGCTGGCTTATTTCTAGCATGCTTTCTTTTGCAGATGGCTTTTGAAAGCGCCCTGCATTTAAAACCCTAGCATGGATTTAGAATGGCTTTGAAATAGTTTTCAATCTGGCAGGATAGAAAGAGTGTGACATGACTACTTAATCTCTAGCTGGGGCCAAGGGTTCTTTTTACATAATCCCATCATTCTTACAATATGTTAATGCAATGGAAGGAGTAACAGTCCAATGGTTGCAAAAAAACCTTACAATAAATCAATCTCTCATAATTTGGGACTGTAGTATACAAGAAGTTTTTGAGGAACCTTGTTACAGGTGAATTTTATTGCAGGTGGTGGTGGTGGTGTTGTTGTTCTTTGTTACCGATGACAGTTAGGCTAACATTGTCTTAAAGGTGAAATATATATATATAGTGTTCGTTTTCCTTCCACTAATTTTTACAACCTGGTAGAGTAAACTGAACTATCTACAGGCTGTAAAATCAGAATACATACTTCTAAAGAAATATGCGTTGCATCTGCTATTTCATCAAAAACAAAACAAAAGTCTTATTTTCTATATGTAATTGTGATGATAAGCTCAAATGCAAAATATTTAATATTACAGATTTGTACATTGGCATTCCCTTTAGTTGTGTTTCATTAATGTTTGGTTTGGTACAAAAGACTACACTGCAGTTTTCACCATACCTCAATCTTGACTAATTTCTATTAAAGTTTGTTTTGCCAGATCATTTCTATGAATCCAAGCCAAGAGCAGTATGTTGAAAATTGTCTAAAGAAATCCACCTGAACCTTACAAATCAATTCTACAAAGGTGATTGAGTTTTTGCTTTTCCTTTAAAGATCAAACTTCCTGTAATAATTCCCATATAATCCCCATGTAGTTAAATAGCACAGTAGTCATAACATGCTTGAAATGTATGCAAGGCATCAGCCCAAAAGTTTAACTCTTAATAACAGGAGGATCAAAGGACCTCACTGACACAATTTTATTTTAAAATAAAACATGATACAGGCATAAATGTTAGTCTGAGTAGAATGCTTTTGTAGCATGAATTTTGGATATTTTATATTGTAGATCAAAACCAGTTCTCCTTGTCTCAGCCACAGAAAGAAATCTCACACACTTTCATCATCCTAAAACAAATGTTTCAGTTTCTTCACCAGTTGATGGGTCTGTGCTGGAGAAAAATGTTGCTGAGACAAGGGAGAGGATCTGTGACATGCAGCTTCTTTCCTTCTGTGCAAAAATAAAGTGTGTATGTTTGAAAATGTTCTTTGATGTCTTTAAAAAAAAAATACTCTTACTATAGGGATCTTGTATGTTTTTAACTTGCCATGTAACTTCAGAATAATTAAGTAAACTTCCTTTGAAAGTAACTATGTTGCTCTAGGGTACTGAAAATAATGGAAGCTACAATATCCCATTAGTAATTTGAGTGAATTATAGACAGCTCAATGGCTTTTTCCTGTACTGAAATTTGTCTTTAGAGAGACAGTTGTGTGAGCTTACACGGTTGCCTTCTGGTCTTTAGACAACTTATGCTAAGATGAACTAAATCATAAGTCTACTTAAGAAATTGACTGTAACCAGTGTCCTTTATTTGGTTCATTTTAAGTGAGGTACTACATTGATAGGAAGCTTGCATCCACTTCTCACAAGCTGTTATTCTGACATGTCAAATTATGAAATACCTTCTGCTGTCATAAGGTATATTTTGTCCCAATTCTTAGAGATTTTAAATTTCTAGAAGTGTACCACATCACGGGGGTAGACACGCTTTCTTTTTCAAACTAACGCAGTGTCACGTTTACACTTTAAATTGACTTTAACTTAAATACTTCCTGTCAAACATTCAGAAAGCCAACTTTCAATATTGAAGGTGGGAACTGATTCATCAGTGCAGGAATTCACTTATTTGTTGATGACAAGCAGAATGTTTTTTTTTCTCTGTTTTACAAAGGAATACATCACATGCGGTGTGATTAATTGCCAGTTTCATAAGTTTTTATTCTGCTAGAGCACAGTGTATTATTCTTATAAAAAGTGGTAGTGTATGAAAAGAGTCCTAACAATTCCCAGGTACAAAATTATTTGCAAGGAAGGGAGGAAAGAATATGAATTGGTTGGAGTTCTTTATTTGAAATTATACAATGTTTTTTGGTACATACAAGGAAAGACAGTAGTGTCTGTCAGACACATGAGTCTGATTCCTGTTCACAAATCTAGGAGAAACTGCAAATGTCATGAAACTTTTAGTTATAGATGAGAAAGGCTATTGGGCAACTAGTTGCTTGAGAGGAATGGAGTTAATATGTTACAGAGTTTCTGATAAGCAGTATTTGCCTGTGTCTTTTGTGAACTACTGGTAGACTGGGATTGGTTTTCTCTCACAAGACAGAATGATCAAAGCAGGACCCACAATGCTTGTAAAATCTGTTATTCTGCCACAGCTGAAACTACTGGCACAAGAAAATTGGAGTGAGCTCTCACTGTTCACCTGCACAGGCAGGTTTCCACATTTTCACAGGGCCCATGGAGGTGTACGGCTGAAAATCAAACTCTTGTTTGCAAGGAATGTCTTCTTTACAGTGCTACTATGTGTGGTGTTCAGTCTGACTTGGATTTTAAAAATACCTATCTTTCTGGCAGCATATTGTGGTGGTTTAGTTGGATTCTGAAGATGGCTTTAAGCTGACAGAGGGGAGGTTTAGATTAGACATTAGGAAAAAATTCTTCACTATGAGAGTGGTGAGATACTGAAACAGGGTTCCCAGATAAGTGGTGACTGCCCCGTCATTGGAAGTGTCCAAGGCCAGGTTGGATGGGCTTTGAGCAACCTGATGTAGTGGAAGGTGGGGTTGGAACTATATGATCTTTAAGGTCCCTTCCAACCCAAAACATTCTATGATTCAAATCAGTCATTTAGAGAGCAGTTCACGGTTGGTGACTGGGCCCTTGGACGCTGGTAAAACATGCTGGCTTTTTTTTGTGATGTAACTGTTAGGTGTCCCTGCCCATAGCAGGGCGGTTGGAACTAGGTGATCTTAAGGTCCTTTCCGACCCTTCCCAACCCTATGTTAGCAATGGAAACTAAATTAATCCAGAAGAATGCATTTTCATTTTTTGATATAATACCTAACATATAAGACATTTAAAAAGAGATTTTGTGTTCGTTGTAACAGACACATATAAAGTTATTTTCTTTTCTCTTGAGTAAAGGGATCTCTCTTTAATATCCCAACACAGTATGTTCCTGTTTTGCTAGTAGGTCAAAAAAAGGTGCAGCAACTTTTCAACAGTTAACAGAAATTAATTCCCACTTGGAATTACCAGAAATCTCAGCTCGTTCAGGGTAAATGACAGTGGACCAGCCTCAGCTGGGTTGAACTTTAACTTTCTCTCAAAGTGGAATGGAGCAATGCTCCACAAGGAAGCCACAGAAACTAATCATTTTATCAACAGAAACAACATTTCTATATTCAAAAAAGATTGTCCTGAATGATTTTGTGACAAATGAAAGTGAATTGTTATACCAACATTATTTCAGTCTGATGTCATATTATCAGTCCATCTAGTTATATTTGGAATATCCAGGTAATATGTTTTTCTGGTGCTGACTAAGATATGCTGTTGTTTGAATGCGCTGTTTTCTTCTTGTCCCACTACTTTTCCAGGGTTTTTATACCCCCAGATTTTCTTCTCTCTCTAGCTACTTAAAGTCTACTAATAAATGAAATACCTGTTTCAATTTGAACATAGTGTGTACCTTTCTGTAAGATTACGATGTTGGAATTGGCTATAATCTTCCTTTCATGTTAAAAAAAATAAGAAAGTAATTTAGGATTCACTTCTTTGCATTTCAGATTTTGTACTTTGCCAGTCCAGGAAATAACTATTGAGTTACTGTTGGTTTGAATGTTTGCAACTAAAAAGGGTAATTGAGGCACTTCAGCAATATTTGCTTTGTTTAAAAACCCGGCTGTTGAATTCTGAGATTTCAAAATATTACACAGATAATGTGTACTGTAATAAGAAAGGTGAGATAAAGCTTTAGAAAACACCACAGAGAAACACTGCTTGGAGAAGTCAGATGCCCATGGCAGGGGGGTTGGAACTAGATGATCTTAAGGTCCTTTCCAACCCTAACTATTCCATGATTCTATCACAGGATAGATCCCTTCATTTCTTAAGCAGGAAGATGGATAGAGAAAAAAAAATCAGCATAGTGCAGCGTCTGGGCATTGTAAAGGACTGTGCAGATAATATGTAACATGAAACTGTTTCATTTGTATTCTCTGAGAAATCCAGAGGTAATCAAAACTGCTAACACAATGAGTTTTGTTAAATTTATTAGGAAAAAAGAGTAAGAGTCCTTAAGACTGCTTTGAAGTTTTGCTCACACACAGTATAGCGTCGTGATAGCCATCAGGTGTAATTGGAACAAAAGAGACTTTGATCTTCTTGTCTTTCCAGAGCGGACCACCTTTTGAGGCAGGATCTCAGTTCTTGTAGTTAACAAATGCTCAGAGAAGGGATTAGCTTCAAATTTATTTCCAGATTGTACTTTCTTATTTCAGACTTGGTGCATTGTAACTGCATTGCCAGTTTTGTAATTAAAGACTTAACTCTTTGCTAAAATAAAGTGTATAGTTTTCTGCTTTGGCTGCACAACAATTTTATGGAGAAACTGTTGTTAGAGAAACATAATATATGGCTGAAACATAATATATGACTGATGATGTAGCAGAATCTCTCCAGTATAGAAGAGCTGAAATAGCTGTCTGTCACATTTTATGTCCGCTCTCAAAGTGTCCTGTATGCAAAACTCAGCAAAATTGATTTTCACATTCTCAGCACTCATGCTCAGGGTTGTATCTATCACAAATGGTCTGCTGTTACCTTTTGCATCACAGAGTGAAATTGCATTTGTTCCAGTGCTTGAGAAATGTTTGCTTTCCTTTTTGCTGCATTAAAAAAATTCAAGTAATGACCTGCCAGAGTCTTATAAATTATATTCCACTAAAAAAAGGGTTCCCAAAATTTGTACCAATGAAAACTCAGATACCAGTGGCCTTAGGAAGAGTTTCTGGCTTTGTACTTCTCTGTGGGCATCTGCAGGAGGGAGTTGTTACTCCATCCCATCAGCATCCTACCTTTCAAATTCAGAACTACGAACTCACGCACCTGTGCTCACCCCAATTTGTTGATGGGTGGTAGCTACCAGTGTGAAAAAAGCTTCGGGTGCACACTTCAAATGGTCCAGCTACTGCTTGTGCTGTACATCGGTCAGGTTGGGCCCTTCAGTATGATGTTGAGTTAATTCAGTGTTTAAACATTCTACCTTGATGCCAACGAATTCTGAATATCCCTAGTATTGCCATAAGTTGTATGTGGATGCAGACAGGCTTATTGGAGAGCATCTCTTTCTGAAAATGTCCCTTGATACCACTTTTGGTAGTTTCTTTCTTCCTCCTCAGCGTGTTTCCTCTACCCTAGTCACTTCTTCCATCATATATTGCGAGAGTTATCTGAGATTTATTTTCAAGTACTGATACCATTGGATTTTGTAAAGTATTGTTTACTTCTCCAGATAAAGTTTGTTGAAATGAAGTTTGAAATCTGTAGTGTCATGGCTTGTTAATCTGTTCAAATAGTTAAATGTTCATTACATTAAGTAGCAATTTGTTGTGAAAGAGGTGGTATAACGCCATCTCTATCTTTTCAACTGAGGAATCGAAGCACCTTTTTCACAGATAATGCAGAAACTCTACAGCATTCATTTCTGTCTCCTATGACTGTGAAAAAAGTCTACGAATATAAACATAAGCAATGCCCTGCTTATCTTTCATTTTTCTAGATTGTTCTGAAAGCATAAATCTGCAGGAATGGTTGGTCTCTCTTAGTCATTTAAATGAAGTGCTGAATGCTGAAAATATAAGTGTGGGTGATAACTATGTGGTTGCTGATCAAAGCAACTAGAGAGAGTGCAAGTCCTGTAATGGCTCAGATGATTTTTTGTTATAAAGTCCCCAGGAGCACTGAACTTAATCATACAAGATAATTGTGCTTTGAACACATGTAAACTAACCCATGTTGTCCATTTTTATTTTTTTCTTCACATGCACCTAGTAGTTCATTAAAAAAGATAAGCGAAGGTCTAGACTTCATGATCTTAAAGATCTTTTCCAATCCTGTATGTTCCTAATTTTTCTATTTCTTTCCACTGTGAAATTTTTCTCCTTTTTCTCTTGACTTTAGAAGGGGGACTGGAGATTACAGACACCCCAGTCTTATGCTCCTTTGGTTCTTTATGGGTTTTTTGTTTTTAAGACAGAGATGTGTTTGTGACATATTATGCGAAACAAAGAAGATGCTTCTCTCCAGTTTTTCACCCATTATAAAACATTAATTGGCTACAGAGAGGAATTTAAATACAGTGAGCACGTCAGACTTAGCTTTGTCCCCTGGGACTCTGGGGGAAGGCATGCTTTCTGTGCTATGCACAGCCTGTCAGATTGTAAAATCTGAAAATGCATTGTCATTATCAAAGATGAGATAAAAAGCACACAAAATATGTTATTCACAATAATCATTATGGTGTATCCTAATACATGTTCTCCAATGAAAGCACACTTCTGTAGTTAAGTATGATTTGATGAAGTTGGATATACTTTAGAGGCATTATAGAGGCCAGTGTCCTGCTAAGGTGTTTCAAAGCCAGGTTTTTGCTTTCAACAGCATCCTATTTAAAACAGTTGATTCCTTACCAAATGACTGTAAGTGCATCTATTTTGATAGTGACACAGGTGTAACAGGAAAATACTGTCACTGCATTTCCAGATACTGTTGGAGTGTACTCGTTCAATAGCTGGACCTGAAAAATCCGTTAAGTCAGTCATACGCGAAGTTTGAAATCTGTACATCCACTTTGTTCGTAGTTACAAAATCAGTGTGTGAGACAGCAAGTGCAACCTAGCATGTGCAGTTTGCATGGTTTCTACTACAGCTAACATGGGGAAAAATCCCATTGGACAGTGAGCCATGGTACTGCATGCCTGACCATGGGTCTCTCCTTTCATTGCCCAGGTCCCTGGGGTGGTAGTACACACCAGGGTGCAGTGATTTGGTGTGCAGTGGCAGGCTGTGATTGTGTCAGTCCACTGACACCTTCAAGTTTGGAAGGATAATCATCATCTGCATATTCTGCTGAGATGTGTTTTTATTGTGGTGCAATGGGTCATATTCCCACTTCCAGCTATGCAGTCGAAAATGAAACATGTAGTCATCTAGCACATTGCTTGGAGTTGCAGCCAATGCCATGACAGAGTTGCATTTACTCTGAGTTCCAGATGAACAGTGTAAAATAATGAAGGCAGCTTTGTAGTCAGAGACATAGAGTATATTTATGATCAAACATGTGAATTACAAAAGAGCAAATTAGCTACTATTTCAAGCAAAATAATCATAGTGATCAGCATGTAATTTTTCATATATTTATTTTAGACTTTTAGAAAATACAACATGTATATGACCTTAAATGTAATAGTAAAAAACCCCAAACAAATAAACAAACAAAAACCAAACAAAACAACAGAATTTCAGAAAAATCAAAACTCTGTTTTTCTCTGGATAATGAGTGTCGAAGTTAAGCCAGGATATTCTGGTGAGTTTTATAACTTTGGGGTTAGAAAGTAAAGGACAACATTAATTCCTGATACAACTCCTGTAATTTTTGACTAAATTGATCCATGCTTGCTTCTACCATGCATCCTCAATTTAAACTTCCATAAAGAAAAACAAAACTAATTTTTAATGTGGGAGCAGGTTGGAATAGGCATTCCTGTTTTCTTCCCTGCCCACAGAGCTACAACCGCTGTGATTGCTGTGACCTGGGTTTTGGCTGTTGTCTAGTCTTTTTCATGAGTTATGGCAAGACAGTGATAGTACTTGGGGTTTTTATTTTCCTTGACAAAATTTTCCTGCCTTTCCCAGGCAGTTGGAGTTATTCATGTGAGCTGTAGACTACATATTATTGCCAACTTTCATGCTCTGTCCTATTTCTTACTACACCTGGTTAGGGAAGAGTTAAGTCAGACATAGATTGATCAGAGGTAAATCAAATTTTAGGTGTCCAAATACTATGAGGAGAGATAACTCATCTTTTTCTACCGAAGCCAGGAGGAGTCTAAGGTAACCAAGTTCTCACTTTTTAGGCTGGATCTGGGAATTTGTCACAAGCATCTAGAGAGAGATCCGTGAATAGCTTTCTGTCCATCATCCCAGATGCACCTACTGTTTGAGATTCAAAGAAAAATTTAATCTTATCTCAAACTAACTAATTACTCCTTCTCTGATGAAGTGGCCAGAAATAATTGGTTCTAGCTTGTTTCCTTCTACTTCATTTTCTGAGAAATGAATTTACATCTGTCCATCTATCTCTAGTGAGGCTTCTGCCTCAGTATGGCTTTCCACTCCTTTTTGGGAGTCCTCGCACTTTTTTTTAACATCAGAAGTAATTTTAAAAGTGGCTAATGTAACGCTTCGGAGTTACTCTCATGTAACACTTCAGAGCCTCTGCCAGAGGAGGTGGTCTGTGCAGTTTGCAAACTGAGAGGGGGTGAAAAGAAGTTAACCAGTCAACTTCTCTGTTCATTGGTGTTCGGTATTTTAAAGGAGTGGGGGGTGCACTTCTGTTTGGAGATAACTTATAATTGATGGTTTCTAATGAGCCAACACTTCCATGTTTTATGTTTTCCTGTGCTTAAAAAACTTCCTAACCTAACCAAAACCTACTTGAAATGAGGAAAAAAAAAAAAAAAAAGGCAGGAGAAAACAGCTTCATCAAATATCACACAAATGACAAAAACTGTAGTCAGACAGCTCACATTCTGTAGCCTTAATGGATTTCTGTCAGAAGCCAAGAGTAATAATTAAAGTAAAAACCTTAAAGTAATTTTTTTCAGTCTATTTAAGCACAGACTGCTATTTCAAATGTCTATAAATAAAAAAAGCCAAAAGCAGAGCACATTTAATTTGGGAGTTGAAGATTACTATTCTGCAGCATGCTCCACTGCATGCAGTCTTCAAAGCTAATTCATATCCCACACTGTTTTTGTCAGCAAATCAGTACATGTTTATATCAGGTTTTAGATTTAACTAGTATTTGTTCTTTTAAAATAATTTTCTTGTAATGCCGTGGGAATGGCAGTGCTATCATTTAGTTTCTGTAAAACATGTCTTTGGTAGTCTCAAGTGTAAAACTACAACAGGAATACTGTTTTTTGAAAGAGGAATTAATGGCAGGGAAGGGGGTTTGAATGGAAGAAATCAGGGAAACCTGCAGGTTCTGTTAAAGCTTTCTCAGATCTGATAGCGTGGAGACTAACAGGTGCTGTAGCACTGGTAAAATGTTCTCTGACTTGATAGCCTGAAAATTAGAAGGTGCTTCAACATTGTTCTTTCATGCTAGAAGAGAAGTGTGATAATATGTGATGCTGGAGGCTTTCAGCTACTAGGTGAGTTCGGTAGACTTGCTCATTGGAGTAGAGGTGGTAGAGCATCATTTAAACTATGAGTGTAACTCCACAAGTTTTGAAATGGAAATATTTGTAGCAGTAGTGCAATGCAGAGTTCTACATCAAGATTCCGGAGTTTAAAAATTCATGAGGAAGAGGCAATTTAGGACTTTCTTTAGAGGAGGAGCAAATGTACAGAAAAACTAGGCTGTACAAGTGCTAGCAGTTTTTATAATTTATCTGCCCTGCCCACATATGCACACTGAGATGGTCAGTGTCCTGAGTTGCTGTGGTGAGATGAGCAGACTCTTTTAATATTACATCAATACTATAATTAGGAAGGAAAATTAAAATCTTTTAAATATTATAAAAATTGTCTTTCAACAGATGGTGGTGGTGTTTTAAATTCTGATAGTTTTCTTACAACTAGAATCTGGAAACAGCTGTTTGCTGTATGCTTAAATAGGTAGAGTTTGTGGATGTTTGGTGAACCTAAATCCCACCTGACCCTCAAGGGTTTACAAGAAGAAGCCATGATCCTGTCACAGATCCAGACAGAATATCGGTGACTGTTCAAGACTGAATATTGAACTTCAGGTAAGTGTGATGTGAAGTGACAGGATTACATTTAGGATAATAGAAGGGGGGGGAGAAGGGGGGAGGTTTGTGGCAGGTTTTTTTCATGGCAGCTGTATGAAGCTGCTCAGAATTGTGGAGTGTTCAAAGTAGTCCCAGCAGAGATGGATTATTGGAAAAAGCAAGTGAGGTGGGCAAAGCTGCCTGATAGATTGCAAAACCATGTGATAAATTACACTGATCGCATGCATGTGGCCGCCATATAAGTAGTCTATATTTGTGTGCAGAGGTTTATCCTCCACACCACTTTTTTTTTCTTTTTTTTTTTTTTTTTTTTTGGTAGTAAAATTCAGAACAGTGAATTAGGAACGATACAATCAGATATAAAAGGATTTAGAACTGTTTAGGTGACTGGGCCAACAGCTGGCAAACACAGTTCACTGTGGAAAAATGTAAAATAATTAGTCTGGGAGCAAGAAACCAAAGGAAACACAGTGTGTGCTGCAATGGAACAATCATTCAGCACACTGACTAGGAAAAGGATTTGAAGGTTATTGTGGAAAAATCATTGAAACTATGAAGCTTGCGCACAGCTGCAAGAAAGTAAGTTACTAGGTTGTATCAGAGGGATAAAATACAAAATCAGAGGCGATAGGGTTACAGGAGTGTTAGGCTCCATCTGGAATACTGTATATAGTATTGGTCACTGTGCTGCACAAGGAAGATATTGTCTGGGAAAGAGTGCAAAAGCAGTAACAAGTATTTTATGTGTGAAGATAAGGGAAGATGATCTAGTAAAACAGATACACATATCTTTTACTTTGCACAAGATTAAAAATTAGGAGTGATCTTAGAAATGGAGAAATAGAAATGGACAACTTAGAACTGCATAGAAGGAGTGATAAGGATCTGGAATAAATTCTTTCGGAAAGTCTGTTGGTATATATAATATACATAAATTCTGTAGATTTCATAATGAGAATTAAAGGGAATGACAATCAGTGATAAATCTGTGATCGAGTTTTTAAATTTGAAGGCAGGTACACTAAGCTGTTTCCCTTCCCTCTCATCTTAAAGGTTCGCGGCTTGGATGACCATAGTTTTCATACTTACTACAGCTTGTAACTGGGAGGGGGGCACACAGTTTGTATCTATGAATTATGCTTCTGTGTCTGCTAAAACTGCTTTTAAGTGTATTGGGGAGTACCCAAATTGTTCACGCTGGGTATTAGGAATAACAATGTTCATTCTGCCTGTGCTTTTCTGTATTTCGAAGTCCTGCAATTAGAAGTTAAGACTGACTTTCTAGTGTCTCTGTAATGCCATTTCAGGATAATGATGCACTTCCACAGTATGCCACAGGCTTGGAAATGTATTTTAGAGTGTTTGCTGCTTCATCAACCTTAGTTCTTCCATTTAAAAAAAATTAGAGAGAAAGCCAAGCATATTAAAGAATATGGCATTCAGAGTTTAAGTAAGTGGTAAAATTATAGTTGAGAAAGTATGCTAAAGCAGTTAAACTATTTTAAGTAATAAAGCTTGTTTTTTCAGGATTCAGCACTTGGGTGGGTGGGATCCTTAGCTCTGTTTTTTTTTTCTTTTTTCCTTAATGCCTAGCTAGCTGTTGCAGGAGCAGTAAGACAGCATGTGAATAATAGATAACCCCATGCACTTCAGTTCTGTGGAGAAAATTGCTCCACAGATTTGAACTTAACTATCTGCATCTTTGGATCTAAACCAGATTCAGCGGGTTAGTGGGTTAATGTTTGAAAAAGCAGCTTGTCAAATTCACAGTGACTTATTAACTTCTCCTGGGAACCTTTTCAATTTTGATACCCTGCTTTGAAAATTTTGGAGTGATTTGGTCCCAGCTGCTTCTCTGTTGTCACATGGCTGTGGCAATGAGCACAGTTCTGCTATAGTCTCTGTGTTCAATGTGCTGGGGCCATTACTCTCTCTCGTCTTCTGTGGAGGTATACAACAGAGCCCAGCACTTAGTATTTGATTTAGGTAGATACTAATGAGACTGGAGCATCTCTCTTATAAGGAGAGACTGTGGGAGCTGAGCTTGTTTAGCCTAGAGAAGACTGAGAGGGTATATCATTAATGCATGTATCTCAAAGGTGGGTGCCAGGAGAATGGTGCCAGCCTCTTTTTCAGCAGTGCCCAGTGACAGGACGAGGAGCAATGGCCACAAACTAAAACACAAGAAGTTTCATCTCAACATGAGGAAGAACTTTATGTTAAGGGTGGCAGAGCACTGGAACAGGTTGCCCAGGGGGAGTCTCCCTCTCTAGAAACATTCAAAACCTGCCTGGACCCATTCCTGTGTAACCTGCTCTAGGGTGGTGCCTTGGCAGGGGGTTTGGACCCGATGATCTCCAGAGGTCCGTTCCAACCCAAACGATTCTGTGATTTACATACCTTTAGGTACCTAACTGCAGAAGTTGGTCTTTAAGTCGCTCTGGCATAAGTGGGAAGGAGCAGTCTTCAGCTTCTCCTTCTCTCTGCAGTTTGATACCAAAAATGTATTCTGTTATTAGTACCCCTCCCAATTACTGTTTGAATTCTGGAACAAATCTAACTCAAAGATGTCATTCTTTAATAATTAAATAAAAGAAAACCTGTTCTTCAGTCATACTGCTTTCGACCCACTTTTGATAATGTCACTTCAGATTGTTTCCAAGAGTTAGAGAAGGGTGGCATACATAATTCTTAGACTCAGGTCGGAAAAGCTTCAGATGTTACCTTAAAGACTATTTGGCAATCATAAAACAGCTCTGACTGGATCCACGAGATCAGTGAAGTGTGAGAAAATAGATCAGTTTTGAGTAAAACCATGCATAGTTTAATTTGAAATGTGCAGCTGCAGTTTTGCAGAAAACAAAATATATAGTAAGCACAATGCTTTTATTCAGCTTGAAGTAAAAGCATTTTTTTCCAGCTATCAATTTACAGCTTAAGATATTGGATTTTGGCAGAGTGCAGAGCTATTAAGTAATGTTTATTAAAATGGATAAGAAAGGACTTGAGAGGTGGCCTGTAAAAGAGAATTTTTAAAGGACTGGTTAGTAGAATAAAGAAATAGCATTTTCTTATAGAGGTAAAGTTTTATGTCCCTTTCATTTATGACCTTTATAGGTCATTAATGAAAAAGATTGTGGTGATATCATCTTATTATTTAGTACAGTTTGTGAAGTGATATGGAAACTGTACTTACGGAGGTTTTTTCACCTCTACTGTAAGGCTGAAAAACTTAAGCTTGTTAAACATCTATCCCGGAGAGAGAAATAATCAACTATATCTAACTTTGCCTCAGTCACAAAACTACCATATAACTTGACATGAACTTGACATTCCCAGGGTCTATTATCCATTGTGCAATTCTTCACAATAGGCAATAGATGTGTGAAGTTCCATGGCAAAAGTCATTAAAGTCACTACAAGCTTGCATGGACTCAAGGAGATGTTGGGTAAGTGCCGGAAAGTGATATAATCAAGAGTTCTTAAATACATAGAAACCACATCCAGCTCAGGATGTCCCTGAGCTCAAAATAGATTAATACTGAGAGAATATTTTTATTCTTTCCTAAGCATTTGCTTATGGCCAATGCTTGAATTGATGCAGACACACTGCTATTGGATTTTAAGTATAATGTCTGACTCATTCAGATGCTCTAACCTTGCAGCCACAGACCGTAATGAAGGAGAAGGGAGGTTGGATGAGACGGACCTTTGGTCTGACCCAGTGCAGTCATTCGTCCATTCTTCCAAGACCATCTCTGGCCAAATTTTGGAAGATGTTTAAGTGTTTTCTAAATACTTTCAAGATAAGGCTAGACGTATCTGTGGGTTCAGCTCTGAGCATGAGCTTACAGTCTATGTGTAAGTCTTACAGCGTATGCGTGCATTTTTTTGTTTTTCTGAATAGAAATGCTTTTGAAGTCTGTGTATCTGCTAAGAGGTCACAGAATGGAAATATTCCAACTGGCAGGTCAAGGCTATGGAGTGCTACAGAGCCTTGGACACAGGGATGCCTAGGCAGTTTTTCTGCAGTTAGAAGCAGGGTATAACTACTTTAAATGAATATTTTATAATAATAAGCTTTAATGTCATATAATGTCATATATATCATCCAAAGATTTCCCTATTTAAAAAAAAAATCTAAATATTACTGAGCTTACCAACTGACACTTATTTGGACTGACTTCTTTTAAGTCTATTTTGCATGAGCAATAAAAATATTAAGACATGATGACATTCAAGCTAGCTGTGGAGTATATACACCCTTATATGCCTCTTTGCAGTAGGGAGTACCCTGGAACCTTGTTCTTCACTGCAGATGTTCCCCAGAGGTCACCTGCCTAAATGTAGGTAATGGCAAGGAGAGTTTGAGCTTGGCTCATGCAGTGGAGACCGAAGAAATGTGCATTTCTCTTCCGTTGTCTTTCAAAATGAACAAGGTGTTTCCTAAGCACAGTGAGAACAACCCTGTAACTAGCATCTATCTCATTACTGGCTTCAGTGCTACGGATCCAGAATGAATCAGGTTTTTATGGATGATGGTTAGTGCTAGCTAAACATCAAGTCATCAGTTTGTGCTTTCAAATTGTTATGTTATAGTGGTGGCTAGTGAATCTTCTCCAGCAGAGAGGGAAAAACTAACTTGCGTAATTTAGGTACTACTGTAAACATTTACAAATAAGCAGACTGTCTTTGAAAAATGTAGGCATGCTTGAGGTCTTAGGATGTCTGAGAAATTTTATTTTATTTTATTAAGGGAAAAGAGGTTGGACAAATACAGCATTAATTTGACTCAGTCTGGGTTTTACACAGCTTCATCCATCTTGAATTAAATGCTGTAGTCAAACTATTTCACAAAAGAAGTCTGAGATAAAGATAATCTTAAAAACTTTGAAGAGGAGGAGAAGGGGGAATTGCATCAGATGGAGTTCTGGACCTCCCAAAGAAATGTAATTTTTGTGCTAATAGCAAACTCTGCTTCCAAGAATATGGCAGCTTTGATAAATGAAGCAACACTGATAACCACCGAGGTCTTGAAACAGAAAATCACCAGATGCTTGATGACCTGCTTAAATGGTACTACAGCCTCTACAAAAGCTGTTTAAGGCGTAGCCAGGATGACTGAAAACAACTTTATCTGTGGTACAGAGGAATGTAGCACAGAGAAATGGATGACCTACCAGGTACGGGTTTTTGCTAGATTGAGATGCTGCAGAGAAGAAAATCTAGTGCTGCGTTGTGACCTTGCAGTCTTGCTGAAGGTGCAGCAGTGATGGGCTTCAAAGGGAGGATTGAGAAAACATACTTGAACTTTCATTATAGAAGGAAAGTTCAAAATTAGAGAATGAAATTTATAAACACTAGTAAAAAATGAAGGGTCGTTACAGCTCTGCTGTAATCAGGAGTATACTGGTTTTACACTCAGTAATGGCTCCAATTAAAATAAATATTTGTCAGTGTTACCTTATTCAGCGTTTCATACTGAATTAATTTCAACTTTCAGGATAACTGTTACTGAAACTACTGAATGTAAAAAGGATCTTTTGAACTTCTCTGATGTAAATCTAATATCCTGGACAGTTATCTCCTTGACGTCCAGTTTAGAGGTAGTAAGACATTTTCCCTTTGCAAATAAAGTGTGTGAATAAATTAATTCAATGAATTCAAGCTTCTGTTACCTTCTGCTAGTGCCCTTTACTTTGTCTCATCTGTTCCGTTTTCTGTGTTTTTTCTGTTAGAGGCTGTCAAAAACTGATTTTAGAAGTTTTAATCTACACAGCAATGTGCTGGAACTTTTAAGATCAATCTTGCCAATATTGCAAACTTAAAATATTACACAAATCTTTGATTAAATAATGGTGCTCAGCTCAAAGCAAATATGTCAATATTTGATAATATATATGTTTTTTAATAATAAATATGTTCTAGGAAAGAATGATTAAAATGTTTAATTAGTCAATGGGAATACCAGAATTTAGATAAAACTTTCGCTATGATTTCTGTTTTTCTGAACACATGGCACAGCAGAACTGTCTTTAACTCTCTCTTCATCCAGTCTTTCCATTTGTAATCTTTATGTCAAATGAAAGTGCTTTAGAAGAAAAATTCTGTGTAGGTAGAAAGTTTAAAAAAATAAGCAAGTCTATGAAAAATATGCCTGGTCATTGGAAAATATAGTGTGTTTAAGACATTCAGGTTTTACACATAACATTGTCACAAGATCAGTGACTCCTACAGAAAACAAATCATTTCTTTAGAAGCAAAGTCAGCAGCTTTATGGAGAAATAAATATAATTTTACAACTTAATTACAGTATAAACATTTCTTGTGGTTGCAATTACTTTGTTGTTATTGTTGGATTAATCTTACAGGACATATGGATGTTTGTTTCAGTATCTCCTGGGACCTGCTAAATCCTCTGAGCAGAACTCTGACCACTGTTCTAAAGAGCTAAACTTGTTAGCCATTTTTCATCTATGTGACTAAACCTTTAATAAATAAAAAAATAAAAAGTTAAAAAAAAAGAAAGGAAGGCTTTAAAGAGATTCTGTTTTCTTTCTTTTACATGTTGTTATTCTCTGATTAATTTACCACTGTGGAAGTTTTATCTAAGAGTGTTAGTTCACTGTGTTTAAAAGTGAAGAATTTCACACTTCCCAGATGCTGTTGAATCTTTGGGAGGGTTGATGGTGGTAGGCTTTTCTATGGCAACCTAATCAGTTCACTCCCCATCACTTATAGCACCTTTTTAAGTACCAGGCTCTCTGAGAACTGAGAAGACATCTTGATGTAACATAGGTAATAATGGGATTTAAATCTGATAGAATTTTTGTACAGTACAGAGCATATTGTGACATATTCAGGTAAGTATTTCATGCTTATGTCATTTACACATGTCTAACTTGGAAATTTTTGTTATAAAAAGGCTGGAGAAAAGCTTAGAAAACCTCCTCCTCCCATCAACCCCCGAAAATTTCAAGCTTCTGGGGGAACAGTAATGTGATTAGCTCTGTAATGTTCACATTATCATAGAAGGGAATTCTGACTCTGAACACAGTTTTCCAGTCTTTCCAGCAATCTGTCACATCTAGGATTCTTACATATTCGTTCTTAAGGGAATAATATTTTTTGACTGTTGCCTACTATTTGGGCTCTCCTTTATTTTAAACATTAAATTTTATTTCTTTTTTATTTTTTTTTTTTTTAGATTTCAGAATATTTGTAGCAAGTACTTGTGTAGTTGCATGCCCTCTTCTACTTTGGTGTGTTACCACAAACTGTAAAATTCCTAATTCCTGTATCACTAAATGTTGTTATGTAACTTTTCTGTGTAAAGTCATGCTACCAATGTACAACTGGTATGACATAACAGTGACCTGTGATACTGTTAAATACGTGTGTGGGTTAAAAGAAGTGCCTTAAAGCACCACCTTGTAGAGCAAGTGACCAAGGAAGAATAAACCCAGGGCTCCTGTCTCAGTTGAGTACCAGCCAAAAGAACATTCTTCCAAGATTCACTGCATTTTTTAACTGGTTCTTTATGTCAAAGACTTCAAAAAGGAGGTTATTGAAATGTGGATAAATTTGTAACAACTACAAGTTTCATTTAAAGTATTTGCAGGCTGACTGCGTAGAAGCACTCATTTAGAGAAGCTGATGACAGCTAGCATATATGATGCTTGCATATTTAAGGTTGTCATCTTTTTTTTCTTTTCTCTGGTAATGGAATATAAGCATTTTCAAGCCTTACATAGGCATCCTGTTTGTCTTGGTTTGAGTTGTATTTACTCTTCTGTACAGAAACACAGTTCTTAGTCCAGGAAGATGAAATCACAGGATATTTCTGCTTCGGGGGTGCTTGTCCTTGGTATACAAGTAGTTGTAAATCCGTAGGTTTTGCCACTGCCTGGTTGGTTTTGATCAGTGCCATGTTAACCTGGTCAGCAACTGCAATGCGGGATGTATTTCTTTATAATGCACTCCCAGTGTTGTGATGAAAATTCCCTGGCAAGGCAAGTCCAAAGTAGCTAGGTTAAAAATTAATAGGACTCACATTTTAATGTGTCATTATATTTGGCACCCTCTGTGTTTCTGTGAGTGGTACGGAAATCTGAGGCTGTTTTATCTTCACTTCTATGGAAGGCACCTTGCATTCAGACACTGTTTAAAACATTTTGGATGTGCAAACATGTTAACAATAGTGCTTGGTACTCTGAAATGTGTTTCAAAAACATGCAAGTGACAGTCTTCTCTGGTGACAGGGAGGCAATTTCTTTCAGTGTTTCCTTTGAAGTGTATACATTGTGAAATACCATGTGTGAAATACCATGTAATGCCTTTTCAGTAATGCTTTTGGCACGTTGTTGCAAACATAGGGTGTACAGAACTATTGGAAGTGTATGTAACCATCGACAGAGGCACTTTGAAGTGGTTTTAGAAAGCTTGTAAGACCAATTCTGGTACATTTTGGGGAGATTTTGTTGGTTTGGTATTTTTTGTTTGATTAGTTGGTGTTTTGTTTGATTGTTCTAAGTTTTCTTCTCCTGTTATCACTGAACTCCCTACTATATTAATTCCCATTCCACTGTATTTACGGCCTCTTGTTTAGCCCTTATACAGACTATGGTAGCCATCTTCTTTCTGGTCTCATTTATACATGGACATGGATATATCTCAAAGTGTGCAACCATTAAATGCTAACACAATGCATCTGTTAACAAAAAAAAAATTCTTGAAAATGTAACCACTTTGGGGGTTTAGTATGTAATTCTTGACTATCTTCCTACTACCTCAAATCTAGCTCCCTTATCCTCGGCTTTTCAGCTCCTTAATTTTCTTTTGAATCGGTACTGCTTACCTTACCTATTGGAAAGTCATCTCCCCTTTTTGTTATCTTCTCCCAATCTTGGTTTAGGACATGCATTCTTTTAGGTCAGCCTAGTACATCTGCTGTTACATAGTTTACTTTCTCCTTTAAATTCTTATTTATAAGCATTGAGCCCGGAATTATTCTGGTTCAGAACAAAAATTGCTCTAGCAATTCAACTGCCTACTATTAAAACTGTAAACTTTTTTCCTGCCTTTATGGTTGTTACAGGATCAAGCACTATGACAGTAAAAAGTTTTTAAAGCTGTAAAGTATCAGGTAAATATATAGCACTGTGCAGCTGGCATGAGTTGGGCTGCAGAAATTCCCAGTTTGGAGTTGCACTTCTCAAACTCTGACATACATACTCCCATTTTGAAGGGCATGCAGTTAAACTGATCTGCCATATAATAAATGGATTATCTCTTGAAGTAGTTCAGAACAGATCAAGTAGAGCTACTATCTAAGTTACCCAAACAAAATAAGAGGATATTTGAAAAGGGCATATGGTTTCCTTCTATAGCACAAGCACACGTGAGAGGTAAACTCCTATTAACCTGAAAAGCCTAAAAGATCTGCAAGCCCAGGGTAAGCAAAAAGTTCAGATGGCTAGAGCCTCTCCCAGTTCCTCCTGAGAAGATGTGCTGACAGACACTCCATACATCATTTGAATTGAGAAGCAGGAGGAAAAATAAAGATATTACAGTATTTTGGGAGTGTGGCCAGCAGGTTGAGGGAGGTGATTCTCCTCTACTCGACTCTCATGGGGCCCCACCTGCAGTATTGTGTTCAGCTCTGGGGCCCCCAACACAAGAGGGACATGGACCTGCTTGAGCAAGTCCAGAGGAGGGCCACGAAGATCATCAGAGGGCTGGAGCACCTCTGCTGTGGAGGCAGGCTGAGAGAGTTGGGCTTATTCAGTCTGGGGAAGAGAAGGCTCAGGGGAAACCTTAAAGCAGCTTCCAGTGCCTAAAAAGGGGGCCTACAGGAAAGATGGGGAAGGACTTTATCAGGGAGTGTAGTGATAGGACAAGGGGTAAACTGTTCTAAGGTAAACCATTTATGATTTTAAAGGCAATTAGTTAAGCACCATGTATTGTTTACATGTTTGCACATAGCATCTTCCAAAAATATCTAGCTCTTAACTTTAAAGGTAAATGTATTCATGTCTTTGCATTTTAGTGGTTGACTGAAAAAGATCAGTGAGAAGCAGGTACAACACATTTTTCAATTAAGTCCACTGCCTGTCAAATTCAATGGCAGTGTGATGAGCTTTCCTAGAAAGCTGTATGAATCCGTTTCCTGGGCATGTTGCCTTTGAGGTGTCTGTGTGGTCACCCCAGTGCTACGTATGTATTTAGTACTTCTGCACCAGTGTGTTCAAGCGGTGTGTCAGCCTCAGGAGGGGGATGTGTAAGTAGGGCGGTGTGATAACTTGCAAGTTGAGGTGTAAATGTATGGTTTGTTAAATAAACTGGTTCTCTGCCTTGTTAGAGCTTGGACACCTTATCTGCCTTTGTTACATTGTTAGGGCAAATGTGTTAGTTTCTGACTTCTTTTTAAGTTTATGTTTAAAAATGAGCTCTGCTAAGGCTGAAATTTCTAGAATTGAATAGTGAAATTAAAAAAGAACCTTCTAAACCGAGACTGTTTTCTGTATTATTCTTACATCTGGGGTAATTTTCCATTCAGCATGGGTTCTAGTAACAGTGGAAGGTGTGCTCTTTGTGCACCAGTTTAGTCTGAACTCAGTGAAATGCAAGGGGTAGGAGAAAAAAATTAAAATCAAAAATGTCAGGGGTTTAGATGCAAATAAACTGTTCAGCTGCTGCTTCAAACGTAACCGTCGCGAACTAGTACTAGCACAGCAGAGTTGTCTAAGCAGCTATTTGAAAGAAAGAAGGGGAATAGCACCTGTTAGTGCATAAAAACAGCTTCATCTAATTTTGGAGTATTTATATTCAGCAGCATTAAGAGTAGCCAAATATAAGGCTATTGCTTTTTCATTCTCTGCTTGTCCTTCTTGTAGCAGTCTGTTTTGTGAGAAGAATACCTGAGAAGGTATTTTAATCTTTTGTCCATTTCATAGTTAGTGATTTCAGGGCTGTTAAAGCTTTTTTGTTTAGTTTCACATTGCTAAACAGTCATTCAAATACTTTGAACTTATTTCCAAACAGAAATCAGTGCTTTTTTTTTTTTTTATTTGCTTCTTTCCTGGCTTACTTTATGTCCAGGCTCGCAGTTTGATCTGCAAGGTCAAAAAATACAACGTTGAAAAAAGTCATACACATCAATTCACTACGTAAGAACATTTTGTTTCTGATCCTAGATGTTTAACTTGATGTTGGTCTTGGTAACTGATGCGTTTGATCGAGACTGTTTAATACATGGCTCCCATTCTTTATTGTAAAAGCCCAAACTACTTTTGCACATACTTACACAAGCTTTCTTAAATACTACAGTCCTGCGCTGTCTGTAAGTCATGTATTTCTGTCAAATGGATTTCTTGTCAAAACCCTTTTCATCTATCAATTACTGCATCATATGAAACTTTCGAACCTTGAGCTCCAAGCATTATCCTCTGTGCATTCAGGGTACGTGCTGGGTATGTTAACATGCGCAGCGGGGTTTGAGGTCAAGTTACATTTTCTGTTATTTTGATCATTTCAAATTGGATTGAGTTGAAATTGAGATACAATAATGACACAAGTTAACTGCAAAGTTTTCATCAGCCTTACAGAAATTTGATATGGAGTTGCTAAATCCATCTGTAGATGCAGTGTGAATTAATGGATCCAAACTTAAGGCTCCCAGAGAGCCTGCTGGCACCAACTGGATTTTAATTACATCCCACGCATTGGTTTAGTTATCCTTACAGCAGGTAAAATGAGTGGTGCAAGTTAACTCTTCCAGATCAGAGAAGAAAAAAAGAGCATTGATCCTCTTTTCAGAGGAGGGGAAGAAAAAGTTTTATAGCTTAATTTTTTTTCCCAAGTGAAAGTGAAACAAGGTGTATAGATGATGGAGGGAAGAAAGGCAATGAAAGAGTACAAAGAGGCAGAGTAAGCAGATTATTTGGAAAGGAGTAGAGTGGAGGAAGAAAAATTATATTGGGAAAAAATAACTGGAAAATGTAGACTATTTTATAAGCAGAAAAAATTAAGATGGAAAGCATATAAAAGGTGCAGGCATGTCAAAACACCAGATTCTGTGCAAAGGCGTAAAAAGTAAAATGAACGAAAGCGGAAGACAAAATTTTAAGGGAGTGATAAGCGTGTGTGCGTATTTTAAGTCAATTCTGATTCATAATCAGCTGCAAATACTTGAGTTTGTACACAAGTACTTACATTTTGAGTGGATGCAGAATTTGCTTAGCAATGTTACCAAGATCACATCACAGGGATCAGCAGTGTTAGAAAAATCTCAGGTAAGGGTTATCAAGACTTTATTTATGCAACCCTTAATTTTTATTGATTAAAAAAAAAAAGTTACACTGAATACAAAGTTTTTACTTGGCTTTAGCTTGCTATTTTTCATACCAAAATGATCAAAGCCAAATATTGAACACCATGAATTCTTTATTAGCATCCTAAATTAAGAGACTGATAAACAGATTCATTACATTGATCTGAAAATTAATTGTAAGACATAATGTGGTTGCCCTTAGGCATCTCTCAGTGCAGGAAGCCAAGAAGGAAACGATAGTCTTCAGTAATGCTTATAGACGCCAGTGGCTGGTTAGCCCCTGATCCCTTGCCAAGGAAAACACTTGCATCCTTCTAGAGCTCTTTTTATGTCATTCAATTCTAATTTACCATCAACTATCATAACTTTACCATGGACATTCTCAATTTGGCATTGGAGGCTTGACATAAAATCACAAAGGCAAGTAAATTCCAAGTTAAAGCTGAAACTTCATTCTTAATTCACCAGGTTGTGCTGGGGAGCATGTGGGAACACCCAGCGTTTGAAGCCCTGGCTGTACCCACACACAATACAACAAGTTAAGGATGGAATTTCAGCCCAAGCCTTAACATTAATGCAGCATAGCTCTTTGTGGTTTGATTTCTTCTTACACCACACTGTTAAAGACAACAATAAGCCCAAGTCAATCTCAGAGTAATTTTAAATTATGCTTACAAGAATCTCGTGCAAGGAGTAGTAATAGATTCTTCTCACACGTTGCTTCTCAGTAAATTTGAATTTTTGTATCTTGCTTGCTTTCAGTTTTCACTGTTGGAAACTGCTGAGGTGTTAGATTACAGATACCTCAATACCTGGAGTCCAGCCTTAAATACATAATTGTTTCCTACAGTATACCTGTCTTTACTTGACACTCATTTTGTGGAATAGAATTAAAGAGGTAAACTTTGCTTTTTGCCCTGCACATGCATTTTTATGAGCAAAATGAGCTTTGAGAGTGTTTTTAGAAACATCAGGAATGTCAAATCTTTTTTATCTGAAGGACTTCTTGGATGACTCAGGAAAAAGTACTTGGAAATTAGTCAGGACTTAATTGAAGTGAGAATGATACTGAATTGTTGAGGGAGAGTTTGGTCCCCTATGAATGCTTTGTACTTTAAAAAAAGATCAATCTTAATTTTAGGGGATTGAATCAGCCTTTTCTTCAAAACGTAATTTTTATTCAGTCTTTGGTTAGGCATTTGGAATGTGATTAGAATAGTTATTCAGTCATTTATCCCTTCTCAGAACAAATGAGAGTTACGCTGCTTGTCTTTCTTCAGAAATCCATAGCTCTCTAAATCTTCCCATATATTTCCATCCTTTACCAGCTGTCTTCAGTGGGTCCAGCATCCCTGCTTGCTAAAGACATGGAGAGATACATATCGGTGAAGAGAACAGTGAAGGAGAGGGATACAGCTTTTAAAAGAGCATGCAGGCTGCTGTTGTAGATCTGTCTATATTTTAAACCTAGCCGCACAACATGGCCTGTACCTGCTTCAGGATGCCCATGCCCCCTTTTCTGAGCCAGTAGATCTTCTTTTGCTCAGGATTAGGGACTGTCCTAAACCATAGCTTCAGGAATAACTTAATCACTGGCAATAGTAGTCTAGAAACAACAAACAATTTGGTGGAAAGAAGTGATATAGTTAAAGCAAAGAGTCTGGTAATTATGCTCCAGAACACCCTCTGAAATGATATTTTGCATTGGAGAATAATCATAGTGAAGTGTTATGCTCATATTGTTTATTTAGATCGTGAGAGTGGGTTTGTGAGGTGAAACAGAGAAGAACAGAGGCAGTATGAGGGTCGTAGTTGGCAGTGTGGCAAATGAAAATGTGATGACTAAAAGATGTCACTCAGAGCTTAATTAAATGCTGGCAGTATGTTTAAGAAGAAATTATGAAAAGTAAGCATAAGATCATCAGTACTGATCTTTAAAGGCCAAATGTCCAGCTACATTCAATTTAATTAAAATTGCACAAATAATTGTATTGAATATTTTTGTCAAATTATGAATTATATGGCTTACACCTGAAAAGTCATCACTTTTTTGGTATCATTAAACTTGATTGTGAACTTCTAGTCTCTGATGCCATAGGTAACAGGTTCAAGTCCTTAATTCATGTTAAACCAATTTGAACAGTATTATTGTTGGTTTGGGAAAATGTTGTGAGAAAAATGGCAATTGAAAGGCCTGATGTCATCATGATGTGCTATTTGAGTATGTGGCCACTGATAGTACCTGCCTTCACACTGGACAGTAAGAATCTCCATATTCCTTACACACTTTCTGGTCTGGCCGAAGCATGTAATACCCCTGCCACCACCTCTTCTCCTCCAAGCTTCTACTCTCCAGTTATGTTTGCCCAGATTTTCATTCTCTCATGCAATAAAATTGTGCAGATGTGTTTGGTGTGAAGGAGTCTAAGCCTTTTTTCCTGGTGCTCTATCCCTCCCTGCATCTCCTGAACTGTCTGTCCAGACAGCTAAAAAAAGTCCCTGTAATTACATTCCTGAACTGCCATTCTCAGCACTCATTAGAAAGGGGGCCTGGATTAACCATATTTAATGGAGGTGCTGGTTCTGTAGCTGTATGAAGCTCCAGTGGAGAACCCAATTCAGTCATCGTAGTAACTTCCCTGTAGGCACTGGCAGGTTGCTATTAGGTCCCTGTGAAGGTTTTTTCCTCCAGGTTGCAAAAGTCCAGTTTGCTCAGCTTCCAGATGCTCTTTAGTAAAAAGGATCTTTGTAAAAACTTTCAGGTTATTTTTTTATTAGGTTTTGTGCAGAATTGTCATGGTTTAAGCCCAGCCAGTAACTCAGAACCACGCAGCCACTTGGGGAAATTTCAGCCTTTATTCTCCTAACTGTCAAGGCGTGAAAGTTATTTGGCATTTTTTAAATATTTTGATAGGCTTTTTATTTTGTCTGTACATGTTTCCCAGTCCTTCACTGAGGTCTGCCTTATTCAAGCCTCCATAAATTAAAGTGTAGAATATGAGATATGAAATGATTGCTTTTGTGTTATACTTCTGCACTCCTGATTGTTGCACAGTGAGTTTTGGTTTTGGTTTTTTTCCCTTTAACATACTTGGAGTATGCTGTAGAGACTCTCACAGTAACCATACTAAAACATGTTGGGAAAGCAGAAATAAAGGTACCTGTCATCATAAAGATGGCAGATCAGCTTGTAGCTGATATAAGTGGTTTTACAGCCATTGGAGTGCCATGAATTTTCAGTCCAATGCCATACACTACTCAGTAGTAGTAAGCAGTTACTCATGGATAGCTGAGCTATAGCATAGCCCTAGCTGAGCTTGTGCTGGTGTGCAGGGGCCAGAGTGCTTTTAGCAGACACTGAGCTTCTCATACAGTGACAGGACATTGGAAATCTTGCAAAAGCTTTGAAAACAAAGTAGGAGGTGGCACAGCTGATGCATATCATCCCATAAGGTTTATCTTATTTGTGCTAGTATTTGAAGCTGACTTTCATAAGAAGTGACCCATGTTCCCAAGGCTGTTTTGCGAATCAGAGATGCTAGTTTCATGAAAAGAAAGGGGCTTGATGAGTCACACGTTATTGTAATTCTGGTGGCAATACATTCTTTTCCAAACACAGAGCAATCTTCAGAGTTAATATGTGAACTTGTACCTATTTCAGTTAAAATTGTGGATTGCTGGAATTCAGTGCTTTGGTATCAGTAGCAAGTTTAACTTTAAACAGAATTCAGACAAATACTGTAAGACTTAAGAAACTTGAAAATCCAGTTGGTTTGAAGACATTGTAGGATTAGCTCTTTACTTCTTGTTTAAACTTTTTTATTTTGTGTTTGTGCAGAAAGATGGTTTTTCATTCCATAATTTTAGTTAAGGGACAACTGTGAAGAAGTTTTCCACTTCTTTTAAATTTGCCGTAGGGCAAAAATTGCTCCTGTTATTATGAGAAAGAGATGATTTTAATAAGAATGCTGCCTGTTAATACCCAGCAACTATGAACTATTCATATGATTTCTGCAGCATTTGTTGAATCTTGTTAACTAAGCAATTACAGAATCACTTGTCCCCCAAAGTTTTAAAAAGAATAAAGCTAAAGATTGCATTATATTACTTTTTTTTTAAACAGTGTTTTCCAGAACATACGGATCTGAATCACAGAACAGCAGCAGGGCAGCTTGTGTGTAGGCCATGAGGAAGCTCCGTACTGTGTAAGAAGCTTGAGGCAGCGCTATTGATACGAAGTGGTCATATCTAAAAGAAAGCAAACCTTGGCTTCAGATACTTATAAGTAGCCCTCATTCTCCTTACATATCAGAATATGACTGTTTTAGTAAGTGCCTAATGCTAGCACAAAGGTGCAAGGTGTAGGATTAAATGGCAAGTTGCAGCCTTCTATTTAGAACTATAATTAAGTATAATATAGTATAATATGGTAATAATTGTGTCCAGGCTATGGCTGTAGGTTTGCTAGTTGTACCCTTTTTCTTGAGATCCCCGAACTGTACAAACATATGGTCCCTATATCCAGTTAGGGACCATGGTGGGTAGAAAAAAAGGAAACCTAATGACACAAAGTTGAAATGCTTCATCCTCTTCTCTGATGTCTCATTGTCCCCTGAACTGTTTTTTCATGCTTTCTTCAGTGGACTGGTTATTGGCCATAGCTTGTGGTCCACTCTCCTGTTTCAAGAGTCCTTCACTTTGAAAAAGTTGGTTGTTGCTCTTAGACCACGCTGGGTGCCATTATTTGGGGCTGCCTGTATCAGTACGAGTCCTCTATCTCTTTCCTCTACCTCACCAGCCTGACACTAAACCTAATGTTTTCTATTTTAACTTCAGAGCCCTGTCTGAGAGCTAGAAGCTATCATCCTGAAACAGCTTATATGTTCATCATATCAGCTGGCTCTCCCGCTGTCTTTGCCACTTCATACCAAAGTCCTGTCGTGTTGTCGGCTGAGTGTAGGAAATGTAGCTGCTAGCGCTTGATTCTGCAATTGTTAAACTCAGCAGAGGAGACAGAGTTAGCAGTCCCCATCCTGGAGGAATAGCAACTTAAGTGTCAGAAATCTGATCACAGCTTTTAAGTGGTTCAGAATCTCATTCCCTTCTCGCTTGCCCACTCCCTGGATGTGTTTGTACAAACACACAAGCACCCCATTACCAACTGTGATATTTGCAAGTATCTGTGCACATTCCCAATTTTCCTAACAACCTCCCGTGCAGCTGGTGCCTGTTACCTTGCATGTCACTATACCAGTGCTGACTGCAGTAAAACCAAGCGAGATATTCCCACTGGTCTCCCCCCTCCTTCACCCACATACTGTCTGCCTGTCTCCCACCGTTCACCCCATGAACAGACTCAGCACAGCAGCCCCTGTGTTTTAACATCTCATGGTGAGACCCTTGCTGCACCTGCAACTGGTTTGAGTGTAACCAGGAGCCTGTCTCAGAAGTGTCCCAATGGGCAAGCTGCAGCATACACCAGCACTCTACTGGGCTGCTCTAATGCCAAGCAGTCCATAGGAATGATCCAGAAACTGAAAACTGCATAAACAAATAGTAATTTTTTACTGAAAGATGTGGTGCAGCACCTCAGTAGGCCATGCCCTAAGCTATACCTGCTCATCTGCATCACACAACGAGTAATGTCACAGGCACTGACCTAGCTGCAGGTCCATCTTGGTGTTTACTGACTTGTTTCAAGTATGTTCAGATTGGGATCTTGTTTCATAGTCTTGGATTTTCTTGCTTTTCCTTCACTTTCTCACACCTTTGAACAGTCCTGAAATTGAGTGATGCTGCTGGTGGTAAAATTGTTCTATGTTCGAATATGCACAGGGTGTTCTGAATTTTAAAGTGTCTTGTTTTCCTGTTTTCACTTACTGTCTCTGAAATCCTAAGAAAACATCTGTTTCACCATGTCTGTGTCCTCTCTTGCTGCCAGTAAGTGTTACTACTCATCAGAATGTTGTCAACTTGTATTATTTTGATCATGAATCTCAGTATTTAAAGGGGGGATGGGAGTTGGAAGGTTTCTGTTTGCTTGACAAGTCGACTCTTTGGGTTTGGTGATGCAATCTCTGACTCTTGTCGGTGTTTTCATTGCTTTTCCTGTTTTTATTAACTTCTCTGGAAGATAGGCCCATACTTAAACTAGAATATCATTATTCTCCCATCTTAGGAGTTGTTTTACAGCTTGATAACTGACTTCAGGAGTTAGAGATGCGGACCACATTTCAACCTTTGCTGAGCGAGTCACTAATCTGGCAAAATACTGTTTGCTGTTTGGTCAGTTTAGTTTTTTGTTGAGTTAGCAAACTGAATTTGACTTTAATTGAATTTAGCAGAGCTGGCAAAGGAGGGGGTGCAGGACCATATGGCCAGGAGCAGGGGAATAGGAGGTAAGGGCAGCCTTTGGTGACAGCAAGTCATTAATTTGTCTCAGCTGTGTTAAGGCATGCTCTCAGTGAAGCCAAAAAATACTTTGAATGTCATTCATTAAATTGTGCCATAAAAGCTTTAATTCTTGGTAGTCTCTTGTTGTGGCTACCCACAAAATACTGAAGTTAATCAAGATCAGGTATAGGATTCTTTCTAATTACAGAGTTGGTCTACAAATGCAGCCAACTTTCTGCAGGGATGGTTTTTTTCTGTTTCAGAAGGAAGATGCCATTAATGCGGAAATGGACGAAAGACTGTCTCTTCGGAAGCATCGCTTCATGCGTTTTGCATCATTGGAATATGAAGGAGAGTATTACATGACACCAAGAGATTTCTTGTTCTCAGTAATGTTTGATCAAGTTGAACGTAAGTTGTTTTCTCATCATTGTGTTTGTGAAGGAAAAGAAACTTGCAGGTCCCCTTCAAGGTGTAATTTTCCAATCACTGGGATAAGATCCTTTATTTGACATAAGTCAACACAAGCCAGTTTATAAATGTTGTGCATGTGGATTCTTACAGGCATCACCACCCTTTACACCAGTGAATTGAGACTGATGATGTAGAAATCTGGTGACTTGATGAATGAAATTACATCTCTGCATAATTTGCATGTCTGATCAGTATGTAGTTCCTCAATTACTTACATGCCACAGAATATAGTAGGAGTGTAATATAATAGTGTTCATACCATTCCTGGCCCCATTATCTGTCTATCCACTTCACTAGTAAATACTCTGTGACCTTATTTCTTAGAAGAGGCAGTGATGGCAGTGACTTGAATGAGTGTAATGAAGCATTGAGCTCAGCTCTAGGTTTCTGGTTTCAAATCTCCTCTGGTTTATACAAAACCTCTTTAAGAACAAATCAAAATTGTATGCACGTTCTTTAAAAAGTACTTTTAAAAGCATGCTTTCTGAGGAGAAGATACGACCAGCACACAAATAAAAAGTGCCATAGGTTGTTGTCCTCCTTTCCTCCAAAAATTTGGCTTTTACAGCTTTCCAAAGAATTTTTTACTTTAGAAAAGTTAAATTCTCCAAGTTTCCAAGAGGATTGTCATTCAGAGGACAAATACTGTTAGTACCTCTGCTGTGGGAAGGAGGGGAAAATCCCAACTTTAATCATTGTGTGCTGCAGTCTGCACATACTGACCAGGGGAACACATTGTCTAGCAAAAGCCATTCATAGCATGGGATGCTCTGCTCAGCTAGCAGCGAATGTCCAAGTGACATGGGGATGCTGAACAGGAAATACAGAAGGGAATTCAAGGTACTGTGGGAAGGCTAGTGAGACAGGGAGGAGGAAGGAGACTGAATGCACTAATTCAAGCCTCTGGGAAACCTGGGGCAGAATAGAGTTCGCTGAGCTGCAAGTGGTCAAAGAACAGGACACAAGAAAATAAAAGGTTTTTTGTGTCTGCCAAAAATCTGTAGGTGATAAAGGATACATGGCTTCACTGCTGACACACAACTTCTAATATTATACAAAGCTGAATGTAAATCCTTAGGAGGACTTTATGACCTTGAGAGTCATGGAGACTCTCAAAATAACTTTTTTTTTAATATATGGCTAACAAAAAGAGTTCTTTCTCCTTCAAAACTTAGGTTATTAAGTTAAAAACCTAGAAGGGATTTTCTTTTAGGTTTTCCAGTATGAAACAGTGAAAGACAATGAATACTGAAAGTTTCAGTTTTGAAGGTGTGGGTTTCAGACAGTTGTCTGTGAAAGCAAGGTTAGAGAAATAAGTGTTTTTCAGTCTTAGCGGTTCATACATATTAATTGGTTACTCCAACTATAATAGTACACATGCAGATTTTTAATGAAGTGCTATACGGGTAAGGTTTATTTGTAATACAGCCAAGTTAATTTCAGTTACTTTGCTAATATGAGTAGGAAACAGCATTAAATAGAAAAGAAAAAATAATGACAAGAAAAAACACATGAACGAAAAAAACCTTTGCACTAATGCATATTTAGCATTTCAAATTGAGATCAGGTTTACAACCATAGACAATTCATAGAAAAATGTTAATACTTTAATGCTCCTAAACATTTGCTTAACCATCATTGGTGTTGATTCTTTAGCCAGTAGCATAAACGCAACAGTAAACAATTCTCTTCAAGTCACATTTCTAGGGATTTTAGGTTTTCTTGTAACTGCAAACAGACATAGCATTTGTTAGCAGAGAAATATGATGTTTTAGGTATTTTAAAGGCAGTGGTTTGAACATTTTATTTAGAAGAGTTTCATACAAGGAAAATGAACAGACCTATCTCAAGTGTCTGGGTATATTTAGAGTAGATCAAGGTGGTGAATTTCATAGCAAAGTATCAATTATTTTGGGAAACTTTCTGCTTGTATTGTAAAATTAATTCCCTTTCACCCTGAACAGTGGTTTTAGAAAGGAAAACAGGCATGCCATCACTAATACTAGAAAGCCCTTTGCTTACTGGCATACTGAGATGCAATTTTAACATGTGATGCTGCATACAGATGGTGAGTCTTGTAATGCTGAAGTTAAATCTGCAATGATTTGGTAATTTGCTACCTATTTTTTATTAATCACTAATTAAAAAAACCAAACAAACAACAAAAGTCTTGGAAAAATTTGAAGGACCCTGGCAGTAACCATTCATCTCCATAACTGTTTGCTTGGAGTTTGCAGATGGTTGCTATATATGATAATACGAAATGCTTAGGACTGTTCTGAAGTTTTGTTTCTGCTGTCTTTTTTGCAGATAATAGGCAGGGACATATGACCAGCCTCAGGAGCAATTTAGCTGTGTACACCAAGAAATATTGCTGAGGTTGATCACGACATTCTGCTCCTTTGTTCTTATTCAGAGATAAAGACTCCCAAAGGGGAAAAAGGCAAATGAAAAGAGGGGATGAGAAGAAGTTACGGGTTGAAAATAGGTGCCTTTTCCAGCCTCCTTGGGGTTTTTTGCTCACTGGTGATTGTCATTGGAGAATTACTTTGAAATCTCCTGTTAGTTCTGAAGCATAATTAAATTTAAAAGAAAGTAAATGTGGTGTTTTGTAAACCAGATGAGTTGTTGGTGCTAGATCAAAAATGCTGACGTTAGAAAATACCAAAATATTTTAGCTATGTCCAGATTGTCAAATGAATTCCTGTACACACTTGGGTGGAATTTATTACAGAAGCAAAAATCTTAGGCGTGCCCTTTGACAAGGTTGCAAAACATGTAATAAATTATGATTTATTATAGAACACTTCCCAGATAAGAAAACAGATGAACTGTAGTGCAAATACATCAACTGTCATCCAACCCGAGTGATCTTAAACCCTGTTTGATAGACCTTAGTTCACTAGTTCTGCTCATTTGTTTCCTGGTGCATGGATTTCTCTATTACTCCTTTCATTTAAGGTAGGCCAAAAATTGTGAAATCTTGGCATTCCTGTTGATTGAATCACACCTGCAAAGTTATTTACTGTCAGGGTGATAATGAAGAAAAATATTTACAGTGCTGCCATCTAAGGAGAATGAGCTGATAACAAATTCAGAGTTTCCTGACAGACTTACTTTGTTCTGCATATTGACAAAGCAAAGGGCTCTATAAAGGAAGAAAGACACCATCCAAAGAAAAAATTTGCATGCTTTTAGATGCAGTGTTTCACATTGGATTATTTTTGTAAGTATTTGCCTCATTCTATTATTGTTAGTTATTTTATGGATAGAAGTAGCCACCTCTTTATAAACAGTGACAAACAGTAAATGATATGTGATAGTGTGGCACAGCATTTGTGCCTGTACAAAACACCTAAAACAGTGTTTTGTACCAGTTAATGCAGTGCATACTTAATGTGCCACTGGGATTTTTGGATTCATGGCTATATGCCATGCAATCTCATGTTGAAACAGTGTTACCACAGGGATGTGTGGCAAACCATTGTAAAACCAGCCAAGTTCTTCTGGGTGTTCTGTGGCATGTTCATGTAAACCATCATGTCTGATGCAGTAATAGTTTAGTGGAAAACTGTTTTCTGTTACTCTTCTTATCATGATGTAAAAACTTCTCAATGTCTAGTAATATCTAATAAGAATAATATGAACTTGCTGTGTTGCATTAAAAGTTCTAGCATCCTGCCCATGGCAGGAGGGTTGGAATGAGATGATCTTTAAGGTCCCTTCTAACCCAAACCATTCTATGATTCTGCGATTCTAGGCGTAAGAAGCATAAAGCTCAGCTGACTTACACTGAATTTTCATTGCAATGCAGGAGTATTTTTAGAAGACACTTTCAGCTTCATATAAAACTGATGTTTTAAACAGTTGTGCATGCTTAGGCTCATATTCCAGATTATACAACCAATACTGTGTTAGAGCTTCTCCATGGAAATATTGCTGGTGTGCTGTTGTTGTAGAACATACAAGAAAATCTGTATTAGGTTTTGAAAAGGACTACAAGAATCCTTCAGAAAATGAAGATTTTGCAGTACATTAAATCTGGAGTGTGTTTATGTTCATTTTACTGGAAAAGATTATTCTACTCCAGAAATACCTTTCTCTTTCAAGTAGAAGACAAATGTTCAGGTTAGCTTGTCTGATAACAGTTGATACTTGGTAAATAAAGATCATGATCCTCCTGTATATCCTCAGTACAGATTTAATGTGTCATAACACCTTCACGTCCCAAACAGTAAAACAGATTTTCCTGTGTTCGATAGCACTAAGCTGCCAGAGGCAGTATTTCCACAGTAGAGTCCTATCCGTCAGTGAGAATTAGCGTATTGTAAGTTTGCTGGGAGAAACTGTTTGAGTTGGTTAAGCTTTCTGTGAAAACACGGTTGGCGCAAGTTTGTGGTATGTTTGCAGGTTTGATATCATGTGTGGCTTCATGTCATAGCGTCAGTGTGATCATGACTGAATGAATCTGCGGAAAGGACAGAGTGCAAGGCTGCAATGGCTAGAAGATTGAGTTCTCCATTGTCTTTAGTAGAGATCAGTGCTGGTGCAGTCAGTGGGGTTTGGAGAGCCAAGAGGGACCAGCCAGTAGATGGGCATTTCAGAACAAGCCAGGTCTGTTCAGTCTTTCTGTTTCTGGATCTTGAGTTTTTGCCTCTAGTGAGAGTTCAGATGCCTAAACTTCAGTGTCTTCATTTTGACCTGAATTTCATATACAATAATCAGACTGATATGAGTCATGCATGGGGATTCAGAGTCAAAAACTAAGATTTAAGCTTGGGTAACTGGTGAAGCTCCATACAGGAAGTGAGGATTAAAATGCTGTATGGAGAGCCATTGGCATACCTGGGAACTGAATGCAGTGAACTGAATTCTCCTGAATTTCTAATGCGTTAACAAAGAGATCATTTTCTCTTTATCTCTGGATTTAGTATTTTTTAACACTGATGTGGTGGTGGTGTTCAAATCCTCCAGACACAGTAAAGATCTCCACAAGCTGGGATATGCAGGACAGAGGTGACCCTTGCCCAGTGCTAGATGGAAGGTAAAGCAAAGCAAAGGCGAAGCAGCAACGTGGTGGTGGTATAAGGTCATGATATAAATTTCTTCTGTGTTTTAGAAAAATGAAACAAAATCATCCATTTCTAGCCAAAGCTTCTTAGTCATTGTTGTTTACTCATTTCTTAAAGTGAGGTTGTGGGTGGAGGAAAGTAATGTTCCTGTTGAGAGATTTGCACATAAGCAAAAATGAGGAGATTGCTGAAAATTTCTGCTTCTGTAACTAGCCAATATTGTGAAATTTTCATCTTCAGCGATCCTTCATCACCAAAACAGCGTTAGGAAATCGTACCACAACCCTGAGAAAGTCTTTAAAGTAATATATTGTATACATACTGCCTTTTATTTTCCCTTAAGTGTTCAAGTACAACATTAAAATTCATGTTCTGGGTAAAATACTAGATCATTTTGGACAAAATGTTGTAACTCGGGAATTGTTGGTAAATAATGTAAGTAAGATTATTTTTTTTCTTCTTTTCTCCTTGGCAATAGTGTGTTAACACTGACAACTTAGTTACATAGGCTCTCTAATGCAACACCAGTGATTTTCATGGGATTGGTCTATCTAAAAATTTATTTGAAGGAAAACAGTTCTTTATCTAGAAACAGTAGAAATGCTTGAGAAATTCCTGTGATCTTGATAACGTGTATTTGGACATAAGCTTTGTTGTGAAATTAAAACTAAGACTAATGCATTTTCGTAGCGGTTGCATCACGAAGTACTACATAACAGAATCAGAGATGGGATTCTTGAGGGGAAATGGGATCTTCCTCCCTGCAGCAATCACATCTGGTGTGTTGGCCAGGCTGCTTTTTTGGTGCATTAACCTCTGGCCACCGCACTGACTCATTTGTTTGCTCTTATTTTTCAGAAAAATTTGTTTGGTTGAGAGTACGAAAAATAGATGCACAAGGTGCTGTGATGAGAGCAGAGTTGTTAGGCGAGAGCTGGCTTCCAGCCATGACTTAGGAAAAAGCAAGTTTTAGAATATCGTTGCACAGGGAGGTGACCTTTTTTTCCCCTGTTCCATTTCCATGCCTTGAACCATGTTACAAGACATTGCTGAAAGTACTTGGGACACATTACTTATAAGGTCAAACAGGAAAATATACTTTTGGTCCTTAAAATTATACTGACATTGTATTAATTACATTTATATTTTTGTGGCTATGTCTGCATGAGGCAACAGTAAGGTCGTAATAAGCTTGTTGCTTTGTTGTGATTAATTCTTCTTTTTCCCTTTGTGGCATTGCTGACTAACTGGAGACACAGAATCAAAGTTCTTATCTCGATTGACTGCAGTGCTTACTGATTAGGTAAAAACTTCGGCATGATGTTATGTTTTGAAAATACATTACTAGCTATTTAACTTTCTGAAAAATAATTGTTAATGAGAAGATACATTGCAGCTTCTCAGTGAATGAAAGCAATTTTTTAAAACTCAGCACAAAAATAGTACCAATAATAAAACTGGTCAGGCTTCAGCAGAGTGGCGAGCAAGAGGCAAGTGGTCTCAACACACATCTTGAAGGATTTAGTTATTTAAAGTGTGAAAGTTATTGGTTATTTAATGGCATCTGAATGGAAAACAGATTCCTTGAAACAAATGAAAATATATTGTGTGCATACAGAATACTTGTAGTACCAGTAATGGAAAGATCTGGTTATTAATAATGGAAGTCTGCTGCTTGTATAAACATCGTCTGCCTTAGAACTTCAGAAGTCTTGCAACAGTTTCTGCTTTAGTCAAGTATTCCACTTTTGTGACAGGCTACCATGATATTTCAAATACTTAACATAGAAGTCACTTTTCTTTCTTTTATACATACGAGCAAATTTCAAGAACTCGTACAATCATTCTTGTTTTCCGAATATTTTTCCTATTTGTAAAGATATTTTTATAGAACATCACACGCTATTTCAACTACATTTATAACATACTGTCAGCATACCACAGAAAACATCTCTGGGATTTTTTCCACCATGGGTTCTGAATACTTTTTGACAGATTACTTCAGTATTATTTTTTTTTAATAAATTCAGTGGAACTTAATCAGTTCTGAAACATCCTGCTTAACTGACAATTAAGTCTTAACAGGTGTAGTGTGAAAATCAGACTCAGTGATTTTCTTTTTTCACTCTTAAATGTATTCTAATTTCTTGCAACATATGTCCTTAACACAGGCAGGTATTGGTTTGTACCTAAGGAGTACAGTCTGTTTTCAAAATTCCTTGGGTTGTGTTCAGACATTTAGAACTGATGGGGATCTGGCAGACCCTCAGTGGACGATAGCAGGTGCCAGGAGTGCAGGTCAGGCTCCTGCCAAAATCTAGTATGTGTTCTAGCCTCACATTTTTTATTGTTTGTAACTCTTTCAGTGCTTATGGTTCCATGCTTTGCCTTAGGCCAACACTGAATTTTTATTACGTTAGTCATACAATTTATTCTTTTTTAGAGTAATCTTGATATAGGCTCTTTTTTTTTTTTTTCTTTCCCCATGCATGTTCTCATAAAGAATGTTACATTATGGGGTTTTTTTAAATATCTAAGGTAGAACTGTTGAGGATCAGTCACTTTCCTTCTAGGCAATAGCAGCAGGCAAGTTGTGCATGCTTTTGTAGATGAGGAGAGCTGTCCTTACTTGCCAACGGCTGGGATCTCCAGGGAGATCTTTGAGAAGTTCTGCTGCTCCCTGTTTGGAAAACATGGGCATCGATTTCCTAAGGGAGAAACTACCCAATTTATGCTCACTTTTTTTCACTCCTCAGCCCTGCACCTGCTGTGGGTTGTAGCACAGATTGCACTCAGTAGCCTTGCTGGTCTACTATGAAAGGAAAGTAAATCTTGAGCTCAAAGACCTTTTTCCATGTGGAAAACATGCAAGTTTCTCTTGTTAGAGCCACCTGCCTACATGGCAGTGCCCTCTCTTGGGCTTACCAGCATCATTATTGCAGAGGAGAATACAGCTGAGAGCCAACTCTCAGTAATCAAATCAATCTTCCAACATTGTCCAGTCCATCAGAGAGCTCAGGTCCTCACAACACCATCTGTAATGCTGATGAGCACCTAGACATTCTGCTGACTACATCTTTAGTTGAATATCTTTCCTCTCAGACCTGGAAAAGGCTTGTGCACCTGAAGGCAGAAGGATTTTTCAGCCATAGATAACAAAATATACCATGTTTTCCAACAAATCCTGCCTTGGTTCTTACCAGATGAAAGGTAGTTCAACATTACTACTAGGTCCAAATGCATCCTGATTGGCTGTTGTTGGTTATCAGTGTATATATATGTATATCTCAATGTATATATTGATATATTTCTGACTGCAGTATCCTGGGACTTTGTTCACCAAGAGCTGCGATCCTACTTGGCTTAATAAAAATTAAAAAATGGACTCTTTGTACAGAGTTTGAATATAAAACATGGACAAGCCAGCTGCCATTTGACTTTGTTCAGACTATTTCAGTTGTCTTTCAGAAGAGCTGATGTTTGAAGTCTTCAGAATGATACAGCTCTTTTTCTCAGGTGCTGGCCACCTTTTCAAGCCTTGAATGCATGTCCTTCATGCCAATATCTCTGGAACTGCTGGGACAGTGGAGTCTTGCTGCTGCATTGGTATTGGCAAGCCCTTACTAAATCACGTATCCCACCAGAGAAACTGCCAGTTCCAGAAAACAGATGACTTTTGTCCTTTTTTGTTCCTCTACAAAGGTTTTTTGGTTTTGTTTTTCCTGGGGAAGAGTGAGGTATGTGTGTTCTTAACTATGGACTGGATCCAAACCATTGCAAGCCTGACAGAGCAGATTCTTATAACAGAGAATACTAAAATTAGTCATTTTGTCTCATGTGGATGGGCGTCTTCTTTTCCATTGGGACTGTATTTATTTACTGTGTCTGACAACTGAACAGTCACCCACACCCTGACATAGCAGGTATTTCTTCTCAGTGGATTTTTTGGTGATAGAGAACATGAGAGCTCACTTCTGTTTCACTGTCACTTTCTGGGGGGAAAATGTAAAACCTAACCTTCAAAAATTTCATCTGCTTCTCTGGCTTTGTTGGAATTGGCAAAAGGGAGCAACTGTTCAGCAGAAAAGAGCACCGTTTTTTGCAGTGTGTATGGTGGTAAAGGCAGTCTGCTGCTGAAAAAATAAGAGGGGCTTTTAAACCAGTATGGTCAATTTAAAAGTACAATGGGCAGAATAAATGACTTTAGTCTTTCAGTAAAAGAAAGCCATCTATTGTTTGCTTTTCATTTGCAGCAACTTTGAGAATTGCAAAAAACCTACTTAAAATATGATTCACATTTCAATTCAGTCTCTTTTTTCTGCAGCTAAAATAAATGTTCATTTCAGGAGGGCAGTCCCTATATTTTGTATCCAGTACTGTTGTAAGGAGGAAGAAGAGTATCTGCTTAGTTGTACTGTTGTAAGAAAACTTGTATTTATTACCACAGCTCACCCGAGTTGATGTGTAGTATCTTGTAATGTATTTTTAAGGATATGTATCCTCTACTAAGGTGATACTTAATGGCTTATCACTTGTTTTTAGCATTTCATGGTTGTGTGATCATATATGTTCTAAAAGTCAGCTCCAATTTTAGCAGGAAATACAGACTTAAAATGTAGACCTGTTACACATTTTTCATACTCAATTTAAAATAATTTCTAACCACTGTTTACCTTGGAAAATGGTGGCACAGTATCTCCTCTGTTGCTTGAAAACTCTTCTGATATCCAGCCTAAAATTAATCTGTTTAAACCCACTTGCTCTTGTGCCAACATTTCTCATTACCTAAAATAGGGGGGTTCTTTTTTCTTTTGAATCTTAACCTCATGATGCATTATAGATAATTAAATTACCACTCAGCATTGGTCTTGTTAGGTTAAGCAAACCCAAGTTTATTTTTATCTCCTCTGGCTGGGTGAGGCCATCCATTCCACAACTTCATGTAGGTAGCTTTATTCCATGCTTTTCTGAATTTGATTTCTTTTTGTAAAGTCAGCTTTATTCCCTGGCTCACAGCACAATCCACTGGCAATCACTATGGCCTAAGGGATGAAACAAGGATTGAAGTCAAGAACTTCTTAAATTAGTACTCTTGCTGAAACATCTGAATTGTCAAACTGCAGCTTCATTCAAGGAGAAAAATGCTACAAAGCAATGCTCACTAGAGCAAACACTTAAACTCTTTTAGCCTGTGCTTCACTTGAAGTCACTACATGCAGAACAGCTTCCAGCACCATAGGTGCTTTGGTCCTCATTTGTATCTCCATGTGTCTGCCAGGCTGAGAGTAGTACAGTAGAGTAAATCATCATAGGAGCTGGTCTGACAAAGAAGGGGAAGAGCTGTTTTGGTAGGAGGCTTGCCAGGCTGGTCAGGAAAGCTTTAAACTAGATGTGTTGGGGGAGGGGAGCATTGATCCATCCCAACATTCCTGGTCAGTTGCCAGCACCTGTAATAAGTGCTTGGAGCAATGCAGAGATGTTCCAGCTGCCCCAGCCATTGAGTCGGCTTCATTTGGAGCTCGGCTAAGGTGCCTCTATACAAACGCCCGTAGTATGGGGAACAAGCAAGAGGAATTAGAGATGTGTGCAAGGCTACGGGAATATGATGTCATTGGTATCACAGAAACATGGTGGGATGGCTCCTATGACTGGAATGTCGGAATGGAAGGTTACAGGCTGTTTAGAAAAGACAGGCCAGGCAGACGGGGAGGGGGCATTGCTATCTATGTCAGTGATAGGCTAGAGAGTATGGAACTCTGTCTGGGGATGGGTGATGAGGTAACAGAGTGTTTGTGGGTCAGGATCAAAGGGAAAACAGCAATGGGGGACATTACGGTGGGGATCTGTTACAGGCCGCCTGATCAAGAGGACTCTGTGGATGAAGCGCTCTACAGACAGATAGGAGCAGCCTCACGCTCGCAGGCCCTTGTCCTCATGGGGGACTTCAACCATCCTGACATCTGTTGGAGGGACGGTACGGCCCGGCACAAGCAATCCAGGAGGTTCCTCAATTGTGTGGAAGACAACTTCCTCTTTCAAGCAGTAGAGGAGCCGACGAGGAGAGGTGCCATGCTGGACCTTGTGCTCACCAACAGGGAGGGACTGGTTGGAAATGTAACGCTCCAGGGCAGCCTTGGCTCTAGTGATCACGAGATGGTTGAATTTGAGATCCTCAGGACGGTGAGAAGAGCGTGCAGCAAGCTCACTGCCCTGGACTTCAAGAAAGCAGACTTTGGCCTCTTCAGGAACCTCCTTAGTAAGGTTTCATGGGATGCAGTCCTAGAGGGCAGGGGGGCCCAAGACTGCTGGTCGGTATTCAAGGATCACCTGCTACGTGCTCAAGAGTGTTGCATCCCGACTAGAAGAAAGTGCAGCAGGAGGGCCAGGAGACCTCCATGGATGGACAAGGAGCTGCTGAGGAAACTTAGAGGGAAAAAAGAAGCTTATAGAAGGTGGAAGCAAGGACAGGCGGCCTGGGCAGAATACAGGAGCATTGCCCGAGAAGCTAGGGACCAGGTTAGGAAAGCTAAGGCCCAGCTAGAATGAAGTTTGGCAAGGGATGTAAAAGATAACAGGAAAGGATTCTATAGATACGTAGCAAATAAAAGACAGACTAGGGACAATGTAGGCCCTCTCCAGAAGCTATCAGGAGAACTGGCTACCATGGATTTGGAGAAGGCTGAGGTTCTTAATGACTTCTTTGCCTCAGTCTTCACCAGCAAATGCTCTGACCACACAACCCAAGTCTTGGAAAGCAAATGCAGGGACTGTGAGAACGAAGACCTTAGGCCCACTGTAGGAGAGGATCAGGTTCGAGACCATCTTAAGAACCTGAACGTGCACAAGTCCATGGGACCTGATGAAATCCACCCACGGGTCCTGAGGGAGCTATAGAATGAAGTTGCTAAGCCACTGTCCATCATATTCGAAAAATCCTGGCAGTCAGGTGAAGTTCCCGATGACTGGAAGAAGGGCAATATAACCCCCATTTTCAAGAAGGGGAAGGTGGAAGACCCGGGGAACTACAGACCAGTCAGTCTCACCTCTGTGCCTGGCAAAATCTTGGAACAGTTTCTCCTGGAAAACATGCTAAGGCACATGAAAAACAACGAGGTGGTTGGTGACAGCCAACATGGCTTCACTAAGGGGAAATCCTGCCTGACCAATTTGGTGGCCTTCTATGATGGAGCCACGGAACTGATGGACAGGGGCAGAGCAGTTGATGTCATCTACCTGGACTTGTGCAAAGCATTCGACACTGTCCCACATGACATCCTTGTCTCTAAATTGGAGAGACATCAATTTGATAGACGGACCACTCGGTGGATAAAAAACTGGCTCGATGGCCGCACGCAAAGAGTTGTGGTAAATGGCTCGATGTCCAGTTGGAAACCTGTAACGAGTGGTGTCCCTCAGGGATCGGTGTTGGGACCGGTCCTGTTCAACATCTTTGTCGGTGACATGGACAGTGGGATTGAGTGCGCCCTCAGCAAGTTTGCCGATGACACCAAGCTGTGTGGTTCGGTTGATACGCTGGAGGGAAGGGATGCCATCCAGAGGGACCTTGACACGCTTGTGAGGTGGGCTGATGCCAACCTTATGAAGTTTAACCAAGCCAAGTGCAAGGTCCTACACCTGGGTCGGGGCAACCCCAGGCACTGCTACAGGCTGGGCAGAGAAGAGATTCAGAGCAGCCCTGCAGAAAAGGACTTGGGGGTGGTGGTTGACGAGAAGCTTAACATGAGCCGGCAGTGTACGCTTGCAGCCCAGAAAGCCAACCGTATCCTGGGCTGCATCAAAAGAAGCGTGACCAGCAGGTCGAAGGAGGTGATCCTGCCCCTCTACTCTGCTCTTGTGAGACCCCACTTGGAGTACTGTGTACAGTTCTGGTGTCCTCAACATAAAAAGGACATGGAGCTGTTGGAGCGAGTCCAGAGGAGGGCCACGAAGATGATAAGAGGGCTGGAGCACCTCCCATATGAAGACAGGCTGAGAAAGTTGGGGCTGTTCAGCCTGGAGAAGAGAAGGCTGCGTGGAGACCTCATAGCAGCCTTCCAGTATCTGAAGGGGGTCTACAAGGATGCTGGGGAGGGACTCTTCCTTAGGGACTGTAGTGGTAGGACAAGGGGTAATGGGTTCAAACTTAAACAGAGGAAGTTTAGATTAGATATAAGGAAGAAGTTCTTTACAGTGAGGGTGGTGAAGCACTGGAATGGGTTGCCCAGGGAGGTTGTGGATGCTCCATCCCTGGCGGTGTTCAAGGCCAGGCTGGACAGAGCCTTGAGCCACATGGTTTAGGGCAAGGTGTCCCTGTCCATGGCAGGGGGGTTGGAACTAGATGATCTTAAGGTCCTTTCCAACCCTTACAATTCTATGATTCTATGATTCTATATGCGTTCTCAGGTTGAGAAATCTTTAATGTGATCATGGAATTGTGATTAAACAGAAAAAGAGAGATCTGGCAAAGAACATCCTTTTAGAAGGTTATGTATAGTCGCATGCTTGATGCCCCTGGTAATGTACACCTTCAACAGCAATGGGAAAAATTGTTCATTTTTTCAGTCCAAGATTCCTCTTGGAGAAGCCATTAGTTTTGTCAGAGAAGCTGAGTATGGCAGGAAGGTGGCAGTGCAAGGATAATTAGAGGCAGTGGACACAGGAGCCCAGTGTAGTGAAGGCTGCTGCAAGCTGAATCAGATATTAGTGGGAATTTTAATGTAAAGTCTATTTATGCATTTAGATTTGCCTCCTCCATTATCTTTACTGAATGAATATCTCTGTTCTATTTCTGTTTTGACAGACGTAATACAATGTTTCCTCTGATGCTTAATAAGATCAGAATTCTTTCGAAAATCTGAATAGAAAATTAAAGCCAAATGTCTTTCTGAGGTTTGTTTCATCAGATTATTTGAATTCAGGGGAGAAAGGTTCATTCCTGAGGAAATAAGACAATTCTAGAAAAGAGTAACTTAACTTTTTGAGAGAGACTATTGATTTTCTTTGCCTAGATTTTTTTTTTTTTCTGCCAGCCTTTTTTCTTTAGCATGTGAGGAGTTTGAAGGCACAGGGTCAAGGGATGACTTATATTTGCTTCTCTTACTCGTTCTCCAAAGTTCACCCCTTAGAGTGGAGGAGGTGTTCTAGTTGATGCAGGAAACTTTCTTTTCTACTAGTAGGGAAGGCTGATGGACATCATGTCATTAATTTGTTATTAAACATGCTGTTAGCAACATTATTTTTTTTCCAAATTGCAAATTAACCAAACCATTTTGGCCGCTGCTATAAAGCACAATTAACATCTGTTTTTAAGCTTTTCTGTGATTTCTCATTACTTTAGTTCTTTCCAGTCTTTTAGGGGAGTTCTCACACTTTTCACAAGCCCACTCCTCTTCCCATTACCACCTTATCTTTTGAATAAAGACAGTGTTTCAAGTTAGTTTTATGTAATATTCTGGTATTCTGAGAAACTAACCCAAGCTATTAATCTTTTCATGTGGCAAAAATAGGATAAAACTTTCTCAGCTTGAAACACAGGAGCATTCTGTTATCACTTTACATACCCTAGGAGCCCCTGCTGTAGGAAAGCTTCCCAAACATCTGTTAATTGCTATGTGACAGATGTTAATGATGTATAAACAAGTCAGAGTCAGCAGGGGCTGTTACTGGTTTGCTCAGAGCTTCTGTATGTGCTAATAACAGAATGAGCTAATCTTAGAAGTAGAAAGAAACTCCTGGCTAATTTAAGGGTAAAAGCGAGAATGACGTGGGCCGTCAGCTGAAGAAAAGCAAGTCAGACACTGAAAGGAACTCCGATTAAACATTAGAAGGAGAAAGAAAGAAAAGCTAGAGATTGCAATAATGCTTGAACCTGGAGAGTTATGGAAATAATGAAGTAGGGCTGTGCAGGATCAGTAAATGCCCAAAGCAATAGGCAGACTTCTGTAGGAAAATTCCCAAACATGGTCATTAGAATGTGCTTATCTTCTCACGGTGGCAATTGGAAAAAGTAATGTCATCACAGGGGTCATCTGCATTAAAATGGCCTTCCTAAAATTTTCACGTAAGATTGCACTTCAGAGCCTTATAAAGGGAAAAGGTTCCTTCTGGAAATTCTGACATGACAGGATCAGCTTAATTCAGCTCTGAATAGCAATTCCCTTTATCACTAGTCATCCTGTAATCTCCAGGAATCTGAAATATTTGAAGTGCTACAGTACTGCACCTATGCCAAAAGTCTCTTCCCCTAAAATAGCACTTTTTTTTTTTTTTCTTTTTCTTATGCTGATTCACTGATCACTAATGGGAATTAGTTGCAATTACTACAATTCTGCTGGGGAAAAAAGTGATGCATTAAGTTCTTCTAGAATAGACATCCAGTAATTCAGTTCATCCTTTTACTAAAACTAATTTCAAAATGGGTATGTTTATTTGGTGTTTATTTACCCTTTTCTTTCAATGGATGATGTCAGGAGAGTTTGAGAGGATGAGGAATAGATGGGTAATATCACCAATTTCAAAAATACAAAGATCTTGAGTAAAATCCAGACTAGAATGTTAGCAAGCAAATCAAAACCAACCTTGTGTGCTTTCTTTTGTTTAGATTCGTCATGTCTTTTAGAAGTTCCACTTATCCACATTCAACACAGGTGGTAATTAATTTACTAAAGCATTTCCAAATTTCTAGTAGAGTGATTTTATCCCTTTTTGTCCTCTTGCATAGAATATTTGTTGTTTCCTCAAGGAAAGACTGCTGCAAAGCAAAGATGAATGGGAGCTACAGCTGTTACTCGCCCAGGACACCCCACGCAGTAACCAAACACCATCTAGTGGGTGTTCATCCTTTCGTTCCTAGGCAGAATTTATCTTGGTTAAAATCTACAAATTAACTGTTCTGTAAACTCAGTAGCAATGCCCTCAGACATCTAATCACTGTAAATTGCATATTCATGATTGGGGCTTATGTTCTGGAAGATAAGCATAATAAGGTTCTGAATTTTTGTGGCATTTACCATGCTCTGGACAGCAAGACAAAAGGCCTTGAACACAGTGCTCTTATTAATGAAATTACCAACATATAATTGTTTCTTCTCAGTCAAATTCAAAATTTGCTTTTAAATCAGCACTTAGTGCTCTCATGTCTTGACAAATAAGGCGGAAATGCCTTGACTGCCTTCATAGGTAGTCAGGGAGAATTGGAGCCAGGATAGTCTTCAACTGCATAAGAACATTGTTACCTCTGGTATAAGCAAGGGGGAAAAATCCAAAACTCCATATAAAACCTACCAAAATACTTGTATTTGGTCTTTGTGTAAGTTACAAAAGCACCTAAACTGATATTTTCCTATTGCAAAGTTGGTCAGGTGACTATTAAATTAAAAAGATGTGCTATATTCATAGTCCTTCTAGAAACAAATGTCTGCAAGCATATTTTTCAACACCCAACTGGACACAGTATTGGGCAACCTCCCTGACTGACCCTGCTTTCAGCTTTTTCCAGTTGTCACCATGAGAATTACCATGATGATCTCCAGAGCTCTCTTCCAATTTCAGCTATTCTGTGAATGAGGCAATTTCCCATAACCACAGGGAGCTGCACTTCATGTATCTTCCCACAAGCTTCTCTGAAACTCTCGAGACCATCTTCCGCAGTCACTAAAAAGGTGCTGTTTGTGCTATATTCCCTAGAATTGTTACCACTGGGAAGGAAGTAAGAACAACAAGATGTTGGAAAGGCTATCTTTGGAGGATGTAAGGCAGCCCTAGAGGAGGTATTTGATAGAAAGACAAGGCACTAGGAGAATGGCGGGGGGTTGGAACTAGATGATCTTAAGGTCTTTTCCAACCCTAACCATTCTATGATATTATGGATAGAATAGGAGCAATAACCATCAGCACCATCATTAGAATAGTGCACCAATAGAAACTGGGCATCCTGCTGATGAAATTGCTAGGTTTCACAGATGTCCTTCTGCAGTGCATCAGTCATCTCTTCGTTTTGTTTTGGGTTTTTTTTTTTCCTTCCTCCCCCCCTCCCCCCGCCAAGGTCTTTCTAAGGATTACTGGGATATGATGAACTTACATTTACCGAAGTAGTATTTCTAGCAAAATTCCATTGTACCATTCCAATCAGCTGTCACCTCTTGGATCACTTTGTTTACAATATTTCTAAGAACTTTTACTGCCTGTTGCTGTACTGGAAGTAAATTCATCTTTAAAAGAAAAAATACTGTTTTAACAAAAAAGAAAGCATTAATGATGATGTAAATAATGTTGATATGTGATAGGATGAAACAGGGGAAAGAGTGATCTACTAACTAAACTGGAACTAAATAGCTTTTTATATTTACAGGAGTCTTGAGAACCCACTCAATTTATGTGAAATGTCAGTGCTCCTGGTTGCTTACCCACTGCAGTAATTTGAATTGGCTTGATGCAGTAATGTGTCAGCTATTTACTGCTTGGACACAAGCACTATAAGTGCCCTACATCTGAACAGAATTATGGTAGCAGCACTACATTTTTCAGGCTGATACCATGAGTAACTTCAATTTCTTCACTAAATATTTCCAGTTTAAATTTTGAAAAGTTACTTCTTTTTTTTTTTCCTGTTCTACTAGTTATAAGCAATATGAACAGTACCCTGAAGTTTGTATGTGAATGAGCAAGTTTAAGAAAAAGCAAACTATTTCATAAACAAAGTAGCTGAATTAATGTCATTATTGTCTTTTGAACTTCAATCATAGAATAGTTTAGGTTGGAAAAGACCTTTAAGATCATTGAGTGCAACCATAAATCTAACACTGCCAAGTCCACCACTAAACCATGTCCCTAAGCACCATGTCTGTATATCTTTTCAATACCTTCAGGGATGGTGACTCACCCACTTTCCTGGGCAGCCTGTTCCAGTGCTGATAACCCTCTTATTTTTCCTAATATCCGGTTTAAGCCTCCCCTAGTGCAACTTGAGGCCATTTCCCAAACTGCAGTTTAGTATTAATACTATCTTTTGAATGTGCGAACATGTATTTGAGTGCGCATGAACTGATGAGATAATGTATGAGAAAAAGTCTATGGGGAGCAATAGGACAAAGTAGATGACTCTCATGGTCGTTTCTGGGCTCATTATCTCTAATTCTTGCATGTTAGAGTGTTCCTTACATATCTCAGTGCAATAACAAAACCATACAGTTACTTCATATAATTTGACACAGTGGTATGATTTGCAGATTCTGCTTAAGGGATAAATTGCATCAAAGCAAGAAGTTGAAAAAGGTAACCCTCTATGACACATGCCATCTCTTTCCTTATTCCAGGGTTAGTAAGGTAGCTTTATGCTGATAGATTCCCACACAAAGGATGAATTCTTCACCTGGCACCTCAGTTATTTTGTCAGCAAGTGAGTCCAATTTGTAATAATTAACAGTCTTTAATACTCTTGTGCCTAGTCTTTAACTGTATTATTAGTAGTATTTTACTTCTTTTAAGATGCATATGAAAAGTAGCAGTTCGTCATGGTAGGGAAGATTTCAGATATGTAAAGGAAGTGGCTGAATGAAACTATAGGAATAGTTGCTACAGTGGTGATGGTGGCTATATTGAGCACATAAGCCTAAATCACATCTTGCACAGTGAGATAAGAATCAATTTCTGATGCTGTTAAGGTGCTGACCTTTTCTTCCTTCGTTTTGATTGTGGCACAAATAATTTGCACATATTTTCATTTTGAATCCAGATTAATCTCTGCTTACAATTAAGATGCAATTTGCTCAAGTTGTGCATTCAGTTAGATTTTTAACTGTGTAATTTCATTGTTGTTGTTCTTATCCTACTTTATTTGTTGTTCTACTTTTTGTTATGCTTATCTTCTCTGGCTGTAAAGTAGATTACAGAGCCTTTAGGATCATGACTTCTAACACTGTCTAGTAGGGGAACAGAATTAAACCTTTAGTGCTAGGAGCTATCATAATAGTTTATCTTCATGTCTTGTTAGTACCTTAATCTAGCATGTGCTCCGACGCTATAGCATTTAAAAAACTAATCTTTCTTAGCACTAGGAGATGACAACGTAAAGCATAGTGATGCTAAGGAAATAATCTGTTCTTTATTTCAGAGTAGGATTAAAGTTCATTAATTGAGTCTTCTTGAAGAGTTAGTCTATCTCACACTGTCAGTCTTGAGACTGACTGCCATCTCAAGCCTAAAACTAAGACTTTTTTCTTGAGTTGAGGCTCTTCCTGCCTACTGTCTGTGGAAGGTCCACGGCTTTGTGCAGATTCAGGAGACGCCATCCATCTCAAAAGTCTGAACTACATAATGTTCTCTGTAGCTTGGCAAGAGTCATTCTCCACCTTTCTGGTCTCAAAACATGTATTATGGATACAGCTTATTCCAGGTAATCTTAATTGTCCTTTATAGTACTTTATTGCTCCAATTATGTAGCCACTCTGCCTCTTGAACTATAGTACACTTTGCCCATGTATCTGACAAAGTTCTTGATAAAACAGCAATACGTGCCCTCAGCGCTGTTAACATTGGGCTGATAGATAGAGGTTGGAAAAAACAGATTACAGATATAACAAATACAAAAGGCAATCATCGTGTGAGTTACCTGGCTGCGTGCAGAAGGATTCAGCTACTCAATTTAGATATATAAAAGATTAATGTCAGGTCAGAGCAAGTGATTGTAGCATCTCTTGAAAGTTAATAGAAGGAAAAAGGTAAGTCCAAGGCCTGTATGAGACACCTATCTCAATCTGGAATAAATTGCTCTTTTGCTATGTTTGTTTCTCTCCCTTGACTGTGAAGGGAGCCTGGGATCATTAGTCAGGATGAGGTTTGTAAACAGAGATAATGTCTTTTATTAGACCAGCTGCTGTAAGTTGGAAAAAATTAGACAAGCTTTTGGGCATATGAGCTCTTCTTCAGATCTGAAATAGGAGCAGCAGATTTCAAAGTTAGTTATAAACCCTTTTCTGCGTATGTTCTTACACCATCATAGTTACAGCAATGCACCATAGAGATCACTAACACGGATTTAGGCATCTAATTTTTAGACATCTAAATGAAGCCAGAGGAACCAAGCATGAGCTGCTTATTTGGAAGTTTGAGGATTTGCGTTTCACATGACACATTTTTACTCTGGATGCTCCCTCCAGTCCTGAGCTCAGGACCAGCCCAGGAGGTCGGCAGCCTCTCCTGCTGAGGAGATGCTCATCTGCAAATACACTCTCTGCTTGGCTTCTTGCTGCCTATTAGACTTTTCTGATGTTTTAAAAAGAAATTACTTCCTGTGTGGTATGTGTCATTGCAGTGCATTTCTTGTGGTAAGCTTGTAAGTTTGAACCTATTCTCAGCTTTTCCTATCTGCAGTTTGGATATGTTATTAGAAAGAGAGCAGATCTGGAAGCAAGTCACTTTCCCTGGATGGTACTTAAGAAAAAGTTGTTCCCCTGCCATCCCTTCACCCCCCCCCCCCCCCCCCCAATGCTCCAGCTACAATCCAGTCCCAGTGAGGACTGAGCTGCTCATGTGCTCTGCAGTGAGCACCACAATATATGCTTTTACATTGATGACTTTTGTTATTTTGGAACTCCTGGCACCACTAGCGACTTGGTGCCACAGTCTCACACAGTTTTGGAAACTAGCTTATCTTAATTTTTCAGTCTGTTTCAGTTTCCTAAAAGAGTCTGTCATCCTTTTATGCTTTTTCCCTGCATCAGCATCCACCCTTTTTACCTAGGGCTGCCTTACTCACAGAGAAACCTTCTGGTATTAACTGGCTCTGATGCAACTGCTCCTCTGAAATGGAGATCTGCCAGTGCTGGCTTCGACCCAGCACTGTATATTTCTCATTTCCTCAGAGGAACGATTGTTCTAAATAAAGAAGGACAGATGCAAAGCTTGTTTTGTAAAGTATATCAGAAGCTTCTATTATTGCAAATTGCCTTTTCCACTGAGCATACTTGGATTTTAATTCAGGTTGTTCAATTCACTAATTCATGTGATTGAAATGACTTTTATCAATTATCTTTCAATGGAGCAATGCATTAGTTCAGTAAAAGCTTTCTAGCTGAAGTGGATTTTTAATTCATTTAAATGGCACACTCATTTATTATTCAGATTTTAGTTTGCCAGAAGTTATCATAGCAATCTGACCACTTGGTTTGTCATGCTTTCAAAAAGATTTTTTTTTCTTTTTTTTTTTTGCTATCCTTGATTTATCTCCAGTATCACCAATGTTTCAAACCTTACAGAACTAATTACTGGCTTGAATTTTTGCCTTTTACGTTATTGGTTTCATTAGCAGTAAGTACTTCATAAATGCATAGAAGAGCTTTAAAGAGCTGAGAATGTAAATAAGGCAGGTAAACAAAGGACACCTTGTTGGGATATGGTACTTGTCCAGTATCATTAAAAATATCTGAGAGAAAGCTAGGAATGAAATACAACCTATTAAATTTCAATGTCTTCTGTTTTAGGCTAATTTAAACAAAATTTTAACAGGCTCTCACCAAGGAAATCAATATACATGATTCTTAGCTAACCCAGCTCGGTGGCACACAGGGCAGGATTCTGAGAGTTCAGCTTGTGTAAAAGCCGGCAGCCAACTAAGACGGAGAAATACAAATTCTTGCGCACAGTGGTTTGGGTTTTTAAAATGCCCTGATCCTCACATTATGACTGTGGTGAGATCATATCCAGCATAAAAGGTTTGTTTCGCACATCATTTTGTGGAATCAGAATTTGTTTGAATTGTGACATACTTAGTGGTATTCTCGTCTTAATTTTTTATGAAAAAATTTGGTTTCCTAGTACCCCAGTAGGACTTCAAACAGCAAAGGTAGCAATGACTGCCATCTAAAATTAAAAAAAAAAAAAAAAAAGGGAGGACTCTTTTTCTTTTTTTTTTTTTTTCTTGTTTATCACTGTGTGTATCTGCAACGGAGCTAGAAAAAGATCCGGGTCAAACCATCTCAGTGACTTTGCTAATAAAAGGGTCAGGAGTTTGTTGTCCTCCTAGGATAAGATACCTATTTTACACTGTTCTCATTTGAACTTAAGACTGTGAAAAATGATTGATTTAGAAATTAATTTTAATTTTCATATTACAAAAATAGAGCAACTTGCAGACATAAAATTATGTTTTCTTGCAGATTGTAGTAACTCCTCTACTTTTGCTTTGGCATTTGATCATTGTTTTTGTAATGGTTGATCATAGTGATTTTGTTCGTTCTTTGGCTCTAAACGTCCTTTGTCAGATCTAAGCCTTTCCTTAGCTGTACAGGTGTAAATGGGTGTTACTGAGTGCAAGTGGGTACTTGTTTAATTCAGCCCCTTCCTAATGTTAATCCTAACATTGATGTCAGGTTCATTCTACATCTTAGTGTAAAAACCTGATAGACGATGGAAACACTTCTATTGTAAGAAACGTATGTGACAAAATACCCACGTTTGCCAAGGGCAAATGAAGACGGACGTAGCTGCTCTTGGCAGTGTTTTTTTAGTTACAGTTGTCAGCTAACTTTCTTGGCTAACAGCACAGAATTTGTGGACTTCTAAGTAGACTCGGTATTCATTCAACTTAAAAAGCTAAGATGGCTTTTTGTCCGTGAAAGGTGTGTCTGTACCTCACTGTTGTTTCATGGATCCGATACAGATGGTGAAAATCAGATGACAGCATGTGTAAAATACGTAGAGACCCTTAAAAATACTCGCTGTCCTTCAAGGCAGAATTCCATCACAGTCTTGACAGGTCTGGAGGAAAATAAAAAAGTTGGTTTTCTTCTCATTCATTCAAATTCAAAACAATAAAAATTGGAAGTTCCTTTTCGATACCAAAGTAAGACTGTTACTACTACAGAGTTCTCTAATATGTCATTAATTTTACCTATTAGTAAGAATCTGTCAAGATAAGAGAATAAAACTATAGAAAAGTGCATCATACAGATCTTACTAGATGAAATAGTTCCTAATAATTATAAGCATTGCCTGTATTCCTCAGAGAGACTTAGATCCTGATATATTTGTAGTGACAGCACCAAATTTAATTGATAGGAAGGAAGGAAGAGGCTTTTTCTTTTTCAGTGTCTGAACTAGGTAAGATAACTGCTTATACCTTTGCAGTGCGTTTTCTGTGAGAGGACTTAACCTTCTTTTGCTGATTATTGTAGACAAGGCCTTAAAAGACCTGGTTCCTCAGAGGACTGCACATTTGATATGGTAGTGTGCAATATTGACTTTCCTTGTTGGTGTTTAAAAGGATCTCATTATTAGGAAGTGAATAATTGGGAATAAATGGAAAGAATAAGCACCAAAAGCTAAATTATTATTCAGGGAATATTATGAGTGCTACAATAAAAGTAGCTAATGTGTCCAAGTGAAAGCTGAGATTTAAGTCTTCACAGATGATTTTATATGGTGACAGTTTCAATATAATATAACTGGATTTAATTCTTAGAAAATGTCAAAGAATTACTGGAGGAAACTCATTCTCCAGTTTAAAATATTACCTTATTATAACATTTTATTCTAATACCTTACACAAATGGCAATACGAAAAATAACACTAGTGTCCCAAATGTCAGTCCTCTTAAAATAAATTCCTGACCTGCAGGTACACATGCTTGCTGACATCTGTATGCCATTTTAATTTGACTAGGTTATTAAATCTTTCGATTTTTAAGCCCATTTGAGAAGAGCACCATTAAAAGGCTTCACATTTATTACTCTGCTGTATTTACTATTTAGAAAAGAGAAATATCTTTGTTTCTCTCTCAATCTGTCTGTTTCCCTCCTGTCCTTTTTCCTTTTTTTATTGTAGCAGCTGCCCCTTATGTAGTCAGCTGTGGCAGGGACCGACTCTCACCCACCTTGTTCTGCCCCTCACCACATCCTGGGGTGATGTGACTGTCCTGCTACTCTTCTGCTACTCAGCAAAGGCTTCCTTTCCTCCACGAGTCCTTTCACCCATGCCTAGTCAAAGGTAGCATGAGCACCTCTGTGTTCTTGTTACTGTCTTTTCAGCTCTGAAAGAAGTCAGCTGGCATGTCAATATCTTAAATGTCATCTCAAGGGTGTCCACAGCTAAATGCAAGAGAACAGATACTGATGGCTGCCACAGCCATGTGTATGAGCTCTAGGCAGTTGCAGTTGTAACTGCTGGCTGATGAAAAGAAGGTCCTGAGTACCTGAAGTTTTTTAGAGTTGCTTTGCTGAATACAAAATGAAGAAAAGAAATATGGACTTAACTGTAGAGCCTCACAAATTTGGCCAACTAGTGTCTCGACTGTAGCTCCCAGTGATTTCTCCTTACGTTGCATCAGTTATTCATGCCTCTACTGTTCCAGCTCGCAGAGTACAGCTTGTCTCCCTTCATTGACCTCATGGATGCTGATAAAAGGCTACTGCCTGCTCTGCTGCTGCAGTAGTGGGTACTGTCCCAGATGTGATGCTCTTGGGGCCACGGGAAAGTGGAATGAGTGGAGCTGCTGTTAACCGAATGAGGGTGTATGGCTGGCTTCAATACAGAGTGGTTTTCCCTTTTTTATTTCAGTGTTTTTATCAGGCTTACAGCCTGACTCATTCCCTCCTATAAAGCTTCTCACTACATGGATCTCCCAGATCTGAAAGAGCTGCTGTAGCTCAATTCCACATTGAAATACGGTGTACAGAGATAGCAACATTTCAGAGCTGAGATCTGAACCACTTAGTTAGCTAAATAGCCATTTATTAAAATGCTCTGCAGCCCTGAACAGTGTTAAACTGGTGTTACATTGCACTGCTCAGGACTCAGTCTTGCAGGACGTCATGATTTTTGCTTGTTTTCCCAAACCATTATTAGTCTGACTTCCTTTATCTCAATTGAGGCAAAGTAGAGTATTTCATACATCCTTTGAGCTACAAGGTATCTATCTATGTAGCTTTATATATATATGGGTGAAAATATGCATACATGCACTACACAAAAATGTATTCATCCACAGTAACAGGTGGTGCTGGTAACACCTGTTGCTGGGGTCACTCAACACTCCAGTATTAAAACCCTAATTTTAGTTGCTTATAACTTTTGTCAAACTCAAACATTTGGGTTGAAATGTAATGTGCCAGGTGTCTGCCTTAGGCTGATTTGGGGGGTGGGGGGTGGGGAGAGGAATTTATCATCAAAACTGTTATTCCCAGTTCAGGGAGCAGAAGCCAGGGCACTGGTTTGCCTGTGCTGGAAAAGGAACTATTGCTGGTTGAGATGTTTCAGAAGCTTCCCTTGTCTGAAGCCAGACGTTGCCAGTGGAGACCACCTGCAGCTGGGCATGTCTTTTGCCAGCATTATGGAAATTTGCTGTTTTACTGAGAAAGCACCTCTGTCTGGCGAAATTATGGGCCTGTGAAAATGCTTGGTAAAAGTTTGTTGATAGCTGCCCACCAGCTCCGTCATGTCTGTTTCCAAACAGCAGTGCTGCACTGGTGACCCTTCGGATGCAAGATGCCCATGAAGTGGCAGAGTAAGCCTTGAAGTCTGAGCATGGAGCAGAGGAGCGTGCTGCATGCAGGGCACCAGTCCTCAGAGCAAATGCAAAGCAGCTCAGATTGTGCTTGCACAGTGTGACTAAATAGAAGGGAATGGTTGGCTGGAATCCAGAGGAACCAGTGATTAAGGAAGGGAGAGTGAAGGACACAGGGTTTTAAGAACTGTATGAGCAGAAATGCTGAGGAGAAAGACTGGTGTGCTAGGGTAGACAAACTGCAAAGGGATGGAGCCTCCTGCCAGTCCATGAACGCAGGATTTCTGAGGTCCCTGCCTGACCAGCTGAAGCGTTCCACTGATAATACATTTACAGTTCTTCAAATGGGTGATTTAGAGAGGAATACAACCTGTGCTGCTGCCAGTGGCTCCCCTATTTGAGTGTGTAAACTTGAACCTACTAATAAACACTTAGGAGTCTGCATGGTTTCATCTGGTGCTGTTTCACTAGGTGGAGTTGTTCAATTTGCTTCTGCTTAATAGAAGCATCAACATTTTCATTCTTTTTTCTCTTTTTTTTTAGTTGGTTTTTGCATACTCAACCTGCACTTGAAGGATTATTACATGTGCATGCAAATCCCTTTGTAAATGCTACAGTTGTTTCCTACTGTATATCCTTGCTTTGGAATCTGTACTACATTTGTAGATCACAGTACGCAAAATCACGCTAGGAAGTCAGTCATAGATACCAGTGGGCTGTGGTTTCTTTTAGGTTGCAAGAACACTTGAACAGACTGCTCATATTTTTAAATGTTGTCCTTTTTTGATCATTGTGGGAATTAGAAACAAACTGCCTGTTGCAAAATAATCTGTTTCATATTACTTAGCATTTTCCCATAAAAATCTGAAGAAATGCCACAGAACCTGATCAAAGTTTAATGTCAGTTTGTTATTGAATGATGATGATTTTTTTTTTATAGGTAAAGCCTCAGCCAAGAAACTGACAAAAAAGGTAAGCAAAATGTTCCTTTCCTTCTTCAAAAGAACTTGCATTCTTTCTGTTACTCAACTGAATAGACTTCTCTTTGAAAACTGGCTTTATATTTTCTTGTTTGTGTCTCTAAAGGAGGTAGATGCTGCACTGCTATGTGTTACCAAAGCTAAACCAGGACCGACCTTTTTTAGAGAGCTTGGTGATAAAGGTAATGAGCATTTTTCATAGTGAAAAATACATCTTGCTTTTTATCTCATTATATGGTATGAATTGAATGTATTTTTAAAGAACGTTTCAGAGATTTGACTTCATTCCCGTCTAGCCAGTAGCTGCCTACTTGGCAAAACTCTCAGTTACGCAAGAGAGACTAAAGAGGCAGGGCTGGGAATTGAAAGCCTTCTGAGGTGCTGGAAGTCGTGACAGAAATCAGAAAGCCTACTTAGAGAAAAGAGCTAAAGGGATGACTTCAGCATAAAATGGACTTTTAAGACTTGTTACTAAGCTGCTGTTTTGCTATATTAACTTAAATACATGGAAACTAAGACTAAAAATGAAATTTGTATCTGATTATATAAAGTGGTATCCCTGTATCCAAGCAACCTGGTCTAGTGGAAGGTGTCCCTCCCTATGGCAGGGTGTCAGAACTAGATGATCTTTAAGGTCCCTTCCGACCCAAACCATTCTGTGATTTTGCGTCTTCAACAGCTCGATGGCCCTTCACAACACTGATGTGCTTCGGTTTCTTTTCACCCAGCATTTCCACCTTGTATCGGGCTACATAAAGAGAAAACTCTGAGAGCTGGGATATTGTTTGTTTAACAACAGGGAGTTAAAGAACACCAAATAAACACCTCATTAGCATAAATTAATTGCAGGGAAAAAGACAAACAAGAGGGTCAAGGAAACCAATTAAATGAGTAATTAACCATTTCACCAGTAACAAAGACTGAAATCCCCAAACTAATGAGAAAGACCAACAACGTCTATTCACAAACTCTGTGTGAGTTCAGCCTGAATCCCTTGTCCCACGGATGATTCTGGAAAATAAAGCTGCCTTTGCACTTCTGCAGTTCCTTGGCAGGCATGAGCCATGCTCTCTCCATGCACAGCAGATCCCTGGCCATGGTTGGCAGCTCATGGCCCATTCTGCCTGCGGTTTGTTTCTTACATCCTTCTGCCGATCTTGAGGGGTCTTCAGCTGGGTGCCTTGCTTGTCAGTCCACTCCTGCAAGCTCCAGCATACCCCAGCAGCCCTGAAGCATCTCTGAACAAGTTGAACACTATTTTTTTCCTGTCCTAGGGAAGGCTGGATTTTGTACTGAATAGTTATTCTTGCCTTTTCAAATTAATAACCATCATGTGCTTTCCCAGGATTGGGTTTAAAGGATTCCCAGTCGTTAATTCTTGGATATTTTTTTCTCTGTCCCTGATTTTATAGAACCTTTCTTTTTCTTGTGGCTGCAAATCCCCAAAACATTTTGCCTGGGAAAACCAGGAGTCCACCAACAGAAAGTGAAAACATAGCAAATCAGCACAGCCTCCTTTTATTGCACTTCTGGCAGCTGACTGCTTGGCAAAAAGTGTGCTTGGTGATAAGCTCAGCCTGACATCCTTTGCATTCTGGACAAGGCATTGATCTCCCCTTGCTTGGGACTGCAGGTCGGTATACTTTGTCTTTCAGAGGTCAGGTAGGAGTTTGAGACGATGCAGTTCGGTGCAGTCATCCATATGTCTCCACAGCACATAGAGCTCTTACAGGTTTTGGTCATGATGCCTCTTTAATGACTTCGATGCTTTTACTTTGAGATGTATTATTATTACATTTTTAAAATGTAAATATTTATGAATTAATACTACTTTTACAAGTACCAGAATAATGAATCTACACCTGTTCCACTGTTTAGCTGAGATTATTTTAACTACCTTCAATTTAAATATCGAGTAGAAGGAAACTGTCATCAGTCCAGTTTGTAAAATGTAATGCTAGGGAATTCTGCCTTCTAGTGGGCAGTTTTAAAATTCGTGTCATATTTTGTGGGTATGCTTTTAATTTATTCAGTGATAAAAATATTATACTGTCAGCACTTGCTATCAAGTTTGAGGGTAGAGATTTCTAGGGAGGGATAGGGAAGGTTCATTTACTGTTAGAAAATGACAGTATTTTGCTGATGCTAACTGCATACACTTGGCTGAAAGTATGCTGAGTCATTCAACTGTATGTGAAGCTTAAATTGTTTAAATTTTGTTTGGACATGAATATAATTTTCTAGGGTTTGGTTTTGTTGTTTGCAGGTTTTTAATTAGTTGCATTGCATCTTTTAATTTGAGTAACTTTGTAATGATCACTGTAGAATAAAAATAAAATTGCCAAAACATTTAATTTACTTTATGGGTAAGGTAAATTGGCTATTCACTACAGGTAGTAAAGGGACAATAAAATCAAAATAAGAATTTTAATGGAAATCAGTACACAAGTTTAAAAAAAATCTTGAAGTATTTTAGTGTAATCAGTCTGCCAGAAAATGTCAGACGGGCTGTGGATTTGGTTTAAGGCACTGAAATGGGTTTTAAAGAACAATTAAGATTCAAATTTTTTTACATATTTTTATTATATTTACCTTTTAACCTATTTTACTATATCAACTTTTCAATCAGCTTACGATAAGATGATGAAAACAGAATCTGTGACTCACCCTGCCACTTCTCGCAAACCTGCTCTTTCCGACCCTTTGCAATTTGAGTGAATAGAGCCATCATGCTTCTCCTTGAGACAATAAGCAGGGTGCTGTCTTTAAATTGGTCTTTTCTTTGCATCCTACCACCTCCAGATAAATTTTGCAGTCTTTTTGCAAAATTTTATAGGGTACAGTGTTTCCCGTCTACTTATATAGCTAAAAGTACGCAGGTGCCTGGCATTTTGTATCTCAATTATTACAACTTTAACAAACATAATCTGCCATCTTAATATCTTTTCAAATGCTTTGATAAATATTTCTTACATGACTCCTTTGAGTGTACAGTCTCTTCTTTTATATCCCAATACTGGGCTCTCGTTGTTCAGTTTTATCTCGCATAAGCTGCTTGTCTTCACCTTCCAGGTCTTCCTTAGATTCAACCTGTGCAGCACGTCTCAAGACAGCCAAGAGGCAGACTACCACTTCTCCTTGAACAGTGATGCTGGCATTCAGCGCTTGCTGTTTAAATTTTCAGGCAGGGATCTTTGTGCTAACACCATTGCAGTCCATGACTGGGAAGTGTTTTCTATATAGACTTGAAAAGTTACTGCCTTGTCTTCCTTTTATTCTTCCTTTAAGCATTATTTTGCTGTGTCATACACACAAACCAAAAAAAAAAACCCAAAAAATAAAACCACCACCAACCAACATTTTAGAAGTTCTTTCTTGTTTTGAATTTGTAGAGATCCCGGACACTTTGTCTAGGAACACGATTCCAAGTTTTACAGAAATGCGAACAGTGATTTACATTCTTGCAATGGCAGTAACCCTAAAACTTGTAAGCAAAACTAAATCTTTGAGATAAAAGTATTTTTTATTTCCACAAGACTGTAGTAGTGTGCTGATTTACACATGATGCAGGCTGGATGATAGGATGAATAGCCCTATTTTAATGGAGAGGAAAGCTGCGATATGGAACCACAGTGAGTTGGCAACAGGATCAGCATTCGACCAGTCTTTAGCTGAGACTTGTTCTCAGATTTTCAGACTCTTGCAGTCAGTAATTTAATATTTCTAAACTCTGGTACATAAAACTTAGTGTTAAGTCACTATCCGAGGTCAAATACAAGTGCTGTTGGTTCTACATAATAATTTATCAGAAGTTAATTGTTTATCACTGAAGCTTAAGTGCATTCCTTATCTATCAACTAACTAAATATAAATTATAAAAAATAGTTTATCTTTGCATAGACAGGCATGTTTGAACTTCCTTATTTTAAGCAGCTTCAGCATTATACAATGTTTAGCTCACAAGTTAAAAGCAGCTCAGTTATTTTGAAAAATTATCTATAAAAAAGCCCTTTACATTTTTTCTCCAAACATTATTGCAGGGCAGATGGTTCAGATTCTGTTGTTTAACCACCCTTATTATGCACTCTCTATCTTTAGCTCATATGCTCTATTTTGGCGCTATCACATCTTTGTTCAGGCTTTTCACTTAAGGCAGTATTTCAAATGAAAACACTGGAATTTTCCTTCAAAAGGGGGGAAAATACTTTCACTTTGTAGAAAGGACATGTTCCTATTTAAGAAAAAAAAGCAAAAAAAAAGAAGCCTCCTCTTGGCACGCAGCCCAGCAGTACTATCAGCACAATCTAGCAGCTTGGCAGCTTTGCGTGTTGCCATGTTCCCCTTGAGAATTAGAGGGAAGCTATTCTCCGCCTTCATGAGCCTGCCAAAGGATGGAGGACTTTGATCCTTGAGGGTAATGTTAGAGTAGTTCTCCTCCCAGGTACTAAATGTGACAAAGCACATTTAATTTATTTGACTTTTATATAAACATTGAATGGTTTCAGTAAGAATCCAAAGATTTAGTGTAGGCCTTTTATTAATACCAAATAAACCTTACTTTCTTGATTAGGCATGAACATTGATGAGTCTCTGGATAGCAAATTTCACCTTCAGAGCACTAAAAACAGAAGTAAAAACTTTATTAAATAATAATGTGGCTTACTTTAATAACTATTTAATATGATGTTAAACTACATCTTTTATATTTATAAGATTTGATCTTACAAGTCTTGCTGTAAGTATTCTGGGGGTTTTGCAAGTCATTTTCTACCTCTTTTTATTTCAGGGTTGATATCTTACACAGAGTACCTATTCTTGCTGACAATCCTTACAAGTAAGTATTATGTATAAATACTCAGCTACTAACAGCTTTCCAGTAACTTTTTCTGATATTTTCTAAATTTCTACATTATAGGAAAATGTTAAGAACTATAATATATAGAACGATAAGGCATTAATATAAATGGATATAACTTTAATTGATTGCATAGTGTCATCACTGGTTCATAACGATGCTTCAAAAATCATGCTAATCCCTGCTCCGTGGGATCAGAGAAGTCTTGCAAGTGACTTTGAGAGAGGAGAGACATTGGTTGCAGGACCACATAGTAAGGGGAAGAAGAACAGTGGGGGAAGATAAATAATTTGTTTAATAGGTAGTAGTTTTAGTCATTTTGGACAATGGGACATTATAGCTCATGCAGTGGTGTAAAAAGCTGTTGCGGTGTCTGGGAGGTTGTTGCCTATTATTCATGTGTTCAGACACGCAATGGATGATACACATAAACAGCAGAATTCCACAGTGTCTTTTTGTTCTACTTTTTAATCCTTTTATTTTCTCCTTTTGACTTTATTTCTCCAACTATTTTGCAGGTATTTCCGCCCCCTCCTTTGCCTCCTTCCTTTTTCTCTATCCTTTTTTAAAAAACTTTTTTGTTTGGTACTTGCTTTATCTGCAAACAGCAGGCATTTTTATTGGGCATGGAAGTGATCTTGGATTTTCAGAGTTTTCTCACCCACACTTACTCTGTACCATGCTTGCCACCTCCCAGTGCTGTTCTGATAAGGTGTAGGCGATGCTGGAAAATACTGAGATTTGGGATGAGTGCAATGAGCATTACTCAGTAAGACCCATAGACTAGTAGTGAAGTAGTCCTTATGCATGTCCATGTAATAGTCCGTGTGCAGTCTTGTTTGACTGACTTACACAGGTCTAACATTTTAAGCAAGGGACAAAACCAGGCATACTTATGGTATCAGCGGATGGGGAAAGGAGAGAAGGAAGCAGTCACTCTTACCACAACAGAATGTAGATGCTTGAGCCTCATCACTTCTGTGGCTGTGAGGTCCACAACTTACACAAATGGACAAATTTTCCTTGCTCTAGTAATCCACCCTCTCACAGTGTAGTACGAACAAGTAACATTGGTCTCCAAAGAGTGGAGAGAGTATGTCCAGCCTTCACAGATGATGATCAGTGGTGCACACCTCTCACACAGTTTGGGTAGCCCTTTTGCAATTTATGTCATCTCTTAGCAGAACTGCATTAGTTCCTACTGCATGGTATGAAGGGTGATTTCTTAGGATATTTCAGCTAGTACACAGTATTAAATAGTGTATGTGCATTAGGATAACCTGTTTAACATACAAATATACTCTATCACCAGTAGTGACTGTCCAGTCCTACACACAACTCAAACATGAGTTATAACATGTGTTCAAGTGGTTTCTTTAAATCATAAATAATTCGGGTCTAGCCCAGTTAGAAAGTCAAATTTAAAATATTTGCTGCAACTCAAAAAAGAAGGATTTTTTTTTTCTTTAAATGACAACCACAACAGCCACATTGTAACTTCAGAAGAATACCTTAATTAAAGTTGCAGAAATAGGTGCCAAAGATTCTATTTCTTTAAAAATCTGTGGCAGCTGAAAGTAAATTCATGCTGATTTATTGGCTGAAGCAATTAGAAAATTGAAGCAGTATAAGAGCAAGTTGTTCCACTTCTCCAGACAATCAAGCAACATTATTTTTCACAGAATTTACATAGGAATGTATTGAACTGCAAAAACAAAGGCACATTTTGATGCAGGATAAAAATGCAGTGCCTGATGTTGCTGCTTTGGTTACACAGAGAGTTATCATACAGATCAGTTTGAAAGCAAATGTCAACGCTTGTTAGTGCCTCTGTCTTTGCCTAACAAGTATCCCATGTCAGTCAGTCCCCATTTGCACAACCTGTCTCACTAGTGAGAATTAATTTGAGATTTCTTAAAGCAGCCATTAATATTTAAATGATTTCTTCTAAGTCACCAACAGAGCAATATGGAAATGGGAAGTGTCACCAGATTTCCAGGGTCCTGGTTCCAGGACACTGATGACCAGACCGTGCTGCCTGTCATACAAAAGCACTGTCTGTAACACTGAACTTGAAAATGCAGTTTTGCAGAAAAGGTCATATTTTGCCCTCTGTGATCCCCTTTTCTCTTTTCTGTGTGCCTTGTATCATTGCCATCTTTTTTCTTCCACTGCTGTGTTGAATTTAATTTCCAGCAATTGGTTAATGGAGCTTCTGTTAAAGCCCTGCCTTGTCTCTTTTACTCAAAGCTTCATTTCAGCCAGTCACACAAGTTGACAGCTCGGTCAACGTAGGAATAGTTGGAGGGGACGCACCTAAGTCTAACCTGCACTCACAGTCAAGATGAAGCTCTTCTGTTCAGATTTTGGAATTTTGCCTGATTCTAATTAAATACAAATATATCTGAGGTAGTCTTTGAACTATGCTTATTTTTCGAACACATACCTTTGGGGTTACATCATATCAGATAAGTATGTCATCTCTGAACAGTAAAAGCAGCTTTAGGTCCTATATTTTCAGTAACAGCTCTCTTATCTGAAAATTGCAACACAGATGGTATGAATTACTATTAAATACATCAATTACTTTTATTCTCTAAATATGTTATAGGATATGCTCGTCTTGCTTTTGTACTAGTAACGCAAATTTAGTGTGTGGCATTTCCATGGAAAGGAAGCCAGTTTTGAGTATTACAACCCAGTTGCTGAGGAAGGGATCTGCTCTGCAGATTGCAAGGGTATTTATAAAATATCCCTGCATCACTGGGTTGCTCCACAGAGAACTTTAGTTGACTGATGAAGATGTAGTTACATCTAAAATGTAAAAGTAGTACTTACTTTAACCATCTTGTTATCACTTAAAAGGAATGGGATATTTCTTTAGCTTGTTCCCTTTGCAGAAAGATTCTCTAAAAAAAAAAAAAGCAAGACTTAAAACTTTACAGGTTGGAGCTGGAAGAATGTATTTCCCAAAGAAAAACTGCAAAGGCATTAGAGCTTTTTAGAGATACTGCTTCACTGCCCTCATGAGTCCAACATTATTCTTAGAAACACGAATATATTCTAGAGACGATAAGTCTGTGGCTTTCATATTAATGCTTGACTTGACTGGGTTGTGGAATTAATTCACCTGCTCCCAGAAACAACTGGGGTAAGTGCTTGCTACTGCAGTGAACTGTAACTACTTTTCAGCAGCATGCTGCTCCTGTGTGGGCTTGCTAATGAGTGAGTTCACCTCCTATAAGCAAAGCAAGATCAGGAAATTGTGGGAAGGAGCTCAAAACACACCATGTTTTTATAGTGCCTGCAAGACTCAGAACTCATTACATTTTTGTGTTGAAAAGAAACATCCATTTGGTGAAGGAAATGCAGGGTAAAATTGCATAAAACTGCTGAAAAAAAATCAGCTTGATGGGAGTCGTACAAAACATGCTTTTGTCCAAAAAGGCCAAAAAGAGTGCTTTATTACATCGCAGTAACATTTGAGTACAGTTAGGGAGGAAGAGAAGGGAAAAAAGGCCTGGGGCTAACACAGCAGGAGCAGGAGCCGAGAGAGCTGGCCGCAATTACAAGATCGGTCTGTTTGCTGGGGAAGACTAGGGAAGACTGCAAATACTGGCATACAGTAATGCATGCAAGAACTACCTGAGGGTACACGAGCTCTTTCAGACAGTTTGGGAATAATTATTGGTTTCTCAAAGCACTTTCCAGTCTTCTCACCTGAAAACGAGCTCTAGTACACAAGGCAGAGCTCAACTTCAGAAGTGACATGGGATTATGGAGACGTCTATTGAACGTATGTAAGACCAGGATAGGACATACAACATTTTTACAGTCGTTGGGATCAGATGGACATTTGTGGTTGTACTTAGGCACAGCTGGCCTTTCTTGCTTTGCCATTGCATTAATTACCCCTTGAAAGGATAGTAAAAAGGTGCTCAAAAAAGATTGCTTATATTGGAGGAGGTGCATATGGTTTACTGGAAATATCATATACATGCATAACAATGGAGAACTGAACCATAGGTGATATTCCTTTTGCATTAAATATTTCAGTACTAGTGTAAGAGTGTGTGTGTGTATTTACAATAAAGTTCTTTTGCAACTTATTGCAGAACCCCAGACTGGATTTCAGATTGCCTTTAAAATGTTGGATACAGATGGCAATGAACAAGTTGAAAAGAAGGAATTCTTTAAGGTATGTGTATTTATATGCATATGAATTTATAAATAAAGATTCAATGAAATCTTCAAGCCGATTTTTCAGTCTGATCTATGATCACATACTTACAAAAATACTTTATAGGAAAGAAGCACATACTAAAGCATTGCTGAAGAACTTATCATACATGAATCCACTTTTATGAATATTACCTTTGACTTGTATCTAAAAATTTGTTACTGGGGAAGTAGCAGTTGTTGTACACCAGTTAATCCCCTGATTGATATGGGAATATGAATAATCAGATGGAAAAGTCTTTTATTTTCTAAATATTTTGATTTTTTTTTTTTTTTTAAATTCACCATCCTCTCTTGGTTCTTAGTGTTTCCTGTTGCACAGGTTTTTTACCAATTCACACTTTGGAGAGTAACAGCAGTTTTTCCCCTATTTTGTGTAGAATACAGGGCAGAAAGCCAGATGCTTAAAAAACAAAGAAAATCTTGTTCTGATCTGTTAAAGAAGAATAGGCTTAAGGATACAGCTTATTCAACTTTGAAGTATTTAACAAGAGACTATTAACTAAATAATTCTTGTCAAAAGTCGAATGCAAAATTAACAAATGTAATTTCTAATTGACTTCCTCAGCTTAATTCAGATCCTTCATTCATACTGGAGGTGACTAGAGAGACAACTTTATAAGAAGCTGAAATGACTACTAGAATGCAAGTTATTTTCTGTCACTAGCATAAAGTTAATGATCACTAATGCAACAACTCTGGAGAACTATAGAATCTACAATTTCTAAAGATGCACCAACTGATAGAGAAATTACCAAAAATTTAAGTGTACTTTCATAACCTTAAACTCTGAATTAATGATACAGTTGCTATTAGCATATTTGCACTGCTAGCCATTTTTTAGTGAATTGTCCTTTATCAAAATTACAATTGATACATTTTAAAATATTGTAAAAACACTTTCAGACATAGTAGTACTACTTGAAAACAGTACTTGAAATTAGACCATTTCCCAAGACAGTGTTCCCAGAAGCCCCTAACTGAGCCTGCAGATACCCTGCCCTCATTTGTTGCTGCACACAATCTTTTAAGCTTGAAGAATTTGCTCTGTTGAAATGTTAATTATTCTGATGATTAAAAAGAGATGAAGTTCTAACTAAAGCCATTATTTTTAACCTGCTAAACCTGGTACAGTTCTACTGAATTATTATCGGAGTAGCAGTGCCCTGATCACTGTTATGCTCATATTGTTCATCTACAAAACAGTATGTTACTGGGGAAAATAAGTTCATGAACACAAGTGAATGTATTCAGCCTGTGGTACCTCTGCACCACATTGCCATGTTAGCAGTACTTCCTTTAAACTGGTACAGTGTCAGTTAAGCAAATAGGGAGATTCTTGCAGAAATACAGCACAACGCTCTTGGGGAGATGTACAGTATGTCATATATTTAATATCCATTATCCATTTCATGGAACTCTAATTGAATAAGCCAGTATGAACAACAACAGGTCATCAAAGCTAGAGGTGAAAACATTATACAAATCATTAAAAATAATTTGATTTCTGTAGAGGCAATCAAATTAAATTAAGATTATTCTAGTTAGATAGATTGTTACTTCGCATTTACTTTATGGGCTCTACTGACTAATATAGGGTGGTAAAAAAAAGCTTATAAATTGCTATGTCAACTTACAAAAATCATCAAATTCAAAGAAGTCCCACAGGATGAAAGCTAGTTAAAAGATGAGTTTTCTTACATGACTGTCTACTTAACATTTATAAATGGTGACTATTTTAAAGCAAAGCTTAATTTTTATAGGTTAGGTTTAAAAATAAAATTTTTGGAACATAAGAACCTGGCAAAATATATGTGCATTAATCTGTGTATGCTAGTTCTGTATGCATTGTAGAATGCTGCTGTATATCTAACAAGTTAGTAGATTGTGTGGCTAATCTGTCATTTGACAGATTACCCCAGTTGGCATCTCAGGAAAATGTATCTGAACTGTTCTATAGTTATTTCCACACTACATTGGACAATAATATCAGGAAATGTATGTGAGGAAAGGGCAGTGGAAAAGCATAGCAAAGAAGCAATAATTAGGATGTGGTTATTGTAAGCAGGATGTGATGGGAAAAGAAATTTCAGTGTTACTTGCTTTGTCACCTCTTCTCCCTACTTCCCATCCATTATCTACTGATTAGACATCCATCTAGATCTACGTTATTTATTGATCTAGACTGTAAATTCTTTAAGGTAAAAACTTGCCTTTTTGTTTGCAAAATGTCTATCACTCCTTGAATTGTGTATATCTCAGCTCTCACATGTTACTGGATAAACAGGCGCAAGATGTATCACGTGAGTCAGGGAAGGGAGAAAGGTGACACGAAGAGTGTACAACCCAAGTCCTTCATGCCTGCAGCACATGGTGGAAATAGGCTGTTCAGACCTATATGGATCACATACTGAAGGAGTGTGAGATACAGGTTGCCCAGTATATTCAGTGGTCTTTGCTAACCTAAATGAATGTTCAGGAAAGAAAATCTTGAATGCAACTGCATGTTTTCAATTAGAGTGTTTATCATGTCCTCCATAGCCTTTCCATTTCTGTGCATATTTTCTTCCTTTCCAATAGAGGTAAGAGTGTGTCCCTTCCCAGGAACAGACTCTTGTTATCTCTCCTCCCTACTTCTTTATATCCAAGCCAGTCTACTTTGATTTCTGCTTCATCCATGTTTCAGTGGTAAATATTCACAATGCAAGAGACTTTCAGTATTAGGGCTCAGAATCACAGCAGTCTATATTTTGAGGTGGGCATCTGCAAGGACTTGTTGTGTTGACCTGCAACTCCAGGGTCAAGACGGCGCAAAGAAACCACATGTTCCCAGAGGATAGTTGCCATCCTTTAATCAGCCCCTCCCAGAGTGCAAAGATTTGTTTCTCAGAGCCATATTATCTGCATCTCTGTGAGGACAGTAAAATACTTGTGAACTCTAAAACTGGTACATATTGCCCAGAGAGGTGGTGGGTGCACCATCACTGGAGACATTCAAGGCCAGGCTGGACGTGGTTCTGGGCAACCTGATCTAGTTCAAGATGTCCCTGCTCATTGCAGGGAGGTTGGACTTGGACTAGATGACCTCTGAAGGTCCATTCCAACCCAAACTGTTCTCGGATTCTGTAACTCTGCACTTCCAAGACATTCATAAGAGACTTGGTGAGGGGAATTTCCAGACATGTGCATATAAGAACCCATGCACATTAATCTGAAACCTCCCATCAAGAATAACCAAAGGTCCCAAAATCCCCAGCAAATGAGGAGTTTCCCTAACTCTGTCCTGATGAAAGATTTCTAAGTAAAATTAATAACAATTCAAAACTATTGGGAGTGGAGGTAGGGTAACGCTGATGCCACATGTAAGAGCTGTGTGATTTAAACTTTATAGACTGTCTTTTGCCCTGGACAGCAGATACCACAAAAAACTTGCAGAGGTTCATCTAGGGCTGAATGAACCAGCAGCTGACACTGTCAGCAGTTGTGGTGGTTTGGTACAGAACAGCTCTGCAGTCCTGGAGCATTCACAAGCACTAATCTCCCTTAAACAACTGGAAGATGTAAAATCACCCTTTTTTTCTTTAAGACTGACACAGCCTTTCTGACAGCTCTTGTCTTCTTCAGAAAAGATTACTTCTTAGTATGTCTTTAGCAAAGAGTCATCAGTTATGCATAGTAGGTCTCATTATCTTTGAATTAGCCGAATTAGCCATTAGTATCTTCAGTGATGAACAGATATAAATATTAAATACAGATAAATGTTACATAGAACAGTTGTATTAAAGTCCGTTTCTCAAGGGCAGAATTATTCTCCCTCTGTGAGTAATTGCTGCACTGTGCTGGAAAAAATCTGCAAACTACTGGAAATAGTATCAAGTACTAAAAGGATTTATATACTATGTAAGAAAACAATAAACTAAATCTTCCAGAACACCTGTAAAAAAGAATGATACCGTGTGTCTGTGCTCTTTAGTAGTGTCTGCAGATTTTTTAAGAGTCCTTTATAAATAAAATCCAAAATTAAAAAAAAAGGCATATTTTCTCTTGTTTGGAAAATATTTGCAGTTGTGTTTCTTGTGTGTGAGCAAAAGATGGATTTTCCAGGTAAGAAAAAAGGTAATTTTTCCATAAAGCACTTGTGTTTTTATCCGGAGCTCTATATTGCTATTTTGCTATGAGGAAAATCATAATGCTTTTAATGTACTAGTAAATTGTTCTCTGAGTGATCAAAAATAGAAAGAATTTGGAGAAAATTGGAAGAACTAATACTGTTTAGTTGTCTTTTTTACAGTATTTATTTTCATAAATACGATCCAGGCACGACATTCAAAAATAATAACAGAAAGTAGCTATCCTGAGGAACTCAAAAATCTGAGGCTTATAAAAAAAAAAAGCAGAACAGATGAAATAGTCAAAATTTGAAGGCCAAGGGAAGATCTTTAGCAACATGAAGAGTTGGTGGGGTTTTTTCCTACTCACTGTTTTAGAAGCCTATATTGCTTCTCTAAGCAACATAATAAATAAACAAATAAATAAAAACTAGGAAGAGGTTTGAAAACCCCACAAAATAATGCCTGTGCAAATTTGGTCGTGGATTTTTTTCCCAGTTTTAATGGGCAGAGTGAGGAATCACTCAGAAATGTTTGAGAAGCAAACCAGAAGCTTTGAAAACCCCGAGTTTTAAAAGCATCTTCCCTAAAGTCTCCAAATCCAGCGTGATTGTTGTATGTCCATATCTATACCTGAAATGTAGTAAGTCCCTTGTTTTTTCATTTTTGCTGTCCTTTTGAGGATTCATGCAAAGGTCTGTGAAAGGTAGGTGTTCCTTGTGCTGTTTTGAATCACTCATTCTTGGGGCAGTGTTGACCTCCCAAGCTAAAATGCAGTCGAAGAAACCTTGCAGCTGAGTTATACTTGAGGTGCTGCAAATTAATGCACTTTCTATATTACCTTTAAGCTCTACTTGAGACAGTGGAAGTTATGGTTTTAAACATAATTCATTTCAGTACTTCTTAGCTAGCATATTCAAAATTCATTTATTTGTGGGGTGGAGGGGAAACTCAAACCACATTCTGTATAATGACAGTTCTGAAAATACGTTTGCTTATGTAATTAAATTATTCTTTGTTGTTAGTTGTACCTGAATTGAGCAGGTATGTTTTTCATGTCTAGAAGATCGTGTCTGTAGCAGGACTATGTAAAGCTGTCTAGGAGGACAGCATAAACATCACAGGATAATTTTTATTTCACAAATGAACCTTTATGTTACACCCCTGAGTTTCAAAATCTTACGGAGTGAATGAAGACCTTTTAGTGCAAGAAAGTCTCCTCTAAAAATAGAGTAAGTGCTGGGTTACGAGAGATATGTTCATATGCTCTCCTTGGTTATATTAACCAGAGTAGATAAGACATTCCTAGGAGAAAGTGTGTCTGAATAGCAAAACATCCTTAACTATGCAAATATTTTGTCATGAACCTTGCAGAAACATAACGACTTTGTAATTAAGAAAAGGTGAAATTAATGCAAGTTTCTAAAAAAGGAGAGACTTATAAGACCAAATTTGTAATTTTCCTGTGGTTTTTTTCATGTTTTAACAAATACAGCTACAGAGAATCATTGGGAAGGAAGATGATTTGAAAACAGCTGGAGATGAAACAATATTTCAGGTATGAAATAGAGATATGTTTTTCTTTACACAAGCATTGTCATATTTCCCATGAACTTCGTTATTTTTTTCAGAGTTTTTAGATAAGCATATAAGCATCAGGATTAGTGCTTTAATTAAATGAAAGTGCATGATTTGTCAGCTACTTTCTAACTGGGGGAAAAAAATGTTCATCGCTTCTGAATCTGCTGATGAAATGTATGCAATTAATGTGTTTCATTACTGTGTAGTAATCCTCCACCCCATTATTTAGTTTCTATAAGCATCTGCTTCAGTGTAACTCTCTTCTGTTTATGAAGAACTGAGAAAAAACTCTGTATTGCCATATGAGAAAATATGGTTTTCCAAACAGAAATTGATACCTTAAACTTACCTAAGTGCTGCTGTTGCAGTAATATCAGCTTATTCTGAGTTGGTTTGAAATGTAATTATGTCATTGAGGTGACAAAGGCAAGGATTACTTTAGTTAGGTCTGCTTCCAGAAAGAAATGTTGTAGATGCAGACCAGAAGAAACAGTATTAGAGGATGGTCTTCCAGCTAGGTTAGAAGTTTCACTGGATTGCAGACCATTAGCAAATGGCAAATATATCTCGACAGTGAAAGGGACAGGGAAATTCCTGCTCTCTTTTGGCTGTTTTCCTCTGAATCCTGACACTGCAACCTACCTTCTTCCCAGACAGGGTCTTTGCCATTTGCCATCTCTTCATCAGTCTGTAGTCAGCACAGAAATGAGGAGCTCTGAAAAATCAGGCATGAGGCAGTGACTGCTCATGTTGGAAGCATTCAGTAAGGAATTTATACAGGACGCTGCTTTATAAACCTATTGTGCATCAGCAGTCTGTAAAGAGTTGGTCTGGCTCATGTGCTTTGCTTTTTCACCTGCCTGGGGGAAAAAAAATGGAAGTGGCACTATTCTAACACCTTTAATATTTACTAGGCATTAACAAAAACTTTCTCCTGATACATAAAGGTTTTGCTCCTCAATATGTATCCAGAGTTCAGTTAAAAATTGACTGACTAAACAACCATCCCCATTCTTGAATCTTTTCATCAGTCACCAGATTAAAATAGCTAGGATTAATAGGGTTGTCTGCTCCTCAAAACCTATTTCAATTGAGACTTAACTGCCATGACAGTGAAAGAAAAAGGATCTTTATTCTGCATGAATGCACAGCTATAGTATAAAATTTCTGGAGAAACTTTGATACAGTTTGACAGATTTAGTTATAGACACATAAGCTTATTGGAAGCTAATTAAATACCTGAGCCAGAATGTGTCTATTTTGTTTTCTACCTTGCTTTAAATTTTGTCTTCAGAATTCTCCATTGAGAAAAACAACATTTAATACAGTTTCTTAGCAGATTATAAATGAAATTATAGTATGTTGAAAAAAAGGACTAAATAGTTTTAGGGAGTACAGCTATGTTGAAATTCTTCTGGTCTCTGTATTTCTGCTTGGCAAAGTCCAAATTACTGCTTTTCTTCTAGACTTTATTTTCTTTCCTGTCTCAGTCTCTCACTAAAGAAGTTGATTATCTTTATAAGCAGTGAATCTGACTGTAGTATATAGGCAGTGCATATGTTTTTACCCCTTATTTTTAATAATTTTGGCAGTCATAGTATTACTTTCAAGCAAAGCACTTAGAGCATAAAAACATAGGGTTTAAATTGGCTATGTTCTTTGAAAGCTGAGATACAGCAACAGAAGTTTGATGTTTGGGGTAACTCTTTATTTCCACAACACTTTCACAATTTGCATACGAGTTTGCTGGTTTTTCAAAGTCACAGTCTCTGATACCAGATGGAAAATGTCACTGACTTATGAAAATAAGGTTTAAATGGTAGTCTGCAACTTTATTTAACTGGCAGGTATATCCAGGTGTGTTCCATGTGCAGTGTGTAGATGGAGGTCCCAGTCATTCTTTTACTTAATACTCATTGAGATACTGTATTAGGAAAAGAAAAAGCAGTTGGTTTGCTGTGCTCCCAGGGTGCTTGTGTTTCTGCCCCTTTTACTGAGACTTTGACTTACACATCTAAAATTCAAAATTTCACCACCTAGTAATGGCCCTTGCATTGGATTGCAGTGGACTTGGTTCTCCAAATAAATATTTTTCAGTTGAGGGATTTTCTTTTTCCAATATTCTAATTGATGCTGGAAGAAAAGCCAAAAAAATCTGCCCAGCCTCAACTGGCCCAGTTTTTTGGGAAGTTCCTTGCTGACTTTTGCAGAGCAGCCAGTCTGATTTACTCATAGCGCAGGCATGCAGACAGTAAAGGAGAGATGCAGGCAGAATTACAGGACTGGGAACCTGTTTCTTTCTAGATAGACTGGAGAAAATGGTGCAGAAATCAAGAGGCAGTGACTATCTCACCTCACCCCTTTTCTTCATAGGCCAAAGGAAATGCAGCATCTGGCTTCCCAGCAAAACTATTCTGCTTCATACGAAACATCCAGCTGAGCATTTGACCATGCTTCTTGGAAGAGGAGAGGCAAATTCCTTGCCTGGAAGTGTGTAGTGTTAGAGGAAAGGGAATGAGTTAGAAAAGTTTGGTATATTCTGAAAAAGGTGTTGCCCAGTGAACAGCACAAGTTCCTTTTGTTACTGCCCTGAGTTCCTTGGAAGTGTACTCTAATAATGTTATGTGCATTAGCATTCTGATAGTGAAAACAATGCTAACGGTTGCAGGTATCTACTGCACAGCCCAGTTGTCTAGATCAGGGACTTTGCTTTTGGGTCTTTTAATTTAGAGTAATGAGTTATCAAGTAATTTCAGTACCTCTAATTTAATATGCTTTGTGTAATGGCTAAACTTTAGAAATTAATTTTAGCTATTGTTAGGAAAGGAATGACAATACAAAATGTTCTGTATTTGTTCTTGAAATGGAATTCACGTTGAAAGGTAATACATGCATTGTCTCATTTCCAAATGATTAAACATACACTTCTGGATTCCATAATGAACACATTTTCATACCAAGTATCTCATTTACCTGGGTTTTTTTTAATCATTTAACTAGTACATGGGGACACAGCTATTAATCTCTTTTGAACAGAAAGCTTTTGAACTAAAATTTAGTCTGACTATAAGCAGTATACTTTTAGACTCACTACTTAGCTAGTCAGCATGAGGTTTTACACTTGGACTTCAGACAGTGCAGCATTGTGATGCATCTCCTCAGCCACAGAGATTGTGCAGGCCATTGTAAGCTGCCCACTGATCCCCAGAATTTCTAAATAGTTTGAATTTTTCTACCCATAGTTTCACAGTCTGAAAAGCCCTGGGCTCAGAATAACTAAAGACTGCCTAAACTGAAGGGAGGAATATGGTGATTGAGAGCTATACTCTTCCAGTGCAGTAACACTCCATAACAGAGGGGCAGCACATCAGATTTTGTAAGAATCTGGTCCAAGACTAAAGTTAATATCCCTCCCCAAAAGAGTGTGTCATTAATCTTGTCACCTCTCAGTTCAGATGGAATGCACATTTTTTTCTTAACCTATCTTCTCCGACATAAACGTATATGTTTCATATCAGCAGATTAACATTGAATTCCATTGAAAAGCTTTTAGATATGTTAAACCAAGCAGCAGTGCAGTGTTCCTGCATGTCTTAAAGGAAGCTCTCCAACCATGTAAACGCCATAAGGAACCAAGTCTTGTGGCATCAAAATACTAGGCTGTTAAAAAACTGCAGGGTCACTGTTTACTTCACAGGCAAGGAAATTATTTTATTTTTCTATGTGATCTGATGACACTATAACCTCAAGAGAGACAAAGAAACATGCTTTCTGATATCTTTTTAGATACCTGTTCTGCAAGTACATTGAATTTGGCTTGGACAGCAAAAGTCTCTTCCACAAGGAATTCATCTGAAAGCCCACTGTGGTCACAGTAGCATTGCTTTCTGTTGCACAGATGTGTGAAGAAAGGCTACTGCTTTAATCTCTGATACTTAACCTGGTCTGAAGCACTTTGAATTTTATAGAGAAGCCAGATAGCAGTGTGGGCTCCTAAAAGGCCAGGGATGACTTGGGCCTTGCACTAACAGCTTTAGTCTTTGAATCAAAACAGGCAGAATCTGGTCATTAATCTCTGAAGGCTTGTAAAATTAATTGGAATAAGCTGGAAATGGTGCATGTACTCATGCTCATTTGACATTTTGGGATGACTGAAACTTGGGATGGCAGCCTGAATGTGGACTACCTGGGAATGTGTTCAAACAGCCACATGGGGGAACTGGTGGCAGTCCATGAGTCAGTTTTGGGACCCAGAGCAAGGAGGTTTACACATGCTGAGGATGGGTGTGCTCAGCCTTTGAGGCTAAGTCCACGTTAACCAAAAGAGTATGCTTCAAAGAAGACACCTTCTGAGGGGGGTCCTTGTTGCGGATGCTCTATTTTTTTGGTGGAAATCAATATTTATAAAGTATGGAATGACAGGAAGGCAGGGCCTGAATTCTTGAGACGGGCTGTCCCCAACTGTATATGGAAGCTGCTTTCCCCAGCGCCAGCAGCGCATGGGTGAGGCAGTCTCAGGCTTCACAGTGCAACAGTGCCATTCCCTGACTGCTTGATGCAGTCAGCCTGCTGGCGACAAGACTAGTTTCAGCTTGTTCCTATTTTTGGCATAAAGTATCTCCTGCAGCGTCTACTCCCAAGTTAGCTTTAGCCCATTTGCCTGGAAACCGTTTTTATTCTCATGAATCGATGCAAAACTGTGGGTGATGCACTGAAAGCTGGGGAGGTCCATGAAGTTACATTTTCTTCATTGCTAAAGGCACTAACGGTACAGCATAGCAATTCCATGGCATTAGTTGTCATTAAAAAACAACTAATCCCTGCTAATGGGAATTATGGATGTTGTTGAATGCTGGATATAAGCTGTTCATTGTTTAGAAAATACTCCATTGGGCTTCTCAGTGTCTGCTATACCCTCCTTAGAAAAACACTGTGCACATTTTAGCCCTTCTGTATCAGACTTGATGTATTCTTGAATCCCACCTAGTAAGAAAGTGCCTTGCAAAACATTAAAAACTTTAGTATGGATTTGCATCATGATTAAAGCCAATTCGTTGTAAAATGGTAAATTGTTTCAATCTGGGGCCTACTTAAGGCTGTCTGGGCTTTGCCAAAAAACACTGCCTTTGAGATCTGGATCTTCTCATACCACTAGCTTGCCTTTTTATAGTTCTTTTGACTGGCTGTACCTGGTAGGATTAGTGTCATAATGGATACATCTTTTAAACCTTCATCCCAGAAATAAGTTGTAGGATATAGCCCAACACCTTGGAGACTCTCAAAGTGCCAGAAAGCTTGATGTTCTTGCACTGTTTGAAGCTAGGCTGCTTGGATTGAAGCCTAGATTGCCTTCAGTGATAGAAACCTGGCATGATGCATTGACTGACCTAGCAGCTGAACAACAAAGTGCATTTCAGAGAAGTGGACTCAAAAAAATTTCCAAATACTTAGTCTTACCTTTGGAAAGATTTGGAGCATCACTAGCACACAGAAACTAAGATGTTGTTCTCCTTGACCCTCCTCTGTTTTCTGCCCCTGTTATTCATCTATTCACTCTCCTTCTATCTTAACAACAACAACAACAACAACAACAACAGAAAATCAATCAAAAAAATGCATTATTTTCACAATTTCTGTTGAAATAAGACATTGCACAGCAAATACCATCTCTCCCAGGAAGCAAGTAAGAGAACAAGGAACCTATTACAGATTTTAATCATGATGAATGCTTTTCAGTCATGCCTCAGGCAAATCCTGCAAGGAGAGGTGGTAAGAATCTAGAGACAGTAAGTCTATTAACATTTCAGATGAGTTTTGAAAATCAGTTAGGTACATTATTCCGAAAATCCTGTCTCACTGTGTGATAAGTTTCTTCTCAGTGGCACTTGTTGCTACTTGCTGCAGTATCAGGTCCTGGATGTCAAAAGCTCAGTGGGGAGCTACAGGATTAGGTAGATCTGTGCCTGTGACTCAGTGTTTGCAGCATCAGGCTTCTATGTTAACAGTCTGTGTAATGTAATAAGGAAATAAATGTTGTGTTATCTGATATTGCTTAAAAGGGAATAATGGCATAATTCAGCAGTTCATGGTGCTTTTGAAAAGTGTATGAGGTGTTAACATTACTCTAGGAAAATAAGCCTATGTTTGTAATATGTACATACATGTTCATGCCACTTGTGTGGCATCAGAGCTTGGTCTTTGGGATTCTTTTTCTGAATCACTGGACCCTGGAACGTGTCTGCGTTCTCCAGTTAAGATACATGTCCCTGCCCATCCTGTGCTTGTATCAAGATGAGATTCACAACATCACGATCCTTTCTTCCCTCTGTGCCTCAGCTTTCTGTAAGGTGCTCAGCCCAAAAGGGTGCTATGGTGCACCCTCCTGGCATTGAAGCTACCAGATACACCAGAATACAAACTTTCACTGAATTTACATAGTACCTCTGTGACTCAAAGCTGCCAGTCAGGTCTTTTTTACAGCTCCAGGATTAGTTTACCATTTCATTCTCATTGCCAAGAGAGACATTACAAATGTAAGTTATTCTTTTACCTAAGCTCAGGAGGGTGAGGTGTTGGAAATATTAATAGAGCTCTCATTATCTTCTGACAAAGATTTGTCATGTCGGTACTAATTTATACAGTTCAGCAGCAAAAGCTCCTAATGATTCTGTGGACAAAAAGGAATTATGTACTAACATGTACTTTAATTTAATAGCATTAACTCTAGGAAAAGCAATTTTTTTGAAATTTTACCCTTAAGCTGTAGTCTCTGTGGTCTCCTATTGCATATTCTGTTTTTAAAAAACGTACCGTTTTGTAGTTTTAAAATACATTTAACTCTCACTAACATAAGTGTTTGGACATCTGCCAATTCCACTTTGGAATTTCAACTGATAAAGAGGGTAGCCAACAAGTAGGTGCATATTTGTTATAAATCCAGGGATAGGCTTTGTCATCTTAGATGAGATAGGTATTGTTTGTATGTCTTCTTCTAGCTATAACTAGAGAAACATGAACAGAAGAAAAAAACTTTTTCTGTCACAGGCTTAGTTTTTAAAAGGTTGTTTTAAAACTCATTTTGCAGTTTGTTTTCAGTACAACACTGATTTTAATATGGAGTAATTAAACTGTAAGCATTAAATTGCATAATCAAGAGTTCAGTTTTTAACATTACATCAGCAAATTAATTTCTTGCATTTTTCATGTCTTCTTTAAACATGTAAGCAAAAACCACAGAAAGCAGATTGGAATCTCACTGCAGTGAGAAATATGTGGATTCTTCTCTGTTTCTTCTTAGAAAACTTTGCATTCTGACATAAGTAGTTTGGGTTTGAATTTCAAATAAGCATACATGAATGTTTGACTTCTGACTTCCAAAAAAGCATATACCAATGTTTATGCGTCAGTCTTCACAGTAATCTGAAGTGTTTAAACTTTAGAAGGATGGATCTTGTGGGTATTTAAATATTCTTTGCCTACAGTTAAAGTTCAATAAGCACAGTTTGCATATGGCTTGAAAAGTTTTTTTTCTAGGTCCGCTCATATATAACTCATATCGCTGGCATTTGGTGAATTGTAGCTTCCAGTAGAAATGAGGAATGTTACCTCTTTAACTATAAAATAACTGTGTCACATATGCAGTAAGCATGAAACACACAGTGGACTAATGGGACTTGTTATTGATGATGCTGAAAGCTAAATAACCATTAGTATTAAATCTTATGAATAGACTCTTGTCTTTCATCTTACCTCTTCAACCAGATAAAAGACACAGAGGCTATTTAGATGTCATAAGAATAGTTTGTTGAAATCCTTCCGGACTTAGGGGGGGGGGAAAAAAAATCTCTCTTCATGTTGCTTAGTGTTTTGTTGCGTTCAAAGAAATGCCAGTATGCTAGTGCTGAAAGAAGAATAGAACAGAAATCCAGCATTATGTGTGGGTTTAGGCTTGTTAAAGATGCTGTTGAGTTGAAATAATGTGCATCCGTTTTCTGCAGAAATCTCTTCATCAGATTTAAAAAATATATAGAAAAGTCACTAACATTTAAAATCTGCAAGAAGCCTTGTAAGTCCCTGTTAGAGCACTGTGTACTTTTCTAGTTCCATTTCTTAGAATGTTTTTAAATGGATGTAAGAAATTAGAAATATCTGACTAAAAACTTTTTTAAGAAGATGTTAACTTTATGTAAAGCCTCTATTCATGTAAGCATAAAGGCTTTTAAAGATCTAACTAGCAACCTTCTCAGTTCTAATGATAAAATTCACCGAAGGTGGTTGTAAATTGTACTCATCTTTCTTACAGAGTATTTTGAAGCAGAACATATAATACACTGTTACCAGGTGATGTGGAAGAATTATTCAGCTCTGAGATCCTGTGTGATAGCTTTGGGAGCAGTAATTAAATTGCAAATAGCTCTTGTGAAATTCTAGTTCAAGTAAATATTGCTAGATTTGTTGTGAATAGATATTAAAAATACATAATAATTAATCATACAGTTTTTTGTTTTATAGGGAGCAGAAGTGGAAAGCTGTGGTGTTAATACCATGTTGCTGGTACATTTCTTTGGAAAAGAAGGAAAGGAAAAACTTCGCTATTCTGAGTTTTTCAGGTATGTTTTTCAGCTAGGCAAGTCTAAAAGCAACCAGTCCTGTTCCTACCCCCTCTCCTTTGCACCAACACTGGCATTAATCTGACCTCACACTGAGCTGATTCAGAAAGTTAAAGCAGGTAATGAAGTAGGAGATTATTCATGATTTTGCACTATTAAATTTCTAGTTTGGCTCCTGGAGTCTGCTGTCTGCAGGAGTTGAGCACCATAGTAACTCCAAAACAGCAATGGGACTGGAGGCCATGAGAGTTGACACTACCATTCTTGGCAGCTGTATGATTACATACATAAAGACAAATGATTCATGAGTATTTTTCTTGATCGAATCACCAAAAAAGTGACTACTGATCATTTAAAAAAGCTTTTCTGAGCTGAGACACCCCGTCCCTGTTACAACTGTCATGGTAGGCTACAGGCAACTTCTCTGCTTGCTTCAGATTCCAGATTGTGTTGAATCTTTATCTGTGCCTTTTCCTTTACCCTTTGAAGTACTTTCACAATGGGCCTATGCAGATACTTTATGGCATTTATGTCAGAACTGAGAATTGAGCCAGATGGTAAGCACCACATCAGAATGAAACTGCAGTGGAATACCAACTGGCCATTAGCCATTACTCCTGGAAACGTAGCTCTGTTTTTCTATTTCACTGTAAGCTTTGCGAAATCAGAATAGAAAATTCTAAGATTGATGTAGGGAATCATTCAGTTTATATGTTGTGTTCATGTCAGAAAGATCTTGTACTCCTTGCCTACATCAGAGTATGAAGTTCTGCTGTGGTTGCTTTTGACTTGAAAACCCAACTGGGTATCAGCTGTTAGTGTTTTAATTGGATGAGGTTCTTTCTTCCAATGTTTATTTCAATCAGTAATGGTGACCACCACCTACACAGCATCACAAATTAACTGGTTAAAACTCTCTGTTACTTGGGAAATCAATTTATCCTGTTAGTATGAACTACAGATATATGTCGCTATGTGAACTTGGGCCCAGAATCCAAATGCAGTCTTTCTTTGAGATAAATGGAAGTGCCTCAATACCTGTGTGAGTCTTGGCACACGTCCTGTAGCACAACATCAAGAGAATATTATCTACATCAGTATTACCTTTTCTACAAAAATAATCAGTCATTTACAGACTGCAAAAATAAATTAGGATAGTGTGGTTTAATTTATGTTCAGAAGCAGAGAATCTGTGTCAGCCCTCTTGAAAAAGAATGTTGTTGCAATAAGCAGAAGTTTGTGGAAAGCCAGAGTAGAAAAGGAAGAGTAGCAATTTTTCTAACACTAAAGTGTTTGGCTCCACTGTCTCTGGCACACACCAGTCTTCAAATAAACAACCTTTCTCTTTTGAAGACCTTGACTCAATAGGAATCTAAGTGAGTAAAATAATTTAAGATGCCTCCAGCTCCCTCTTCTATAAATACCATAGATCCTCTCAATGAAACAAAAGGCAGAGAGCACCAGTAAAAGGTTATGTTTGCATATACAGTGTAAACTGAAAAGCCTCAGGTTTTAGATAAAATCCTACATTGGCTGAATGAGGCATGACATTGATGAAACTATGTACCTAGTACATTCAGAACACGTAGGTTAAAGACCTTTGCCTACCACACAGATAGATTCCTGTAATCAAAATCAAACTCCCACATCTTGCTCTTAAAATCCGTGGGATAAGTGTAAGGTTTAATGCAGGTAATTTTTCAACAGTGGCAGTTAGGTTTCATGGAGCTGGAATGTGCCTCTTTATCACTGCATAGGCACTCCATCTCAGTTGCAACATGACAGTGAAGTTTGTTTAACACGCAGAAAGGTGAATAAAAGGATCACTGTCTTTTTAAGCTCTGTGAAGATATCACCTTTCACATGATTTTATTTGCAAGTAAATCAAGCACATCATTTCTGGGTTCCTATTGTTCAGAGAAAATGTGATTTCTATCTGATGGCCTCTCATAACATTTTACCTTACGCGGGAAGCTATTGTTGGCTGTTTGATCAAAGTGCCACGCTGTTTTTACAAGAGATGACTGATGAGCTGTACAGACATAGATCATTGTCAAAAGCAGAAAATAACGATGGTAAATGCTTTTATCATTTTCCAAGTTCTTGCCTAGAAAGCTTTTCCATTGATCAGTGTAGTACCCAGTAGAAAGTAAGGGTGATTAGGCTTGATTAGGACACACTAAAACTTGTCACATTAGTTAAATACACAGATATTGCTGTGCTGTGGAGCAAACTTGAAACTAAAAAAAAAAATAAGGCAGGAACGCTTTCTTTGTGAAATTTCACTGTACTTACATGGGAATTCAGAAAGCTGAGACTAGTGTTCTCACCTCATTACTTACATATGTTTTCTTCATGCTTCCTCCTTTTCAGTTTGGCTGACATTTCTTTTTGTAAGTGTGCAACCATCTGTATCTACATGTACACCAGTGATGTCCAACCCTTTTAGCCCACAGTCCAAACATTTAAAAAATGTCAGACAGCCACAGTCAATACATCAGGGCAATTAATTTGCCTTTCTTTGCATTCAGATGGCACAAAGAAAATGAAAACTGTCTACATCTCTTGAGGCAATGTGGAGCTGATGTTAAGGCAGCTCTTGTGCCTCCCTTCCTACTGCCCTGGCAACAGGAGGAACAATGGCTATAGGGAGGGAAAATGGTTAAGCATGTGGTGCTCCATCTGCCTCCAGCTGGTGCATGGTTCCTGGGAAAGCATAGGTAGGTGATACACTCAAGGACAATCCTTAAGCTGTTTTTTACCAGATACAAAGAATGAGACTAGGAAACAGAGTATCAGATCACTTTTCAACCGTTCTTGGGCTGCTGGGAGCGTGGAAGTAAAGTAGTAACTTCTGTGTAGGTATTTTGTGACACCAGTCAAGGTCTTTTCTCACTGTCCTCCATAACATAGTCAAAACAGCAATCAAAGCTGCTCCTTTTCATTCTCTGCTGAGCAGCAGTGGTGGCACTCCCACTTCGTTCTGCAGCTTCTCCTGGGACCACTTAGAAGTATGTCTTACATCTTTCCCATAGTAACAAGGTAGTTTCAGAGATCTTAAGGTAGGACTCAAGGAACATATGTTCAGTTCCAGACTGCCACATGATTTCTTGCCAATTGTATTGTCCTTAGCATAAGGACAATATGATAATTATTAATAGTAATTCACAACTTCAAAAGTGACACCTTGTTTCCCTGGCAGAAGTTAGGAAATTTAAATCTAAATGATTCTGGGGTATGTTTGTGTACCTCGCCAGTAAAGGTATTGACTCCTAGTCAAATGCAGCTGAAATCATTATTCTCGTGTGTCAGTTTGCAAAAATATAAAACAATATGCAGCAAGTCTAAAATTATGTAACAAAGAAGTGTAGGTTTAATAGAAGAAGCTGTAACCAGGCGAGACTTTATTCCCATAAAATATTAACCAGTTTGCTTCAGATGACCACCATTCAGTTTTACACCTCAACACCAATGTCATCTTCTAATACCAGGACCCATCTTAGAGAATGTCAGGTTTCAAACATGAAGCTGAAAGTTCTCTGGAATTCCAGGCTTTTTATTCTTTTGCATGGGTTTCCCCTGTTTTGTGAGACATAAATAATTTTTGGTCTTTTCCTTCCAAAAAGTGTTTCACTTGTGCTTTAATTTCCAGCTATATTGTATATACTATTTTTTATTCTGAGTAGAAAACTATTTAGTTTTCTAGGTATAGCAGATATTTCTTCTTGACAGCCACTGGTTTTTTTCCCCCTGAAAAAAAGTCCCTTACTGATCTTGTTTAAGTATGTCTAATCCCAAATAAAAGAGGAGACAGTAATTCACTCCCTAAACAGTTTAACAACTGCTATGATTTTTTTTCTGTAATCTGTCCCCAAGCAAGCTTAAATCTCTCACAGTCTCCTTGAAGGGGAAAAAAAAATAAAGTGCAGAGAATATATGAAGAATATTCAAAAACTTTCTGATCGTTGCATTTATTTCCTGGGATGGCTTTCCCGGTATGGTTAAACAATGGGCATCTTTTAATTATGTAAGGAAAATTAACATTTCAAATCCAGTTTATGGCATTGCCTTACCTGATCTGTTGCTTCCAAACTTCCCATTACTTAATAGAATTTTGCAGAAATATTCTTTAATCATGATTTCATTTTTGTTTTCTGCTTTCGCGTGAATGTCATAGATTGTATGAGCATACACAAAACATGCCTTTTCCCTACCTGTCCTGTTTCTTTCCTTAAATATTTTGAATCCCTTAGTACATTTCATTTGAAACCTTTCATTTAAGAAATCAGAATGATCGAGGCTGAGCCCCAGTGCTAGTGCTGCCATTTTTCTGGTACCGTTCTGTGTTTGTGCCAATGCATGAGTACAGAATCTCTTTCAGGTAACATCGTCAGCCAGCAGTGTTTTTGCTGTGGTGATAGCTTGTAAATTTTCTGTGATTTTCATCTAGGGATTTGGAAGTGCTTTGCAGAAGTAAAGTATGATTGCCTCCTTATTTGTCTCTGTACCTACGCTTGTATCTATGTGTGTATATATATAGGGAGAGCCTTAATACACCTAAAGGTTACATCTCGTGCAACCAGGATCATTCAGTGAGGAAGCAGAGATGAGAATAAAATCTGGCTTCATGACTGTATATTCCTGTCATAACTGAATCTGAGTATTTCCCAAATATTTAGTAAATCTGTTAAGAAGAATCTGTTTCTTCCTTTCCTAAATACTTACCAAAGAAATAGCTTGATTAGTTTCTACAGAGTGCTTATAAATGAAAGTGAGTAGTTTTGTTTGATTTGGTTTGGAAACACTGAGAACAGTAAATCAAAGAGGGTTTCGCCTGTGATTCTGAAAATGGTGAGATTGATTAACTGTCTTACTGCTTGCAAAACTGTATTTACAAGCATAGATCTAAATGTTCTCTAAAGGTTAATGGTCAAGCCCTTATTAGATTTTCTATATTCTGTTTTGAAAGTCAGATTGCAAAAAGGCAACCTTGCAGCTGTTTTGCAACAGTGTTTTGGTACAGGGAGCGTTACCAAGTCTTTAAAAGGACTTCAGTGTCCAAAGAGAAGCCAAAGCAGAGTGCAAATGCCTGGGTGGTATATTCACCCAGTTTCCTTCCTATAAATCAGTGCAACAAGAAATAGTCAGTTCTATATTGGAGTGTTAAACCTCTGCACAGACTTTCAGTTCAGGTCAAGAGGTATAGGGAGGAAAACTTTCCCTAACCTTTTCTTTTGTGTTTTGTTCTACTACTGTGTGTGCTGTAAGGAATACAATGCTAGCACTTCTCAGGTTGGAGGGAGAATAGCTGCATTCCTGAGGTCTCCCCAGTTCTACTACATTTTCACTTCTATTAAAGCTGAGTTGCCAAAACATCTCGAGAGACTCCCTCTTTCTATAGTAGAGCACATTACAAAATGAGGGATAAACCCTGATAAGGTTTCTGGATGCTGTTGAAACACGATAACAGATTTGGCCATTGGCCTTCAACGTGGGTGTTTCAGAGAGTGTGGATAAAACAGGCTATCTTGAAGAAAGTGCTGTCTGTTTCCAGCCTTTTCCCCATCTTATAAATTTATGATTTACCTTTCCTTTTTGTTATTTGGAAACTCAGGGCTTGCTTTTATTTTCAAACTACTACAGCATAAGAGTATTCCCAGCATACTTATTTTTGAATTGCAGAGCACATCTACCACCAGAATCCTGTTCCTGTAGTTGAATTCTGGCTCCCTTCAAAGTTCCCGGCCAAGCTCCCGCTGACTTTGAGAGAGCAGGAATTTCATTCCTTTGATTGTTTTTCCTAATATCTGGATAAATTTTTAAGGAATTTCCAGCTGAAACTCATCACACCATGATCCTGAAGATACAAAAGCAAGTATTCCTAATGGTGTCTTGGCATTTAAGTATCAAGTTTTACTTCCTAACCAGAAAGTTATTTTTAATAACTTCTAATAACTTTCACTTAAAAATAAAAACTCATTAGGATTTTTAACTCTCACATCTGGGAATAAGAGTGACCTAGAATGCTGATGCGATGATTCATACTGTTTTAATTTTCGTAATATGGGAGACTATGGCATATAAATTTTAAATTGCACATTTCAGCTGCGCTCTAAGTAACATTTGGTACCAAATGAAATCTTCCCACTTCCTACAAGTTGAAGTGAAATATCTGTTAATTTTTTGGTACCTAATAAGTAATTCTGCTCCCCTCCCTAATCTGCATAGTGCTACAAGATGCTCTTGTGCCACAGGAAGGGCGCAGTATCATTGCCCCTGAGCAACTGGAGAGGGCAAGAGCCCAGTCTGGGGAAAGGCAGTGGAAAACCCACAGTGGGGCTGGGGAAATATAGTATTTCTTTCGTTGTCCAACTAGAAGAGGGCGCAGAAGCAAGAACACATCAAAAATGCCACAGCCAAACCCCTTACTTTCCTCTTTGGCTTTGCTGCACCTTTCTGCTGGCTGATGTGCATGGCCTAGGTGGGCCAGCCGCCCCTTCCTCAGCATGTAGAAATGCTTGGTCTTTCAGCTGTCTTGCCTTTAATGGGTATGGCTAGAGGGCAGGTCACTGAGCATTTTTTGCTTAAGGAAATGCAATTTTTAGAGAAGATGGAAGAATATGTAGTTTGACATCACCTGTGGCTACTAACCAGTAAAGCTCTCCAGGATAACTAACTCATACATTCAATAACAGACCTTAAGTCTGTTGCAAAATGTGTCCACCTTTCATAGATTAAAAGCCAAGAAAATAAAACACATGGTGTGTCATTTCCCTACATCCGTGTGTTCAGCATGTTTCTGTAAATGACCTCATTTTCAGCAGCTTCTCCCCCAGACCAGATGTTACATGGGTTGGAAACAACAGTCAAAGATGCAGTTACTGTTCTGCATGGTCTCTGACTTCCAGCCAAGCACAAGCCACACATCCCAGATACCATCTACTCGTCATCTCTAACAACCACTCCCAAAATGCAGGCAAGTGGCCCTAGTCAGTCTCTGCTGGACTGACTCCATGCCTGGTCCACATGCCTGATCCGTGCTGTCCTCTCCCCATGCAGCTCAATCCTTCCCAGGATGATCAGAGGGCTGGAGAACCCTGTAAAGACAGGCTGAGACAGTTGGGCTTGTTCAGCCTGGAGAAGAGAAGGCTCCGGGGAGACCTTCTAGTACCTAAAAGGGGTCTACAAGAAAACTGGAGAGAGACTTTTAGAAGGGCAGGTAGTGATAGGACAAGGGGGAATGGTTTTAAACTGAAAGAAAGCAGATTTAGATTAAATATTAGGAAGTTCTTCCCTGTGAGGGTGGTGAGGCCCTGGCACAGTTTGCCCAGAGAAGCTGTGGCTGCCCCATCCCTGGCAGTGTTCAAGGCCAGGTTGGATGGGGCTTGGAGCAACCTGGTCAAGTGGGAGGTGTCCCTGCCCATGGCAGGGGGTTGGAACTGGATGATCTTGAAGGTCCCATCCAACCCAAAGCAGTCTACGATTCTATGACCCAGGAAGGCTCTTGCGGATTGTGTGGCAGGACTGCTCCTGCCAACTCATGCTGGCCCATCTCCCCAGAACACACTGACTGCGGGGCTGGCTGGAGGCAGCGGTCATCTCATGAGTTACACAGGCAGAGGCTGTGTCTGAAAACTGAAGAGTGGTTTGCAAGCTGTGCAAGCAAGCTCTCTTGGGTCTGTAAGACAAGGGGCTTCCCTTTCACGCTGGTGGCACAAATAAGTCCTTTGGTGTTTCATCCCCTTGTGAGAGGGAAAGTCAGGGCACTTGAAAGTGAGCCAGGTCTTAAAGTGGAATGTGGAGGAATATACTTCAGTGTTTACCTGAACTGTGGAAGCCTCGTAACCACCAGAAAAATGCCCATATGAAGCACGAGAGCATATCATACCCTCCTCAGTATTACCCTAACAAAACTGTAGCCTGAAGCTTGAAATCACCTCCACTGTCTGGCTTTCACTTACCTGGGTGACCTGAGGCGTGAAGCATTTGTTGGCCCTTTATTTGCTTGTGCAGCTCTAATTATTAAAGGAAAAAACACAGGAGAGAACTTATGCTGCAACAGCAGTCTTCGGCTAACCCCTTACAGACTTTACAGAGCTTTGAGCTACTAATTGTCCAAGTGATCTCATTAAAGAACTAAAGATAGCTGTGTGGACTAAACTGCCATAATTTCAGGGGAAAGAATTCAAACCCAGTGAGGCTGTGCAAACACTGATGAGCAAATGAGCCTCTGCTCATATTTGCTACATAGACCCTTAGCTGTTCTCTTCCCCAACTAATTGCTTTGTCCCAGTATAGGAGTATTTCATTCTCTCCTGTCAATAATTTTTGAAGCTCAATAAAGCAGGGTTCTTTCAAAGTGCTAAAGGGATTCTGGCAAGCATCACTGTGGTTTTAGCCTTTATACTTCTAAATTATCACTTGTATTTGGATTGCCCTATTTCTGAAGTGGAAATTACCAAATGGATCATACAGTATTGCTTTTTACTTTCTCAAAATTACTATTATCTAGAATAAATGATAATGGCCACATACACCAAACTGAGGCAACTCAAAGCTACAACTTTTCTTACAGTTCTTGCTGTGTGCCTGCAGGTTGTTACTTGCTTTGTGCTACCTTTTTTTTCTTTTCTTCTTCCTAAAAGAATAGGTGTCATCTAAAAACCTTGATGTTCACCCCATCCTTTTTCAGACAGCTTTCTTCTTACCTTCCCAAACACCTGCAACATCATTTTCTGTGCTTTTCTGAACTTTGCACATGTCAATTGTAATCCTCTCTAATCCATCCTCTAGTGAGCGCAGAACTCATTTGCCAGACCTCTCTTTGCAGTTATAATCTTTGAGGCTTTTAGTCATCATTTCCTGCAGTGATGATTTCAAGTTTCCTCTTTTCTTTCACCTTTGTGATTATTAGGGCCTCATCTTTCTAGGCACTTTCCAACCTTGTCATTCCACTCTTACTAATATGAAATTTCATAAATCATGTGTCAGGCCTTTAGTTACCATGTCCTTTTTCATTCATTCATTCATTATAATACTGCATTACCAATTATTTTATCTCATTATCTGCACTTTTTTAAACATTAGTAAAAACTAGATGCCAAGTGTATCTGTAAATTAGCTTAGCAGCAGTAATCAATGCAGGCTTAGAGAGCACCCTACTGGTGTCATTGTAGAAATGCAGCCGTGGAAACATCTGCACACACAGGTAACATTAAACTAGTGGCATTTTAAACAATGATGTCAATAGTATCTGTGATTAAGAGTTAGTGACTACCACGTTTAGTAGCTAAGGTAGTAATAGTGATGCAAGTGTCAACTGTTGGATAATATCTGTTTACACTTAGATTCATGGAAAATCTGCAAACAGAAGTCCAAGAAATGGAATTCATACAGTTTTCAAAGGGTTTGAACGTCATGAGAAAAGAAGACTTTGCAGAATGGTTACTCTACTTCACTGATGAGGAAAACAATGAAGTTTACTGGCAGAATGTGAAAGAGAGAATTGAGGCAGGAGAGGTTGGTACATAAAACATGCTTTGTTTTGCTTTCTCCTTTGTTTGTACAGGTTTTCATTTGAATGTGAGTATCTAATAATGTAACTAGTTTCCAAGAGAATTTTTGCAGCCCTTGAATTTTATGCACATAAGAATAATGATAATTTGCCAACTGAGAAATACAAATATTGACAATGAGTAGGTAATCACACCCAAACACTAGGTCCCATCAGATTTGATGCAATAGATTTACTGGGGTTTGAATGTGTTATTCATTATATATTATCTGAATTCTGTGATACTCTAGAATATCAGTTTGGAAGAATTCAAGACTTTTTGCAAGTTCACAAACAACCTGGAAGACTTTTCTATTGCCATGCAGATGTTTATTGTAGCCAATCGTCCTGTTAAACGGGGTAAGTGCTGCACACCTCTTGTATGTTTTCTTAAAAAGAAAAATGCATTTTTGTTGTGGAATTAATATAAAGAAGTTATACCAAAGTATCTCAAAGTAGCACTGTGAAGTCCAAAATTACTATGCTGTTCTTTATTCTGAATTCATTCTATTTAATGAATACAGCTATAATATAAAGTTCCCAAAATGTTTTGATTTGTAAGTTCTAATGCGCCATCATATGCCGGACCGCTCTCAGCAGACTAAACCATAGAATCATAGAATGGTTTGGGTTAGAAGAGACTTTTAAAGATTATCTACTCCAAACCCCCTGCCATGGGCAGGGACATCTTCCACTGGACCAGGTTGTTCAAAGCCCCGTCCAACCTGGCCTTGAACACTGCCAGGGATGGGGCATCCACAGCTTCTCTGGGTAACGTGTGCCAGTGTCTCACCACCCTCAGCAAAAAAATTTCTTCCTTACATCTAGTCTAAATCTACTCTCTTTCAGTTTGAAACAATTTTGCCTTGTCCTGTCACTATAGTCCTTGGTAAAAAGGACTCTCTCTCCACCTTTTGTTATAAACCCCTTTAATATATTGAACGGCTGCTCTAAGGTCTCCCCATAGCCTTCTCTTCTCCAGGCTGAACAAGGCCAACTCTCTCAGCCTGTCTCCGGAGCAGAGGTGCTCCAGCCCTCTGATTGTCTTTGTGGCCTCCTCTGGACTCACTCGAGCAGGTCCATGTCCCTCTTACGTTGTTGGCCCCAGAACTGAATGCAGGACTGCAGGTGGGGTCTCATGAGAGCAGAATCACCTCCTTTGACCCGCTGGTCACACGCTCCTTTGAATGCAGCCCAGGATACAGTCAGCTTCCTGGGCTGCAAGTGCACACTGCCAGCTCTTACCCAATTTTTCATCCACCAGTATTCCCAATTCATTCTCCACAGAGCTGCTCTCAGTCCAATCTAAATTCTAGATTAGGGAGGGTTTATTGAAACAATACGTGTTTTAGTAGCAGTTCGTGATAACAAAGCTTTTTCCTCATAGTAAAACTAGTTTTCCAAGGAAACTAAACAACAGCAATCTCTTCTTTTGCAGGGTCTGTAGCATCTTGCTATATTTATTCCTCCATACTGCCTTCTCCATGTGCTTAGGTAGTGTTATTCAATCATGGCTATGGAAAACAAACAACATAGTAAAGTGGTTTTTAAAATAAAGATTTGGAGGAGGAAAGTTGTTTCCTTTCATATAGTAGATATAGGAGCAATGCAACAAACGTTTCATGGACATACAAATGCTTTTTTGTTATAATCCTGAGTTTTCTAGCAAGAATTATCACTCTTACTGTTGCTTGAGTAGTGCATTTTGGAAGTTTATTGTACAATTAATAGTGTTCTGAAAGATGAAGCAAGCTCAAGAATGCATGAACTGAGGCCTCATAATAGTTTACTAGTTCACACATCCGAAATTCTCCAGTTAGGATACCCATGAGACATTGTAAATTGTACAGAATTCTGCTATTTATGTGCTTTCCAATTCTTTTACAAGTTCACAGTCACCTATGATGTAATATTATGTCTTTACTAGCTGAGTTCAAGAGAGCAGTGAAGGTGGCAACAGGACAGGAGCTCTCAGATAATGTGTTGGATACCATCTTCAAGATTTTTGATCTAGATGGAGATGACTGCCTCAGCCACAGCGAGTTTCTCGGAGTCCTGAGGAACCGAATTCATCGAGGTTTGAGGGTAACAAGCTGACATCATTGTTTTTAAATACTACAGTTGATTGCTACAACTACCTTCATGCTTGCAGAAACACAAGTAGAGATAGTGAATAGAAAGAAGTTATATTTTAAACTGAATATTCCTTCCTGCTTACTCTGGGAGGAGTGCTGCCACCAAGAACTTGTTATTATGCATGTGAACTATGGAGGCAGCAGCACTGCATGACATATTATATTTACACAGTCTGTGAATCAGAGTCGTTTCTGTGTAAATGCTAAACAGACTTTAAATTTATTAACAGGTACCACAGCAGCAAGGCATTCAAGGTTACTGGAAGTGTGTGAAAAGAGAAAGCATTAAAGGAGCCAAAGAAGTGTGGAAGCAAATTGGGAAAAGTCCTTTCTAAAGCAGTTGGTTGTTCTTTTGCTATGAATGTTGTCATGTAGGGGAATTTGTCCTGTTAACAGAACAGCTGAATCAAAAATATTTTTTTTTCCCAAATTTAAACTTTAATTAGCCCAGTTTCTAACGCAGTAATTTTATATCATTCTAGTGCAACCAGTTTGGTTTACAGAACTCTTATCACTGTTCACCTCCATGTGGAAGTACTCTTGTTGTAGGAAATAGTGTTGTTTACTCCTCTGTGGAGTCTGACTCTGCGCTGTAGCATACAGGATATGCAGGATTTAATAGAGGCCACTGGCAGGAACGTCACAGCAATATCATCTCCTGTTGGAAGAGTGGACGTCATCTCAGTTAGCAATTAACACAGCAGTTCTCTTTCTCTGGCAAGGACAGAGATCCAAAAGGTAAAATCACTTGCTCAATCCATGCAAATCAAGTTATGCTAAATCAAAAAGGGAAATTCACATGGTTTGTGCCCTCATTACTGTGAACTGCTCATGTGCTAGTGGATGATTCCACCAGATCCTGTCTGATTTGTCTACCTTCATGATGATAATATTAAACTGGAAATACAAGACTGTTGATACAGGCTTTGAAAGTTGTACATTGATCTATGAACATGCATTGGGTCTCTCAGATCTTTTCAACAAGTAGTGTAAATGAGAAGCAAAAATCCCCATTCTATCATGAATAGCAGTAGCTACAATTTGAGTCATAACTTTTGCTTTAATTGTATTGCAGAGGGTGAATGTGTAACAAATAGTTGCTTTATCTTCCTAAAGGTTGTGACAGGGAACGCTGCAGTATCTCAGGAGTTCAAGGTTCTAATAAGCAAGAGTTGGGGGAGTAAGCTGTCCAGTGAAAAAGTAAATACAAATGTTTATTACTCCAAAATGCAAAGTTAGACGTAAGATCTTAAACAGTAAAACAAGGAACAGATCAAAATTAATATGTAGTAATTAAAGATTAACATTTTTTAGCTATGCATTCTATGCATAAAATCATAGAATATCAGGTTGGAAGGTACCTCAAGGATCATCTGGTCCAACCTTTCTTGGCAAAGCATGACCTAGACTGGATGTGCCAGCACCCTGTCCAGCTGAATCTTAAAAGTGTCCAGTGTTGGGGAAACCTTCACTTCCTGGGGAGATTATTCCAATGGCTGTTGCATATATGTGTACACAGGTATGCATGTTACATGTTTTTAATTTCTTACAACCTTAGGAGCCAGTAGCCCCAGGTCCAGATCAGTCTTCCTAGTTGGCCACTATATACAGGAGACAGACATATCTGTAAAGCTGTCAAGGTTCTTCCTCTGTCCTTCTCTCAGCTGTCTAACTTGTCTTGGCTGGGGTGAAAGCTTAACCTTTCAAGACAGGTTTGTGATAACAGACTCAAAAGATGGACTAGGGAAATGTCTCAAGAAAAACAAGTAAAAAATCTCACCACTCTGGGAAGTATCCATCCCTTTTAAGCATGACAGTAGCTATGTTACCCTCAAAGCTCAACAGGAGGTGTTTTGTTGTAATTTCTTTGGGTTTTGGTGGGGGAAGTCTTCAGAAGAGGTGAGCAGCCCTCACTCGAAGGAAGGACAGGAGAGGCTGTATTAGGAAGCCATAAAGATCCCACCTAAAGAGTACCGAGATCAGAGAATGTATTTGGTATGTCGGTAGCTGTCGGGCAGGCTTGTGCTGAGGAGGAGTCCTACCGCCCGAGCCTCGGTGTGGTGGTCTCTCATAGGGAAATAGAGTGAGAAGCTGGCAAAGCAGCTCTTCCCTCCACAGCCTTCACTTGGAGCTTTAATTTAAATTGTGTTAAAGAAAAAATGCTTGTATTCTTGTCATCTGTCAGTGTCACCCACCAGAACGAGAGCATGCCTATGTGGGCATCCTGAGACTGTCCAGAAGATCAGGCACCAGTGACCACCCTCCAGGAAACAATCCAAATTAAATACAATGCAGTCAACACCCCAGCCTCCCCCCTCAAACTGAACTAACTCATGCACTGCTGTGTGAGCAACAAGAAGTTAGATAGCTGTGCTTGTTTCTTCTGGTGATGGGAGCTGTGACTGAGAGATACCCAATGGGAGCAAGGGTGGAGCAGCAGGACTGGCACCAAAGTATTGATGCTTTGCATCACCAAATAATAAAAATGGATGTTTTGGCAAATCATTTTTACTTTGGAATGGAGATTAATCTTCAACATTTTCTTCTGTGTAATGTTAATAGGTTTATCATGTTCTTTATTGCCTTTGTGCTTTCTTTTCTTTACTAATTACTTGCTTATTACAAGCTGTTTGGTTTTCTTCTGGAAAAATGAATTCATTTAGCTTTTGTGTATCAAGAAGTTTAATTCCTCATTGCTCATTTGTATCTGGGTTCGTGCAATCAGCAATATCTGCTTTGAGCAGCAAGTTACTAGAAGTGGGATTTTCAAGTTTTACTTTTTAGCAAAAGCTTTGGTGTCAAGTTCAGAGGAAAAAGCAAACAGATATGCTTATTTTTAAATTAACTTTGTGTCTATAGTAAAAAAAAAATAAAATAAATTATTGATTGGGAATAAAATAGAGTTAAAAATCATTTTCAGAAGGAGTTATCCTGAAAGTACAGTCAGGTAGGAGCTCCTTTGAAGGCCAGGAAAGACTTGTCCATTAGGCTTGAAGAATCACACCCTGTGTTGAATTTATAGTCTATTTTTATTTGTTTTAACTGAAAGGCTTTACAAAACAGTCTTAAAATAATTTCTCATATTTAATATCTTAGATTAAAAGAGCTGTTTACCTAAGTGTTTAGATGGACCTTGTCTTCTAAGGAATCCATCGCAGTTTTAGCATTTGATGTTTTAGTTCCTTTTAGTAACTATATGGTATTTGCAACATGTCTGTGAGCATTATTCAACACAATTTAGTTAAAAGTTTATGCCAGCTGCCAATCTATCAGTTAAACATATCAATTATTACTTTTTTACTGTTAGGAACTCTTCCTCTGAACTGAAATATATAGAAAAACTAAATATTTTTTTTTTAAATCTCCAATGTTGCATCTGAATGTTATGTGAAATAAAGATGAATCCAGTGCACATTGCACAAGTCTCAAAAATTGATTTGTCATATTTCAAAGGATATACAAGGGTAAGTACAAGTCATTTACAGCATATAACTCATTTACAGCATTTTAGTTGTACCCCCATAACAAGACTTGACATATTCTTTCAGTTTGTTTAGTTTAAGGTAATTGTTTACAAACATCTATTTTCAATTTCTCAAAGAAGCAAAGGCAGAAATGCAGTGTGATATACTAGGAGAAACTCACTGGTTGTTTCTAGAAATTGATTTTGGTGTCTCAGTTTATGCAGGCCTCTTTCTAAAAGCAAAACTCCCTTTGGAGTGAAACCATGTTGGCAGGTTTTAACAAAATATGACATTTTTCATATTTAATATTTAATATTATTTAACAAAATGAGGAGTACATATTCTGCATATAAGAACCGAAAAAGAAAAGTTTTGTCACGATGTTACATGGCTGCGTCAAAGCAAATCTCTGATTTCCCCCATCCTCTCCAGTGTATCATCCTCTCAGGGTTCAGACAGGTTGCCACTGATCATGCCTGGAAACATGCCAGCACCTGAACTCAGATGTCACCAGGATGTGCTGGCTTGGCTGCTGAACCAGGTATTATTAAAAGTGTGAACAATACATTCATTCCTAATTTCAGGCTTTCCATGGAGGATACATAAGGTTTTTACAATTTTAGGAATTATAGATGTTTTGTCTCTGGACTCCGGGGTGTCTCAGAGCTGAAGGAATTTTGAGTGTCGATATCAGGTCTTGGCTCTGAAGAGTTAGATCACACTTGAGTTACTAGAGAGCAGAGGTGAGACAGTAAGATAAACAAGCCAGGCCATGGATTGCAGTTTCATGGTATTTCATGTGTCCAGCACGTATAACAAAAAAGGATCACTGCCCAATACAGGGCTAGAATGGGAACAAACCCAGGTATTTAGAGGAAGTATTTAAAGTCAGGCATATTGACCACACTTGACTTAAGCATAGAAATGGATCAATAAATGTACATTGGAACTTAAAAATGTAGCTTTCTTCTCATGCAGGAGTCTTCATGGGAGAGTGCAAGCATGTGTCATGGCTTCAGATTTAATCTTTCCTATAAAAAGGGGGCCTACAAGAAATCTGGAGAGGGACTTTTTACAAGGCAGGTAGTGACAGGACAAGGGGCAATGGCTTTAAGCTGACAGAGGGTAAACTTAGATTAGATATTAGGAAGAGTTGTTTACTGTGATGGTGGTGAGACACTGGCACAGGTTGCCCAGAGAAGTTGTGGCTGCCCCATCCCTGGCAGTGTTCAAAGCCAGGCTGGACAGGGCTTTGAGCAATGTGGTCTAGTGGAAGGTGTCTCTGCCCATGGCAGGGGGTTGGAACTGGATGATCTTTAAGGTTCCTTCCAACCCAAACCATTCTATGATTCTGTGATAAAGGAGTCACAGCTGGGTCATGAAACTACACTGATGCCGAAAAAGTCTTCAGTTCTTCTGAACAGAAAATACTTGTCCAAATGATGTTGTGGTCATTAGTGAGATCCAGGTTGACCAAGCAACAGCTCCTGTCATGCAGCAGATCACAAGGGGAACACAAAGATGAAAGTGGTGGATGTAGACACACACTGTTGGCCCCCATCTGTCCACAGAAACTCCTCCTAGAGAAAGTGAAGATGTCACCCAAGAGGAAGTGGAAAGCCCTTGTCAGGACAGGAAACCTGAGAGGCTTGAGCACGCACAAAGTTAATTGGCAAACAAGTGCATGTCTCTCCACTCCTGCTGTTTGAATGTTTCCTGTTGGCTTTGTTGATTAAACAATTCCTAGATGGTTCAATAATATAAAACTTATGCAACATATGCAGAGACAGATTTCCCATTAGCCTGGTATTGGCTTAGTTAATAATGTTTTCAGTTCATTAACCAGCGTGCCCCAGTGCAGAGCTCTGCTCGCCATCCTCGGGAGCCGCACTGCTGCTCCTGCACGCCGGCCTCCGCAGGGACCTACTTAACAGTGCACCCACCTATGTGGCTTTGGAAAGAACACCTCATGCCCTGAAAAGCAACAAGCCACGTTTTTCCACACCTGCGTACCCAACATTGTCTCTTCCTCTTCTGCCCCAGGCTGCCTTTCCATGCCGACCAGGTCTGGAAGTAACATGGCAGTGACAGGCTGTGGGAGCACCGATGCTGCGCCTTGCAAAACCTTAGGTTTGCATTTGCCCCTCTTCAGACACACAGATTTGAAAGGCTGGGAGGAGGGGTATTCTGAGTTCATGCAGAGAAACGTGTGGGGTTTTTCTCATGGGGTTTCAGACACCAGCTGGCTGCTCTGAAACATCCTCTGGAGGACCTAGCCTTTTTCCATCAACTGCAAAGGGCACACAGAAGATGACTAAACTTGTGCTTTGTGAATGCCACCTTTCTTCATCATCTTTCATGGCCCCTGAGTACAGGTACTTGCATTTGGACATTTTTTGTTAATTAAGTCTCTCAATTAGCTTCTTAAAAACCTTTATGAGTTTGGACCTAAAGGAAGTAGGTTCTGAAATGAGAACCATCCAACAAGCAATTTCCTGGAGAAAAGTATCGCAGGGGTGTTTTACTGCACCAGTGTATGCCTCGGGTCCACTGCTCTAGGGGAAACCTGCAGTTTTAATATTGTCCCCCAGAGAAACTAGTAGCTCTAAATCATTCCCAAGAAAACCACTTGTTTTCAAGACTTGTCAATAAACTGGTTTAAGATTCTCTTCCTTTTGTCAGGATACAGATTTTTTTTTTTTTTTTTTTTGTAATTATGTGACATCTTACTGTGTTTTAATCTACTTTGAAATTGATACTGTCAGAATGAGCGAACATTACTAAAAACATTGTGTGCACCTCTTACTGAACAGAAGGTAAATCCTAGAGCAACGGTAGCTGAGTCACAGGACAGATGATTATATTCACTGGTGAAAAGGAAGGATACCAAAATGGGATGCTTTGCCACTAATCTTTAGAAGAAGGGATTTGAAAAGAAAAGGAGACTAATTAAATGCTAGGTTCTAAAGCTAAAAGAAACAAAGCTCTTTAAAATGCTGTTAGAAGAAATGATAATTGAGGAGACATGAATGTGACTGAGCAAAAGGACACTAGGAAAGCAAGGAATAAATCCAAATTAAATTTTTCAAGATGCTGTTTGAGCAAAAGTGCGTCTTCACGATTTAGAAATTTGACCCAATGCAGACAAGGGCAAATGATCACTCACAGTTGGTGTGTACAAGATTACATGAGCCATACTGGGATGTGAAGAGCAAATACTTACACAATCTCAGTTGGTTTTATGCATAGATGAGAAACATGAAACCTCAAAAAAACCTGATCTATAGAATCATAGAATCATAGAATCGTAAGGGTTGGAAAGGACCTTAAGATCATTTAGTTCCAACCCCCCTGCCATGGGCAGGGACACCTTGCCCTAAACCACGTGGCTTAAGGCTCTGTCCAACCTGGCCTTGAACACCGCCAGGGATGGAGCATCCACAACCTCCCTGGGCAACCCATTCCAGTGCTTCACCACCCTCACTGTAAAGAACTTCTTCCTTATATCTAATCTAAACTTCCCCTGTTTAAGTTGAACCCATTACCCCTTGTCCTACCACTACAGTCCCTAAGGAAGAGTCCCTTCCCAGCATCCTTGTAGACCCCCTTCAGATACTGGAAGGCTGCTATGAGGTCTCCATGCAGCCTTCTCTTCTCCAGGCTGAACAGCCCCAACTCTCTCAGCCTGTCTTCATATGGGAGGTGCTCCAGCCCTCTTATCATCCTCGTGGCCCTCCTCTGGACTCGCTCCAACAGCGCCATGTCCTTTTTATGTTGAGGACACCAGAACTGTACGCAGTACTCCAAGTGAGGTCTCACGATCTGATAAGATTCCTAATGAGACAAATTATCCTTTTGGATCAGTCTCCATTTAAGAGGCTGTTGGGATGCTTCTGCCTGGGGATTGCATGTTCCTGGAATTGAAGATGAGCTACTCTGAGGGGAGAAAAAAACAGAAACAAAATGGAGATTGAATTGTTGTACATGATGAGGTCTAAATAGTACAGAAAAATTGGAGTGTTTGTGGTGTCTTGCTCTAAGGCACCTTTTCCAAATGTTGGTAGCTGTATTTCTAATTGGGGGCGGGGGGAAGTTTAAAAGGATGACACAGTAATGTACAGTGCATTAAATTTTGCCATCTGTTCCTGCCAACCTGCACAAAGTATTTATTGCAAATAGACCAACAAACATCTGAAAGAGTGTGCAACAGACCCTAACCAGCACCGAGGCTGCAAGCAGAAATGTTTCACTTCTCTCATGCAGTGCTTTCTGTGGCTAGAGCAGGTGGGCAGCCAGAAATGGAGATGTAAATGTGAAAATGGACAGGGGACACCTTTTTTTTTCCCCACTATTTGACAGTTATGGGATCAGATAGATGAGAGTGAGGTGAGCAGCCTTTCCCATGACACAGCATCCTCAGCTGCTGTTCAGCCTCCCAGCGTCTGCTCCAAATGTGGTCATTTGTCCCTCCCCACATCTAAGGCAGCAGTTTGCATGAGCTGCAGTGCAGCCAGTTGAAGCCAAACAGGCACTCAGTGATTTCTAGCAGAGGTTCCTTCTATCCTGCTTGGCTTCTATTCAAGGAGCTGGTTTCTTCTCAAGAGATCCTTGCAGAGACATCCCAGATGGCTTTGAGAAGTGGAAGATGTTAGTTCCTGCCAGCTGTGCCAAGGGGCTCCTTGTGTAGAGTAACATCTCAGTGGGGGGCACTACGTGGGATGAATAATCCCTCTCTGCAACCTCACAACCTTGTTTAATTCAGTTTCACTTCGGTTCTGATCAGTATAGACACATTCCACAGAAATGTTACTGGACAATAGTTGGTCAAATTCCATTAATCCTGTCCTAGGTTTATGCAGCTGTCACAGGCTTCCTGTCCTGCCCGAGGCATGTCTGAACAGAAATACTGGCCATGTCATGGCTTCCAGCTTTGCTGGTGTCAGGCTCCTTCCAAACCACGTGCCACTGCAGCTCAGTACTCTCATGTGCTAAAAGGGGGTCGTGTCAATACACACGTGGCCCTGCTGATACCCCCATGGGTGAAGCTGGAGCCAGCATCAGCAATGAAGCTGGCGAAGGGTCTGGAGCACAAGTCTTAAGAGGAGCGGCTGAGGGAACCGGGCGAGTTTAGTCTGGAGAAGAGAAGGCTCAGGGGGGACCTTATCGCTCCCTACAGCTACCTGAAAGGAGGATGGAGCAAGGAGGCAGCTGGTCTCTTCTCCCAGGTAACAAGTGATAGGACAAGAGGTAATGGACTCAAGCTGCGCCAGGAGAGGTTTAGATTGGATATTGGGAAAAATTTCTTCACTGAGAGGGTGGTCAGGCATTGGAAGAGGCTGCTAAGGGCAGTGGTGGAGTCACTGTCCCTGGAAGTGTTCAAAAAACATGTAGATGAGGCCCTCAGTGACATGGTTTAGTGGTGGACTTGGCAGTGCTGGGGAACGGTTGGACTTGATGATCTTAAAGGTCTTTTCCAACCTAGTTGATTCTATGATTCTGTTCTAAGGAAGACTGGGATAAGGAGGGTCATGTTGGATCACCTCACATTTTCCCTAGCACGGCGAATCATTTGCTTGTTTAGCATCATGGCTCTGCTGCTTAGTCTTCATGTTAGGAATTGTGCTTATCGTGAAGGGTCATATGATTTTGTTAGGAAAGCTGATGGGAGCAGTGACGAGAGGAGGCCAGTACACAGCAACAGCCAGCCCCACACAGCACATCCTTGGTAAAAAACTTTACTTCCCAGGTCCAGCTCCCTTCCCTTTAGATTGCGAGTATAATGTTTATTCACTGAATACTAAGAAACTAACACAGCAATTAAATTATTAACAACACACACAACTACAAAACTAAATATAATTCTTAAAACTTGCAGATTACACCCAATGATACTGCATTACAACCTTACCCCCCATTGTATCCCCACTGCTCAGGATCAGGGTGCAAGCCTACCCCTCCTCAGTCCACCCTCCCACACCAAGTAGTTTGGGCAGGGAGCTGATGGGGAGTCCAGCAGGACCACCCTCCTGACACAGGACTCTGCTGTATTGCCCATGAGAAAGGAATTAACTCCTTACAGGCATCTAACCACTGTTTCACTGTTTCAGTTGCCAGCAGTTGTGTTTGGTACAATAAATAGCCAGAGATACTGTTCAGTTGAACACCTTGGAGATATTTTCTGTTAGACCACCTCAGAGGTGTTTTCTGTTGGTCTGGCAGTCCCTTTTGCCATATGCCACTTCTGGCTATCCCAGGTGGTTTTCGTTGTCACTGCATCAGATAACCATCCCAAGTTTGTTACTGAATTATTTTGTATGGGATTCAAAATTCACTTTCCCATCCCCATCTTCCTGAGTTTAGCTGAGAGGATTTAAATATCAAAATAATTTAGGATTGTTAAATGTCAGATGTGCCCATAGGTTCTACATTGTTCCATGACATCTGGCAAGCAGCCAGTATGCCAGGCAGGCAGTACAGAAGAGGCACGGTCGGTCTGAATGTGTTCCAGAATAATTAATTTCTGGCATTCTCTATTTTTGACATTCCCTATTTCATTCCATACATTACAGGATCAATATGCTCAGTGTCCCAAACTAACCTGCAGCACATGTAGGCTGATGTAACTGTGTCCCTCTAGAATCACTTTGGTTGCAAAGGTACCCCACAGAATCCATGCAACTTCTGATTCTGCCCCATATTGTGCTCAAATACAAAACCTCTAATTTATTTGTTCCATTTTTGTTCATTCCACACCTTTTTAAAGGTAAAATCAGTTACTTCTAAAAGGACTATTAACAAATACTCATTACTTGGACACCGAGCATTTAAATCTGTTCCAATTGTCTTGAGGCTAAACGTTAAAACTCCCTCGAGATCTTGAGGGAAAGCACATACCAGCAGCTGTTGCATGTTTTTACACCTTTAACAAACAGAATGAAGATTAGAGGAACTGGAATACTTTAGCAATATTCCTGATGCGCTAACCAGCACATCAGCGCAAGATTTGCCTAGTTCAAATTAAATCAAAAAGGCTCTGTCCTTGTCGGTACTTCTCTGGAGTGCCTAGTCCTCGTAACTGAGATGCTATCCATATAACCAGTCAGCCCTCCACATCTGCCAGCTCTCTGTTAGGAATGGGCCAGGCCAAGCTGTTCCATGAGCTCTCTCCCTGTCCTGTAATCCCTTTCTTTAGCAGCCGTGCATTACCACATACAATTTTTCACCCCCTTCCTTACTATCCTGATCCTGCTCCCACGTTCTAGCATCCCCCCACACTTGGAGTTGATCCCAAAGTGATCTCTATCTTTCTGCGGTCCCTGCGCACAGCTCCAAGCTCCACAGTTACTCTGTATATGTCAAGATCTGAGGCTGCTGCTTCCTTCTTCTGCTCCGATACCCAGCTGAACACACACGTACTTGACCACACACACGCTGCTGTCACTTGGCCATTTGTCTGGGCCATTAGCTGTTAGAGGCTCACGGTCTTCTCAACTCCTGATCACTACTCTCAGTATTTTTTCCATCATCTCCTCAAGCAGGCAAGGCCATAACAATTGCCCCTGCCTCCTGCCAAGGCACTGCTCTTGCCCTGCCACCCCCTTCGCCTCTTCACACTCAAATATGCGATCCCGAACTCCGACTTCTGCCCCCCCGCACCAGCCACCCCCTTTGCTGGTTTCTCCAGGCCCGCTCCTTACGGGGCACCGCTCTCCCGTGCCGCACTGCTGCTCAAGCCTTATCCCTCGCCCTGCCGGGTTTATCCTTCCAGGGGCTCGCGGCCCCGCAGGCCGCTCCGCCTCAGCCTCGGGAGGCCCCGCAGGACCCTCTTGGTGCCACCAGGTGGCGCCGGAGCCCCGCGGGAGCGAGGCCGGGGCCGGGGCAAGCTTGCCCAGCACAGCGCCCTGCGGCTCCGGAGAGACCCGGGGTTTTTGTCATGCCGCGGGCTGTGCCAGCCCCGGGATCCTACCGACAGCAGCGCTGGAGTAAGGCTAAAAATTACGACCATTAAAAACGTCCACGTTCAAGAGGACCAGCCCCGCGAAGCAGCGCCCCGGTGGTGCCTTTCAGGGTGGTCATTGGCGCTGCCCGCAGTTGTCAGGCGTTAACTGAAGTTCAGAAAACAGCACTTGATTTATTTATAAATAAACTCTGCAGCACCCAACAAGCTGTTTGAGCCCTGTAAGTGCATGGGCTCGGTGAGCAGGGGGAAGTAACACCCCGGCGGGGCCCCAGGTATGGGTGCCTGCACCCGCCCGAGCACCTTGTGACCGACACCGACCCGCCCGGAACCGCAACGGGGCAACGCTCAGGGTTTATGGCTGGAGGAGGATCCCGCCCAGACACGGCCCCGGCAGTGCAAACATCACGACCGACCCCTCCTGCGAGAGCAGGACCCGCTCTCCTCCCTCCTGACGGAGGGCACGGGGCAGCGGGACGCTGAGGCGTTTCGGCGCCCGCGGGAAGGAGGCGGTGGCAGATGCCGGGGCCGCCCCTCTCCCGCCCACTGCGGCCCGCCCAGGGCCTTCCCGCCCGCCCGCCCGGGGCCGGCTCCGCAGCGGCGGCCGTAGCTGCAGCCGCCGCCGCCGCCCGTTGCAGCGCCGGCGCCGATGCCTCCTGCTGTGGCCCGGCAGGGAAGATGGCGCCGTCCCACGTCCTCAAGTGTTGCCAGAAGGTGCTGGCCTGGGTGCCCGTGGCCTTCATCGCCCTGGTCGTGGCCTGGTCCTACTACGCCTACGTGGTGGAGCTGTGTGTGTGTGAGTGGACGGCGAGGGTCGCGGGCGCTGGGAGCTGCCAGCCGGGCGGGGAGGACACCTCGCCACCCGCCTGCTCCGGGGCCGCCTTCTCCCCTGCGCCCCGGCCGGATTTCTTTTCCCTTTGCCCGCTTCAGGCTTTCCCTCAGGCGGGCGAGAGGAGACACCCCCCCAGACCCTTAGGCGCTTCCTGCGGGGCCGGGTTTACCTGTTGTCCCCTCGCCTCGGGCGCCCTCCCCGGGGCCGCGGGTGAGCACGCTGAGAGCCCGCCCTCGGGCGTCTCATGGCGCCGGGGTCCCGGCCCGGGGTCCCCTGTGGAGAAGCGAGAGACGGGGGAAGAGAAGGCTCAGGAGGGGGCTCCGGGGCGCAGTCTGGGGACAGTCTGCTCAGGGAGCCGTGAGGGGCAGAGACCCCAGCAGGGTCCGGCAGTCCCCGCCGCAGCCCTGTGGGGTCTCTGCCCCTCATGTCTCCCCGGGAGAAGTGTTCCCTCTGTTTTTCTGTTATTAATCCGTATTCCTGATACATCAAATAACTCTTGACTACTTTACGAGTGTATTTATTCTTCCTCCCTCCCCCTTACTAATTAAGAAGCTCAGTGTCACTGAAGCGTAATGAGGCTGAAAACATCCCACTTAAGCGGGCAGGAGAAAGGATTTAGGGCTTATGGAGTTTTGTCAGGCTGCGTCAAGGCTTTCTGGACGAGGGCTCAGCGTTATGTAAATCTGGCTTGCAGGAGGTGTCAGGATAATATTTACCCTTTTCTGTCTTCAGGAGGAAACTTCAGTTCAGGAGGATGCTGGCTTTCCCCGCGGCAGGGTAAACGGAGTGGCACAGTGATGCGCATTATTTGTCAGACTTAGTTTTCCTACGCTGTTTCCAAGTTTTAACAAGGAACCCGTTACTGAGTGTTTGGCATGTTTAAGTAAGGAAGCTGAAATGAAAAAAACTTGAAAGTACACAGAACTATTTTGAGCTACATATAGATCTATGTAGTGTCTGTAGGTCCTCGTGCTTCTTGCTATTTGTGGAAAATATCTGCTTTGATATCCCTAGCTGGAAGTAAAAAGCTTGCATATGCTTTCTATCTGGGCAAGCTCGCAAAGACATCCTTCCATTAGAAATAATCAGTTACTTTTTTTCTGAAGGACTTAGGGTTTTGGATAACTTTTCAGAATGCCCATGGTATTTCACAGCCTTTTGTGTTAGCTTTACGTGGACTGGAGCTCAAACTGCAGACAGTTACTTGGACTTAAAATATTAGAAATATAATTGTAAAATAACGCTTTTTGAGATATTATGCAAAATGTTGACATGAGAGAGTTGCAAGTATGTCAGTGTATCCAAAACTTCCCAGATTACTGTGGTTTAGTTGTCTGTCTGTGTGAGTAAATAGTACTAGTTTTCTGGGAAAATCATGCTTAAAACTATAAACATTTGGAAACAAGTTTTAGACAATACTTTAATACTGATACCAGTACCAATATTTAATAGGTCTGTGGCATGGGTGGTTGGAGCAGTCCTGAGAGGGGCTGTGTGAGGTTATAGACTCACATTTTACAGGTGTGGTGTGAAGGTTTTCTGGACCCATTACAAGCTAACTGGTATGACAAAAGGCAGATTAGGACTATGCCTTTCTTCTCTTAACCAAAGAATGAAAACTTGGAGATTGAGACTCATCCAGAGTCTCACAGGTGATCACTGGCTGAATTGGGAACAGAACCTCAACCTCCCAAATCCCAGCTCAGTGGCTTGATCATCGAGTGGGCCAGGGCTGGGTGCTGGTGAATAATTTTTCCTTTGCAGGCATAGAGAAGCTGCAAAGAGCCCTTCAGAGCTTGTTAGGGTTTCATTTGTGTGAAAATTATTGCACAGGTTGGCTCCTGTTTATGCAAGAACTTTTGCACCTATAAATCAGGTTTCTAGACATCTGGCATTTTCTGCTCACAAATCAGCTTCATTCTTAATACGTGCACATACAGACTGTTAAGAAAAAAGTGGTCGTTCAATAAGAAAATTACTGATTTTTATTGCTGTCACTGAATTTTACTGTTATTACCTGTCTAAATCATACTTGGTGACCAGGAATTTTATTTTTCTGTGAGTTTTTTTCTGTTGAGGATTTTGGGGTGGGTTTTTTTGTTTGTTTGTTTTTTAACCTGTTGCATTTTGTTTACACCTGATAAAAGGTCATCGCATCAAGGGAGAGGAAACGGGTTTATGTTTGGGTATTTTTGGTGGTGGTTGGGGTTTTTTTTGGGGGGGGGGGTATTTTTGTGTGCTTTCCTGTTACACTGCAATTGAGTTCAAACCAGTGTAGAGAGGATTTATAGCAAAATGCAGCAGTTTCTGGTTCTTGGCAGGTGTATTTACTTTCTCCAGTGCTGCTTATGTTTTATTTTTGTTTGAGAACTACTGCACTGTGTAGTATGACAAAGAGCAAGGATGTGCCCTTAGCACACAGCTAATGAATGAGGCGACACTTGTCTCTGCAGAAGTTCACGTATGGTGGGTGCAGAAGCAAGTCTTACGGCTTGTTGAGCTTCTGCGGCTTTGGCAAAGGGCACAGTGTGCAGCTGATGTGTGCCTCGGTAAAGGAAAGGCAGAGGAAGCAAAGCTTTAGAAAAGAGCAGACACAGTGGAAGATTTTGAGTAAATACTGACAGTAAAAGACAAATTGAAACCCCACAGACCAGACACCAGTGGTTTTTTTCAAAGGTTATTCTTAAAGATTAGATAACTGTTAAGATATGAAGCTAACAAGGAAACAGGAAGAGAGAAAAGCCTGCTTCTCCAACTATTTCTTCTAGGGTTTTTTTCTCCCTGTAGTGCCTGCTCATAAAAGTTAAACATATATATTCAGGTAGTAAATCAAGTAGGAAGCCAAGCTTAATGTAGTATCATTGAATACTACTAATAAAGTAGAAGATGGTAAAATTTTGCTGATTCTTTCATCATATCACCCTTTTTCTTTCAGTTTTGCTTCTGTCTGCTGCTTGCCCCACCCTCCTCTGCTGGGATGCTCACATATTGCTTAATGTCTTGCTTTTGGTCTCTTACTCTGTAATTCACTGCTAGTATGTATTTACTTGATTATGCTTCTTCTATAACCCTAAATTATATTACTTACATACTGGCTGTGAATACTGAGGATGACTGATGTGGATAAGATGAAAGGAGATTCATAAGCTCGTCTATTGTTTTCCTCCCGTGGAAACTGCCAGCTTGGTTATAGCTCTCTGAAGCACAACCAGCTGTTGTATGCTGGTGAACACTGGCTTATTTAGGCCACTGTTGCTGTCTATTTGTGATCTATCAATCAGGTAAATTGGCTATTAAGCTGATTGGAAAGGTGAAAACAGACATTTCTCACGAAATGTGTAGAAGTTGAGGGGATGTCAGAGTTGAAAAAATCTTTGAACATGTGTAACTGAAGGAACTGCAAAAGACTTGAGGCGACATCTCATTCAGATTTCATTTTAAATGTTTTGAAATAGAAAAACATAAGCAAATAACTTCTTCCTAGATTTTCTCTTTTTTTCACACATAAATTGCCCAGAGCTCTGTTTGCAAGAAAGCACATGTAGAAATGTGTGAAGGATGTTGTAAAATAGCTTTTCATTAGTTTAAAACAATTTCATGTGTTCTTTCTTGTTATCAAAACATGTTTTGCTTTTGACATTGCCTTTGTAAACAACGGCTGTATTATGTTGATAGTGAATTGGACCGATTGTGTCTGCTTCCCACATCCCTCGGAAGCTCAGAAAGAGTTGAGCTCTTCTCTTGTGGTTCCTTTTCATTTATGACTGACTTGTATCTTATTGCTTATCCCAAACGTTTTTGTAGGTGATGGGCTGTAATACAGACTGGCTAGAGGCTGGTCAGAAGACACTGTTTAGATACAAGTGGTAGGAGTTGGCAGGTAAAGCCAGCCTGTTTCCTCCAGGCAACCCTTGTGCTAAAGCACTGGTAGTGCAGTCTGCACTGAGAAAAAGAGAAAGAAGTTAACTTTGGCTGAGTTGTCTGCAGATGGTAGCTAAGATCTATTGGCTGGTTTTATTAAAGAGAAAAAAATCTTGTTCAGGTTAGGGTTTACTTCTGTAGAAGAACTGTATGTTCTGAAAAGCGCCGTCCTGGCTCTTTTGCTGGGCTGAGAGTTGTAAGGAGAATGGCTTGGTTTATGGATTTGCTGGTCTTGTAAATGTATGAATGTTTTCATGTCCCAGACTCCACAACGTATGGAAAAACATGATTTTGAAAGCTAAGGGAGTAACTAGTTGTGTGTTCTTTTCATAGCATCTATTTGCAGAAAGGTTTGCTTTTTTTAATCAAGTCTAACGTGTCTAAAATCCTGGCAAACGATGCAGTATGTAATTTATAATACATAACTTCATGTTAACCGGTACAAACTGAGTTCCTTGTGTTCCAGGAGGCTGCAGTAGCTCTTGTCAGTAGGGAGGTAGCTGTGATTTCCCCAAAGCACAGTCCACTTGAGAAGCACATGGTGGTCTGTTGTAATGTTCCAATTTGAAGAGTGTTGCATAAACAGAGAGAAGGTAATTCCATCTGCTTCCTCCATAAGAAATCGCTACTGAAAACGCTAATGTAGTAGCTATCAAGCAGTGGCAAGGTGATATTAACAGCACTGTGTCAAGTAACTTCTGATTTCAAACTACAGAAAAAGCTGAAGTATCAGCACTAAAATACAACATTTGCATGTTAAGCATGCTAAAAGCTTTCCTGTAGGAAAAGAAAAGGTTACCTTTCAAGAAAAGGAAGAGCAAATTAAGCAGGTTAGATCATTAGTAACAGTTAACTACGTGCCTCTCGTGAATTTCCAAATAAAGAAATTGAACTGCTTTGGATGCACTTAGTTGTGCTGCAGTGTCTCCGCTCATCTTAAATAAGAACCTTTCTGTTATTATAAGTAAGTAGAATTCCTGTTGAGGTGCTCAGACTGAATACAAATGTATTGGAAAACCAGACGCTCAGCTTGAGTAGAAAGATTATTTATGTTCTTACATGGTGCTTTGTGCTGTATTGGTCATCTTGATTTATAATGACGGGTGGGCACGTGCCCCTTATATGGCATGACATCTGCTCTCTTGGCAGCCCTCTAATGAAAGAATGGTTCCAAGAGCAACAGAACTAGTCAGCCTGGTTTCTCGGGGAGTTGTCTTCTGTCTGGTCTTCCTGCTCTCCTGCCACTGGAAGGAATCCATCCCTCTTCTCCCTCCCAGCCCTCTATCTGCAATGCCCACCTAGCCCTAGCCCTCCATCATCAGTTTTCCCCTGTATTTGCTAAAACATTCCTGACAGCTCTGCAGTAGTTGTATCCTTCCTCAGCCTCTGGTTACCATCTGGTCAAGAGAAGTGTGGTGCAGTGGATATTCTGGTGCTGCTCAGCTTGCCAGGGAGCCAGGCAGAAAATGAGTGCCTGTGCTCAGAGCATTCCTAACGAGGAGGGCGGGCTTGTCTCTTCTACCCATCCAACAGCTTTTGTGAAACTTACTCACATGTACATAGTGCGAGATCTACACTAAGCTTCAAAACTTGACTGAAACTGGCCCATGGGCAGGATGGCTTTGGGGTAGGGGAGGGAAGGCACTCAGGGAAAGCAGGGAGCTGAGCAAGTATCTGAACTGAAGCAGGAACTCTGCCTGTAGTGTTACTCTCCTCTTGTAGCTGTGGTCACATGTTGCTGCAGCACTTTCTGATCACCTTTTAGATGTGGTCTGCTTTTGTGTCTGGTTTGAAAGGGCTTGGATAGTATGAGTATTTAAAGTTGTGAAGAATAACTTCTCTCAAATTTTTCTCTGGTAGCAACAGTAGGAGCTCTCTGTATGCCTTTAGAGTTAGAACAGCAAACTAGAAAGTGACTTTCATTTTTAGTCAGGGATTTTATGTTACTTCATCACTTACTAATCTCCCAGTTTTCCCACAAGATGCTATGGGTAAGAGGACTAGAATGTCAAGTGTATGTTTTCGGTAGACATTACTTTGAGGTCCTTGACCCTCTGCATATAGTGAACCTCAGGTTCTACTGTCTGTTGAAATTTAAACTTTGTTGTCTATCAGCTCATATTTCTATGAGTTAATGTAGATGTGCTTTCCATAAGGAAAGAATTCACGGTGTTACGAAGATGTGTCTCTGAGCTGAGTTCTCATACACCTGTGAAACACTTGGATGGCACTGTAAAAGCTTTTACTTCCGGAATGTGGGATCGCCTGTGATGGAAAAACAGGAGTAGAAATCCTAGTTGTCTGTCTAAAATTGTCCCTGTAAATGCTGAGGGTTCATGGCGTTCATTTTTCACCCATTCAATACAGCAGTTTTTATCCTTCTCTTTTTGTTCAAGTTTCCTCCAACTGGGAAGAGTTTATGCTGGTTTAACATGTACTTTCCTTACCAGTATTGCGGTGCATGCCTGAGTTTCCTGAAACAGCCTTTATGGAGTTTTCAACTCAGTCGTTAACACCTCCCCACCCAGTACATGTTCTTCCTGTAACAGGACAAGAGTATGCATTTTTCTGTCATTAGTATGGGTGAAATGTAATAGAAACATTTGAGAAGTAACCACAGGCCTCTTTGCTGTGTGACCTGAATCTCCACCAAGGTAAATCGGGTATAAAAGGGACAATGAGACTGCAACAAAGACGTTTGTTCTTTTAACCACTTCCTCAATGTTACCTCCTTCTGCTGTCACTAAATTGTTTTCTGTGGGATTTGCTTCCTGTCCTGGGTCAAGAGAAAATGCCAGACTTTCCCCCTCCTGCTCCCTCAGTGGAGTGCCTCCTACATAACCTTTGACTGTCTTCTCTTATCTGTGCTAAAAAGCAAGTTCCTCCTCTGCAGCATTTCAAGCCTCTGCTTTTCCTTTTTTTTTTTTTTTTTTGAAAGACCAAATGGCTCATCAGTTCTTTATTCATGTTCCCTGTCGACTATTAAAACTGTCTTACAAGATTGTCACTGGATCTCAAGAACAGCATGTTTTGCTTTTGCAGTTTCTGCAGCGCGCTCTCTGCTATATATGGTGCAGCATTGTCTTAAATGTGAAGCACAGAACCATTTTAATCATATGATTTACAAAGAGATTGGGGAGATAGCTGGGTTCGGGGGTGGGGCTGGGGGGAGTTGGTTTTGTAGGGGTTTTTTTTTTTTAGCCTATTTGGGACAAAAAAATATTAGAGATGGAAGTAAAAATTCATCTGGAATTAAGCAAGCTGCCTCTGCAGAGAGAATGAAATAAAACTTACACTAAATCTCAGTAGCCTTGAGAGGAGCAGACATGATTTGTTTTAAGAGTCCTAAAGAGACGGGTTTTTATAAGCTGGTTTGCAGTTGTTTGTGGTTGACTTAAAACTTATGTTAAGTGCCTCAGTTACTGCCTTGTCATAGCGTGAAAGCAGAAAACCTGTTATTGTGCCATTCTTCTTGACAAGCAGTCATTGCTTTTAGGTTTGTGAAGTCTGGTTTAAAAAAACCCAGCGAAGTGAAGTATATTTTCACAATGCTGGGATCGACGGTACCTGAAGGCTTGCATGTCTATGGCTTTGTGACATGCAGATTTACCTGAACATTGCAAAGGAGCCCAAAACAGAGCAAAATTGGTTTCTGTCGTGTATTGAAAAATTCTGTGTCACTAGCATGCAGGTCTTTGTTTACAGTATCTGGACAATGATGCAAGTTGTGCATAGGATTTTTATGGGGATGTTTTGTGTGTGTTTATTTTTATCAGTTTAATTTCCTACTCCTTAGGATTCATATTGTTGGTTTTAAAAAATAAGTATATATTTTTAAAAACTGAAGTTCAGCCTAATAATTACATACTGAGTTACTTGCAGTGTTGCAGGGTAGATACCTGCTGAGATAAAGCTAAAGCAGCAACTAGCACGAAGGGTAGGATTGAACTTTTTAAATAATTCATAATTTAAACAAATTACGAATTTAGACAAAGAGAAGCTTAAAGGCCATTGAGCACTAGATTCAGTCATTTTCTCTCTTTTGTGTAGCTTAACATTCTTAACATTTTCAACATTCTCAAACTTGTAAATATCCTGTGTTTCTCCTTGCTTCCCACACCTGCGGAGCCACTTGGGAAATCCTACTGCCAAGGAGCCGTCAGCACTGGGGACAAGCGTCTGTTTATGAGCAGAAATGATGGTCTAGAAAAGCTGCTGGGTACACACAGGGCATCAGGTGCTGCCATGCCTCAGCTGCCTGGTTTTGTGGTAGTCTCATTTCCTACTGTGTGACAGTGCTCTCTTCTTGCTGCATGGCTTCTCTGGAGTCTTTAGGCAAGTGGCTGCACCTCCTGATCCCATCCCAGTTTATGTTTCTGTGTAGCTTCTTATGAGGCAGCAGGTTTAAGGGTTTGGGTCACCTTGCACTTAATCACAGATGTTTAGAAGTAATCACTTTCCTGATCTAACTTTCCATAACTCAGTGGTTCCTGACTTGCATGTTAAACCAGTGGCAGTAATTTCTTGTTCTGCACAAACATCATTTCCCACCAGTGACCACACTCCAGTACTTCACCTGCAAACGCAGATATTCTTGCAGCTGTATTACAATATGTGATATCCTACGAAGATGTTAGCAAAAGTTTCTTCTTTTAGTAGTTGTCATGCATGCATCAAACTCCACTCATTTATTGCTGGGCAGTTTGCCAGTCCTGCTACATTACATACATCTAGTGCTTTGCCATGGGAGCCCTAGTGCATCTCTGAGATGCAGTAGGCAGCACTGTTTCTTCCCTTGGCAGAGGTTGCATTAAGATTTATAGTATTTCAGCCGATCTTTTTGCAGAGTCCTGAGGTAATGCTTTCCAAGAATATGTGGTGGATGGCAGCAGGCAGGCGAGCTTTGAGGGTTTTATCTATTTATTGGAAGCATATTTACTGAATGAGAGCTGTATGGATGATAGGCTGTGCTCTTTTGTATGCTTGCCTCTCTTGAGTACTCTGAAGTACTTCGTAAGTTTTTGGCGTAGATCTTCTGGTGTATCCAAAAATCCCTTTGCGGTGGCTCATACAGTTTTTGTGCTGTTCCTTTTTCATGTTCCATAAGTGGTCTGGTGGTTAAGTGAGACCTGGTGCAATAAAAACATGCCCTTTTGATCTTGTCCCCTACCAGAACTTTCTGTCCTGTTATCCCTGATGGCTTTTCCCCTCTGCAGCACACTTTTATTGTGTTCCTGGGGAGTTATTGGGTATTTCTTCCTTTTTGCAAAGAAACTGGAGGAAGTAGCTTTAGCTACAGTCAAGGTTTGTTCTGAGATGTTTTAGTCCAAGTAAAATTTAATGAGTAACGTTTTGTTTTGCAAGAAGAGCCAGCAGCAAAGCCTCCAGCATCAAAAGATGACAGCATTTATTATCAACCAACTTGATAAGCCGTGTATGGACAGATTCTCTAAATAACCATAAGAAGTCTTTGAAGCTTTATTTATTCCATAAATATTTTAATAATAAAAATAGTAAAATATTGAATTTTTAATATTTACAAGTCCAGTATGTTTAAGACATGAATTTCCCACCCAGAAATCTTTCCTACAACTAACAGCCATGTTTTTAAATGGCATGTTTTCCAAAACAAAACTGCCTTAAAGGACTCTATTCAAAAGCTTGGCTCACTATTATCTTGATGGGAGTTCGTGTAAATTGCATTACTGGCTGCTATGTTGTTAATGTGTTGCTGGCAGAAAATCAGCACTTCTCATTATAGGTAGTTCCATATTTAATTTCAGGTGTCAAATACTGATCAAACCTGTCCAATGGTTACAGAAAAATTGAACTTAAAACTTCCTTTGAGGACTCCTCCTCTCAGGCATTAGGTCACTGGTCAGCTTGCTGGGCAGTTTGATTTCTCCCATTACCCAATGAACTTGGCAGCAGCAGAATCCTTCTCTGAGGAAACAGAGTGCCTAATACTTTGTAATGAGATTTACAAGGTAATTTTTATCCGTGAAGTTTTGCAAGGAGATTTTATTCTGATATTAGAGGAAGCATCTGTTGCAAGTAGGGCCAGTAAGTAAGGAGACTACAGATTTTGGAAGAGTGAAGCCAAATGCAAAGAAGAGTGTCTGGCTAACATTGCAGATCCTGACTGTGTGCTGATGGTTCTCACCAGTGGGTGATGGTTCATGTTTGCAGGTCACAGCAGCTGTCTGGAATTTCTGTTCCCCGGGAACTGACACCTCTGCTCTCCTGCCATCATACCTCACAGCTGCGTGGAATAGCCAGATAAGGACTGTCGCTCTAGTTTCATCTGTCTGAAGTAGAAGTAAATGGATTTACTGGTAATATTCTGAGCCATAAGACACTCAGCTTTAAGTGACCTTAATATTCAAGGCAGGTATTGACTGGTAGTCACAACTGCATGTTAGTGAAGAGTGTCAAAAAAGAAATGCTAAGTCCTAAATTACCTGAAAAAATGTGTTATGAGACTGGTTGTATGTTGGTTTTCATTTGGGGGGGTTGTTTGTTTTGGTTTTATTTTAAATATATTCATGGTTTCTAGTATTACCTGCAGAATACCTAATCTTGTGCAGTGTGTATAAGACAACTCATACAACATATGACACTCGCACACTCTCATTATCCTCATTATCCAGTTTGTCTGGATAGCCCATTATCCTGTTTGTCTCTCCTACCTCTTGCAAGTGTCCTAGCAGCATCAACTACAGAACCACTGGAGTTACTCCTAACACAAAAAGACCTTTCACATATCCATTCACACATCCAGATACTTGAACAGAGTATTACTGTGAGCTTGATCTGGCTAGCCTGAGTATAAATACTCCTCCTTCAAATGTAGATGCAATTAGTTACTGATGTGGACATAAGCTACTCCACTCAGATGCTTCAGAGTTTCCATGCCTTTCTGCCCATTCTGGTTTTTCCTATTCCTCGATGTGCCAGAGGAGCACGGCTCACTGACTCGTGCAATTAAGAGCTCTCTTTGTCTTTCAAGAAGAGACCAGGCTTTCTTTCAGCTGTGTCTCATAGCTTAAAGGCAATATTGGAAACAATTTATGTGCAGCACTTCCAAACTACTGAATGATAAAGCTGTTAGTGTTATGATAAAGTAGAATTTTAGGGGAAAAGAGCTGAATGAAGAAAGTCCAATAATTTGAGTAAGCAGCTGAGGAAAGCATGTAGAAGTAATGCTAGGGTTTAAAATCCATCAAAATGCAAATAGAGAATGAGCAGTGGCAATAGCGATTAAATAGCTTAAGAAAATCAAGTTACATTAGGTTTCTTTGAGCAATTATGGTAAATTGAAAGTGAATAGTACTTCTCAGGGAATAGGGCTTTTCAGGGGCAACAAACCTGGTATGCTGCTGCAGCTGAATGCTAACATCCCATGTAGAAAAAGCCTTTAGTTGGACCGATCCATCTCCTAATACATTTGGGTTCTTAGTACAGACACAAGTTTAAGACTGTGAGGTTTAGACCTAGCAACACTTCCTTCTGCATGCTATACAAGTGTAACTGTCAGGTTTGAAGTCATTTAAAGCTTGCAGTCACCCTCAGTGAGAAGACCATTAGGAGGCCTTTGGTATAACCCTCAAGACTATTTTGTAGGTGCAGAGGTAAGGAGCCGTCTGTAGGATTTTGTGGGTTCCAGAAGTCAGTTGCCTTCATAGCTGCGGTTTTGAACTGTGGAAGTGGTAGCACAGAATTTACTGTTCCCAGAATATATGGCAGAAATCTTTTCAGTTGTCATAGCTTAATTCATTGCTAAATGTAACTCACTACCCAAAGAGTATCTTGCATTGATTATGCTAATTTCTGCTGTAGGCCTGTTTGTATTTATGCACGTACTATCTGCATTGAGGCTGAAAAGACCTTGGCAAAATGAAAAGCTCCTTTATTATTGTGATAAGAGCATGTTTTCTGGGCAGCAAGCATCTGGCTGCTCTAGATTACTTGTTTTAGTTGAAGAATTGCATTAACATTGTTTTAACCATACAACAAATTGTAACGATGGCTGGTAACAAATAACAAAAAAAGGTCTGCAGTGCAGCTTGAACTGCCTTATTGGAAATATTAATTCATTTTGCCCTTCCCTGTGATAATGCTGCTTTGGGTCCTGTAGCAGTGGGCACGGCAATCATGAACACAGAAAATCTGATGGCCATAAACAGCAGAGCACCCCCCATGCTGCAAGGTGTCTCTTCCCTGGCTGCATTTTCTTCCTCCTTTGTCCTCCCAACCCAGATTTCTCCCCACTGCCACGCCCTGAAGTGCCTTTGAAGGCATCATCTTGTGATCACTTGAAGTCGCAAAGTAGCTCACTCCCGTGATGTTGCTGTGCACAGCGTGTGTGTGCTTGTGCAAACAGCTGCACTGCTTTAAGCCATCCGTGGCCCTGGCGGGGTTTCTTTTCCCTAACCGGGGACAGCGAGAGGCCATTCACTGCCATTCCCCTTTCATCACTGTAATTCCCTGCTGTTTGTAGTCACACAAACTTGCCTTCATTAGTAGCTGAAACCTGACCTGAAGTGTCTGGGAAGCCAAGTGCTTGCTTTGCTGTTTGTCTGCCATAGCGAAGTGGATACATGGGTGGGAGGGGTGTCTTCATACCCCCCTGCAGCAAGAGTTGTCCACCACAGGTTGTGCCTTTGAGACAAGCACTGTGTCAGACCTGGGAAGTGGTGCACCCATGCTGCACAGCAGCCCCAGGCACTGCTACTACTGGAGCACACTGTGGCAATGAGGGTTTCTTCACACCATACAGCATGAAGGAGGCACCTCTCCTGCCTCACTGTTCTGTACAGCATTGCTTTCTGAATAACCTGGCAGTTCAGGTAATGGGGGAAACCTGTGTCGTATTCTTGGAGATCTGGAGTAAAAAAGTACAGCAGTCTAGCACCATGTGAAGATAAAACAATTCTAGGTTCATATGGCTCAAATTTCTGCAGAGGACACTGATTCTAGCTGGTGGCAAGTTGTGTGTGCCATTCCTGAGCCCCTGTAGCCTTTCGGCAGGGACCTGGCAGCATCTTCCTGCGTTGGCTTTTGGCTCTGTGATGCTGTCAACTCAGTCATCTTGACTCATTTGTCTAAAAACAACTCCCTGCTGTGCAGGGAGGAAAGTACCTAGTGCGTGCCTGCCAGTCAGGAAATAAGAAATAGCTCAGTGTGGAAAGGTGACAGAATTACAGCTGCTAGAGAACATTGGAGAGGTGCTAAGGTCTTCATGTTCTGGCACTGCCCTGTAACAGAAGCCAAATGAGTATTTGTTCAAGGAAATTCACTCATTGTCTGCCCCACTTGTGTCACTAAGTAATGTTTCTACCATCTTTTTGTGAGTGATTAAGGTCTGCGTTTGCAAATGGGAATTATGTTACCATAAATCTGTTATACTTTCAACTAAATGCCATTTTCTGAACAAATGAAATACTTGGGATAACGTCCATGGTGCTTGGCTTTGCAGACAGGCTAGTGCCTGTGGGGAGTTTCTGTGGAGTTTCCGTACTGGTAACTTCTAGAAGTGTGTGTGCATACACATGTATAAATGTATTTTAACCCTTTTCCTTAAAAACTGAGAAAAGTTAAGGCTGTACATCTGGTGAAGGGATGCAATTGCACATTTATCACTCTTCCCACCCATGATGAATGTCAGCCAAAATGTGAATGTTACCCTTGAGATTCATGGAGAGGCTGTAATACCCAGAGTATGACTCCTGCTAGGAGCCATTGTGGGAGGGCACAGGCAGAAATAAACATAGCATATCAGTAACAAGATCAGTTCCTTCTTTTTATATGCTTCTACATTAGTTGCCATTGAATTTCTTGCTCTGCAAGGAGCAGATCTGACTTTAATTGGAATATGCCTTTTAGGGGAGTAGGGAGATGTGATGTGTGGGTTTTGTAGAGCAGTGGGGTTCTTTCCTTTGAAGGCTGAAGGCGAATGTGTCATCTTTCAGCATGCCTCTTGCAAGGTCTTGGCAGATCATTGCACCTCTTTGCCTCAGAATAGAGAGATTTGGGAGTTTTCATATTATGCAGTGTTTTGGAAGGTGCTTGAACACTTCATAGCAATCCTGAAAATAAGCCTGAAACTGAAGGCAAACCAGCTCCCTAAACATACTTGTTCTTCCAAGATGTTCTTGCAGGTTTCCTTGAAGCAGCTTAAAAAATTCTCCAAAGCTTTGTGAAATCTGCAGCTCTGTCAGTTTGTACTCCAAGAGGAATGCTTCCAGCAAATGCTTTTTTCCCCCCAGTCCCATTTGTTATGCAACTAATGATGTCCCTATAGCTGCAGGATTGTTTCCTGTGATAATCTGTAGGCTTCCGCCTCTTTCATTCTTGTGACATAGGTGAGATGAAAGATAACGGGCAACAATGTAAGGAAGAGTATCTAGAAAGAGGTGTCATGAACAACTGGGGTCATGAAGGAAAATTGTCTTTGCCAGGAGTGATGCTAGGTGTCTAAATCAAAACTAAGTCAACTTTTTCCTCTTTTAAAGTCAAACCTGGAATTTCTTCTTGTACTCTGAGCAGTCCAAGTTAAAAAGTACATTTTAATCCAGCCTAATAAAAGTTTGTGTCATGTATTTTGGAGGTAGTATTCTGTAGAAAATGAAGCTATGTACTTAGTTTTTTTGTGGTTCATATTGCGGTGACCCCAAAGGGCAAACCAAACCCTGAGGTAGCCAAGGTAAGCTCTGCGCTGCAGTCAGACAGACAGGACTCCTTCACTTTGTTCAATGTGCTTGGTACTGTAACACTCAGATGTTGAATCCTTTGAAATTATGAGGGAGGCCTTAGTGGAAACTCTGTGTGTGAGCATGAGTGCCTGCTTCTGAGCTCTTTGCAATGAAGTGAACTGCAGCTTTCACTATCCAGTCGTATTTTTATCCTTCCCTAGCCATATCGTGCTAGAACTTCGTAATAAGTTCTCAAGAAGACAGAAACTTAATATTAAGAAGCCAATCCTAAAAATACTTTTGCTCTTATATTTCGTTTTGCCATTGAGCAATAGACTGATATGAGGATATATTTTTAAATTCTGAAAAAAAAACCCCAATATTTAAGTTTCTGAAATATTGACAGTGTTGTGTTGACTGCAGTGCTGAAGGCACTAACTTGTGCTGATGCATCTAATCTAGTGTATAGCGCTGTGGCATCCTTAGGTTAACATATAAATCATATGCAGTGCTTGTTTTGTTTAAAAAAAAACGAAAAATCAATAAGCACAAAGGCAGTGCTGCTTTTTCCCCCATCGACCTCCCACTGTGTTTTAGAAGTGTTTAAACTGAAAGTGGTACTAATTTAGTGAAAGCTGATGGCTTGTAACGAGTTGTTGATGGCAAGTGGTTACAAGCAATAGAGAGCTAAGCTGGTAACTTAAACTACAGGCCAGGGATGATGGGCCACAATGGTAACGTCTCGTTCTGTGGTTTGTTGGTTGGTTTGTTGGTTTTGGTTTGGTTCTTTTTTTCCTGAACTACAGTTCAAAAGCCAGAATTGATTTCCTGATGGTGTAAAGCTGCTTGTTACATTGCCAGCCTAGCAAGTAAAGGTCTGTCTTATGTAAAGGTTAAATATTAACTTACTTAAAGGAAGGCTTTGCCTGGTAGTGTAAAGATCCTGTAAAACTGTTGGTTTGCCATTTGCTGAATGAATTTGGACTCAAGTAGTAGGATTGGTTCATTTAATCTATCTGACAATGGGAATAACAACAGTGAAAGGGATAGAAAGAGAAACGCGTGAACTTCTGAGGCTGGAGAACTGGTCATCTTTTATTTTTATTTCATTTGAGGATGATAAGACACGATGAAAATCACAAGCATTCCAGTATTGGCTTTTACCACAAACAGCAGGAGTTTGCAAAACTAAAATTGTTCTGCACAGTCTAATAACTGCGTTCTGACCCAAGGGACTGAGGTACGAAAGAGAAAATTATCTTCCTGGTGCTGTGAAGCTTTAATTAATTTTTATGAGGCTTATTTAGGGATCCTTTTGATGAAGTCTCACAGGTGATAGCATCTTAAGCTTTTTTTTCCCTGTGTGTAAAGACTGTTTATTATTTTGAGTCTTCAAACATGAAATTTGCTCAATTTTGTTTTGTGCTGAGAGCAGAAGTAAGGCTACAGATCATGGAGTGCTTTAATCAGAATTACTTACAAAAATTTCCTGTAGTTTTATAGATAACAATGTTGTCCCATTCCATTAGAGGATAATTAAGAACTTTCTTATATTTCTTGTCCAGAGAAATAGATGTTTGTCCAGCTGTGTGCAAAGGTGTTTACTTAAGATATATGAGGAGCCAAAGAGAAAGCTTCATTTAAAGTACTTTTAGGATTTTTTTTTTTTTTTTGAAGGTAAGCAAACAACCCACCTCAGCAAGCTTGTTTTAATTTTCACCTTTCTAATGATTTTATCTTCTCCTTGTGTAGTTGAAAATGTGTTAATAATGCATTATTAAAATTTCAAGCGAAACCACAGGATTATAATATAACTTCTGTAGGATGCAGAGGAGTAGTGCTGAGACTACCATGATACAACAGGACCTGGTCTTACATTTACATGCATACTTTGTAGGCAATCGTGTGCTTTAGGTCTGTTTTCCTGTGTAGATCATATCCCTGTTGCAGACAGAAACAGGGGAGGAGGATATGCAAGTATGCATACCTAATGTGAAATTAAGATGTTCTTTAGGATTGACTTCCTTTAGTTTGAAGCTAGCCTTGTTCTATTCTAAATGGTAATTTCTCCCGCCTTTGGGTGGAAGGGACTGGAACCTTTTCCATTAACTTCACAGAGGCTTCCATGGACAGATAGAGGGTACAGAGTGGATGTTTTAAGGAAGGGGCAGAAGGGTAAGCATAAGAGGGGAGATGACATGCAACACCAAACCACATATCTGAAGAAAAAGGGGTCATCTATACATTGAAATGTCTCCTCATTATGTCTCATGTTGACTAGAAGAAGAGACATGGTTGCATAACATAGTTGCAGACTCTCTTACTATAGATATCTGCAGTTAGGTGAGACACGCGCCACCTCTGTGACCAAAGTAAGCCTTCAGAAGGAAGTCTGCAATGCACACTAAAGCCCTGCAGATTTAAGACTCTAATGTGCATCAGAAAGAAGCTCTTGAACTGGCACACAGACTAATGACTATAGAAATGTCAGAGCTGAGAGAGAAGACCCAATGTGGAGTGAGGTGAACTGCAGTAGGCAAGGTGTGCCCTGTTAACCTTTTGCTTGTGCTGATGACCAGAATTTACTGTATAAAATGAAGAGTCAAGAAAAGATCCTTTCTTTGTTGAATTTGAGGAATTCAGTGTCTAAGGAAGAATAAAGCAACCCAGTAAGTAAAACAGCTCTCTTCTCGTGAGACCTCACTTGGAGTATTGTGTACAGTTCTGGTGTTCTCAACATAAAAAGGACATGGAGCTGTTGGAGCAAGTCCAGAGGAGGGCCACTAGGATGATCAGCAGGCTGGAGCACCTCCCGTATGAAGACAGGCTGAGAAAGTTGGGGCTGTTCAGCCTGGAGAAGAGAAGGCTGCGTGGAGACCTCATAGCAGCCTTCCAGTATCTGAAGGGGGCCTATAAGGATGCTGGGGAGGGACTCTTCCTTAGGAACTGTGGTGGTAGGACAAGGGGTAAAGGTTCAAACTTCAACAGGGGAAGTTCAGGTTAGATATAAGGAAGAAGTTCTTTACAGTGAGGGTGGTGAGGCACTGGAATGGGTTGCCCAGGGAGGTTGTGGATGCTTCATCCCTGGCGGTGTTCAAGGCCAGGTTGGACAGAGTCTTGGGCGACATGGTCTAGTGGAAGATGTCCCTGCCCATGGCAGGGGGGTTGGAACTAGATGATCTTAAGGTCCTTTCCAGCTATAACTATTCTATGATTCTGTGATCTTATCTGAACTGATGAATGAAGTATGAAGGTTCTGGAGAAACCTGAGAGCAGGAGGATAGTATTACTAGTCAGGCAAGGTAGATTTGAACAACAGAATTTGCTGTTGGGTTACAAGGAGATGAGGATGTAGGAGACAAGGAAGTGGAGAGATTTTAGTTATACTTGAAGAATTCAGGTCAAGGGAAAAAAGTCAAAAATAGCATGTGACAGGAAGAGAGAAGTGGTGGGGAAAAAACTGGGAGGGAAGTAGGTTACATGTAACACAATTCCAGGGGGACTTCTGTAGGAACTTGTTTTATTTCATTTTCTGCCTTCCAGTGGTACCCCTGTTGGCTTAGTTGTTGACTCAGAAAACTTTGGTAGGTGCGTATCTGAAGGGGAACATGCATAAATTAAGATCTAATCCATGTCTGTGAAAAAAAGTGTGCTCACTTGGTTAGGCAGGGAACTGGATTTCTTCAGCTCTTCCGCTGACTCACCAAGCCTCAGGGGCTGGCCAGAGTAATACTGGCTCCTGTTTTACCCCAATGTGGGGTAGGGAAGCTCTACTAACGCCTGAAGTATACTTCAGAACAAATCAGCTGTCTCATATCCCACTTCTAGCCAAACATTTGATTCAATACTCATTTACTCACCACATGTCTTTTCTCTTTCTCTTCCAGTTACTATTTCTTCAACTGCAGAAAAAGGTAAATTTTTCTTTTTTTTTTTTTTTTTTTGAAGATGTGAATAGTTTTGTTGCACTCAAGTCTTAAGGGACATAGAAGTTAAACATACTCCTCTATATCTAAGCTCTTTGTAGCAAGTAGATTAGTGCTAAGAAACAAGGTAAATATTGTGGGGTTGAGTCTGTTTAGCTTCTAGTACCACAAGCTTGGGATGATGACAAGCCCTGTGAGTCTATGATTTAGGTTTGCAAATATTTTTAAATGGGTACCTTCTAAGAAGAGAAAAAGGATAAGAGAGAAGGAACTGCAGCAGATCTACAAGTCCATTTTCTGTTCATTCCTGAACACACCCTGACCTGAAAGACTTATGGAAGAGGAAGAATTGTTCTACCGCTTGCTATTTTCCAAACAGCTTACCAGATTCCTCAGAACCCCATGCTTTAGGACTGGTTGGAACTGTGCAGAACACAACCATTTCAGAGGTGGCTGCACATTATAATTTTAAATTGTTAATGGTTAAGGCCTTGCTTTGACAAACTGTAGTTAAGTCCTCGTATTGGCTTTGGCATGTATATGCCACAGTGGGTAGTACTTGGAGACACAAACTGACCAAAAGTTTCCAGCATTCTTGCTCTGCCACTTGTTTTAGTTGTTAATAAAAAATTAGTCTGAAGGGTGATTCAGTTCCAGAAGTTCAAAATACATTTGGTTTTGAATAAAACTTACTTTATTTTTCCTGTAGAAATACAAGTTATTGATGAGGTATTTGTTTGGGAATTCATTTCAGCTTATGGGGGGTGAGGGGGTGCACGGGTGGTAGATTAGGCATAGATTTGCATTTTGACTGTCTGCAGAGGGCTGTCTTCAAAGTGTGAGATGACTGGTAAGAGGCTCTCATCTCTTAAATGTTTTAGCAGAAGAGCATAGAATTTGAAGGCAATCTAGCAGTGTTCTTCCTGGTGGGGAACATCCAGGAGAACACTGAAAGGAAGGAACCTTGGTGGAATCTGCCCTCTTCCTTTCACTTCTTCATTAGAAGATGAGAGGGAAAATCTCCAAAGTAAACTGCAAGCCATTCAAGATGGGAGCTGTGTCTTACGCTGGATTTTTATATCACATTACACAGCTGGGCTTCACCTACTTAAAAAATTCTGCAAATTGCTGCTATACTTTCCTGTTGACCTGTATATGAATAAGCTTTACTTTCTAGTTTCTTCTGGAAAGACAAGTTCCACATCTCAGTTAAGGAAATGTGACAGAGCAGTGATGTTGGTGTTGCACAGTCAGATCTCTGGCTTTAATACCAGTGTGGTGCCTGTCTGACTGAAGCAGGTGCTCTTAAACCTACCAGAGAAGAAAAATGCCTGAGTAATTAATGAGACTGACAGGATCACTGGAACCTGACTGTGAGGCTTTTAACAGCTGACACTTGCACGCTTCTTGCATCTTTAATTCTAAAGCATGTCATAGGCATCCTGTATGCATGAATTTCTTTATTGAAATATTAAGGTTGATCTTAAAATGAGCTGTGAAGTCTTTTTTTCATTTGAAATGAAAGCTATCATAAGTTTTATAAAGTTCTTATAAGCTAAATCATAATAGCCAGGAAATAACATCAGAAGAGTCGAAAGGCCAAACTACCAGTAACATTGCTGTGTAAATCAATAATGTGCATCTTAGCAAATATATTTTGCTCCATATTTCAGTGTACAGTGTTCAAATCCTTTTATTTCCAGTACTTAATTGTACTTTTGATTAAATTAGTGGCAATTTCTTCACGCCATTGAGGCTGTTTCTTTGTAATTTCATATTCTTGTCTAGATTTATATTCATTAGGATAGAGGAATAAATTCAACTCTGCATCTTTCAATATAATACACTTCTGTTACATATTACTATCTTTCTGCAATATGACTGTCTTGGATGTAGTATTAAGAATGATTCAGAAAAGGATGTTAAAAGGAGGGGTTAACATAGTTTAGGAGGATTCTAAGAGCATGTTTTAAGACATTGTCCTCTTGAGGGCATAAATTATGGCCTAATATGAATCAGTGCCTTTAAAGAAAAGTGACTTCACTTGGTCACAGCATGGCACCAAGAATCCTGGATTCCCTTAGCTTTGCCAGGATTTCCTCATGACTCTGTCTGGCTAAACTGGCCAGTACAGGGGTTTGAGGGTTTTGACGTGTTTTCCATGTAGCTTGTACTTACAGGAAAATGAGCTGGATAGGAATGAGGCTGGTTTATACTTGTACTGGAAATTGATCCAAGATGCTTTGGGGAGTAGTCTGCAGAGGAGATACTGCTACCCAAAATGGTGGGTAGATGTACTGCCAAAGTAAAGCTGTCTAAAATGGGATCTTCCCTCCCTCTCATTTCTTGGGGAGCACTGACCGGACAGGTACCTGTAATCACAGTAGGAATGGCAGCACAGGAGTGGGAAAAGAAGCAAGAATTTATTCAGTGCAGGACCAGTATGGACTGCCAATTGCAGGCTCTTTTTGCTTCAGATTGGGTGGTGCCCATCACTGGAACAGCCATGAAAGTCTTGCTCTTCCTTAAGTTGCCCCAGTTTGGCTACTGAGGACAAGCCCTTGGCTTTTAATGACAGCGACAGATTGCAAGTTCTCAGTTACTGCAAGAGTGCAAGAGCACTTTAACAGCTGCCTCTTTCTGGTAAATACTGATAGCATTGGCATAGTTCTGTACCCTTGCTGCAACCAGCCTTGGTGCTTGTTATTCGCTCTTTTGTTGGGGCATTTACAGCCTGAACAAGACATTGAGGTTCTGCTGTTTGAAGTATTGTGTGTGCTCTAAAAATAATCCTTCAAAAGAAGCTGAATTCTGGGGGTGATTTTTATGGACAGAATAGAACTGTTTACTCTGTAAGTTAGTTTTGCTGTGCCCTGCCCTGCATCTCATTTCCTTTTTCCTTCTATTCAACTCCTCTCACCCTCTTCTCCCCCAAAGCTCCGATCTGTGCAGCTGATTCCACTCCAGTTTTGAGTCTGTTTCTCCTCTTTCCAAACCATTCTCATGCTTTAATTGCTTAACCACATTGTTTGAATGTATACCATATGTTTTTAATAAAAGACAATTTCTAATTATGCAGTGCCTAGTGCAGTGATACACAAGTTCTTTCCCATCAGGATGACAGTTTTAGGATGGCTTTTGAAAAAGGCTTTGCTTCTTGCTTTTTTGGTCAGCTCCACAGCTGAAAATTTGTCAAATCTGGCTGTAAGGTTGGAAGAGTTGAAGGCAAAGGTAAAAAGCATAATTCTCTGAAGAAAGCTCAAATTGTTTGTTTTCATTGCACCAAGCAATGAAAATCCTGAAAGATAAGTTAAGACCATGTTTTCTGTGACTGCACAAACATTTCCTGAGCTGTTGGAAGTTCTCAAAGGTTTGAGCCTGTTTTACCTTCCATGAAGCACATCATACTGCTTAAAGGACTGTCTTTATGTGCACAGGAAAGTAGGTCAAGTTTCCTTATTCCTGCAACTGAAGATAATGTAAGTGAAGATAATGTAAATATTTACTATGACTTCTTTTCTATGGGTTGCTGTTCTGGCACAACTGGTCTTTTTCCTCTTTACAAGTGGTAAAATGAACTGTTGGAGGAAACAGGATTGGAAGAAACTTCCTGGGTCATAAGGTTTGAGTCTCTGGTCTTTAAGGCAACCATATCACATAGACTCATTCATAAATTGATTGAGCTCCCAACTAAAGCTACCTACATTTTGTTGCCACATGACTGTAATAGCAGGACTCTTCCAGCTTATATTCCTATTATGATTTGAAAGAAGATAATCAACTTTTAGCTCACAGCTAGCTCTCATCTTGGAGTGCAGTCCTCTCCAAACCCCTGCTTTGGGGTTTTATTGTCATTGATGACCAGTGCCTTCTAAAATGGCACACTGCTGCGCTGTTTTTATTAGAAGTAGAAAATAAATTGAATTCTATAGGTCAGTTATCAAATACTTTATTATACTTTAGAACAGAATTGTAGCATCTTCTTTATCCAAAAAGGTTAGTCACATGGCACAGGTGAAGCTGTGTTCAGTTCTGGGTTTTGGGGAGTGGTTTGGGGTTTTTTTGCCTTCAAAGTCTGTTTTGGAATCATACATAAAAGCATATTATTTCCTCGAGGAATAACAACCATCACATTTGGTGATAATTTTTCTTTAAGCGAGCACTCTTAAAGCACTAAATCTATGCAGGGAAAAGTGTTTAATATAATTTTATCATCTGATTCATAGTGTAGTAGTTTAGCCCTCATCAGAGATGAGGGATTTTATTTCTTGTTCTTTTCAGCTATACTTACCAAATTCTTTATTTGTATTTTATTGCAGCTGTCTACCTTGTGATTTTTCATCTGTCATTTTTCATGTTTGTATGGTCTTACTGGAAGACAATTTTCACATCTCCTGCATCCCCCTCTAAAGAGGTAAATATAACATTAGAAAAATGTCAGTGCCTTTTTTATAAATAGCTGAACTCCTTTCAGTGATGAAACTTGTTTGCAGTGCTGCATGATTCACCTTTTCTTTCTCATTATCGAAAATAGAACAGCATGACAGTGTATCATGAATGAAAATGATCAAGTGACTCTTAAAATACTGTATGCTTTGTGTAAAGACATTTCCTCATATGAAACATGCGTTTAATTCATCATGAGTTTGACAGTCATGTACAGTGCTTTGCTCTGAAGTAGTTCGCTTGAAACTTGGAATTTTTAAAACCCAATACAGTGACAACATTTTTATATTTCCCTTTTAGACAGTTTTGACCTTTGTTTTGGTAAGAAAAAGTAGGTATGCAGTGTATATTCATAACTTGGAGGACTGAACCACTTACTAGTAAGTTAAGGGTTAAGGTTTAGGGACAATTGAGAAGTGAATACATAAAGGAGCTTTATATAATGGCAAAAGAATGCATGATGACTGTAAGAAGTTTTGGTTTGAAAAAACACGGTGTTAATTGCAATAAGCCTGAGTTGGGTTGCCTTGTTTTCTGTTTTCTCTAAGGTGTGTGTATGTAAGGATTAAATATTGGCACCCTAAATTTACGATATTTCCCTTCCCTTCCTTGGTCTTATAAAGCTGTTAAATTTAAATTGGCTAAACTGTTTGAGGCTTTGATTGCTCTATGGGGGTTGAATTTTTATTCTATTTTTGGCAAGGCTGACTTTCAGTGCTAATGCCAACCTTAAGCATTTTTGAAAAGAGTTTAAACCATGCTTCTAAGGAAAAGCAAACACTGCTCTGCAGTGCTTAATTATGGCTTAGAGATCTGCGTCTTAAATCTACAGAATATAAAGTGAAAAGAGCTAAAGACTGTTCTGCTATTTAGCTAAGCAAAAAGAGTGAATGAACCTGGTCAAGGATCTAGAGCACAAGTCCTATCAGGAGCAGCTGAGGGAACTGGGGTTGTTTACCTGAAGAACAGGAGGCTCAGGGGAAACCCTATCACTCTCTACAGCTACCTGAAAGAGGTTGTAGCAAGATGGGTGTTGGTCTGTTCTCCCAAGAAACAAACAACAGGACGAGAAGAAATGGTCTGAAGTTGTACCAGGGAGGGTTGCAAATGTGATTGGAACTCTAGGTTTTGTAACGCTAGATGAACTAGAAGTGATCATAAAGCTAATGCCTAGCAACTTTTACTGTCTGCTTGGATTCTTCAGTAATAGAAAACTTCTTTTGATAGTATTTATCCTGTAGTTACAATGATGTTGTAGCAAACTTTTCATATTCAGTGAGTGAAAGGGGTGGTTTGGGCATGTGGTGTGTAATGAATATTTCCTATAGCAAGTGTGGAGGTAGATCAGGTTTAATGCAGTTTTCTACAGTTAGCTAAAAAAATTGGGGGGAGGGAGGAACCAAACAACGTCAAGCAACAAAACACACATTAAAACCAAACCAAAACAAAACCAACAAAACCCAAAAAACCACCAAACAAAAAACCTACCAGCCCTTTTTCTCTTTCTAGGCAAGATCCTTCTGTCTGTGTAGCAATGAGTAATTTATACTGGTTATACTTAAAAACAAAGCCTGACTTCAGAATCTCCCTATTGTGTGAGTGTAAACGTATATATTTTTAGTCAGTCAAATTAGCCATTCTTGCAAAACAAACAGCATCCTGTGATCTTACTATTGAACTAAAAAAAGATTCTGCAGCTGCTGTTGTTTTAGTGTAATCCCTGTACATTTGTCATAATAAAGAACAATCAACATTACACAAGATGCAGAAAGAGGAAGGAAACAAAGGGACTCTTTCTGTTTTCAATAAGAACTGCTGGAACCTCATTGAAAATTCTGTTAGCTATGTGGTAACAGACAACTCTTGATGTCTTTGAACATATCCTGCCATTGTCCAAAGAGACTGTGGTCTCATGGCCTATGAATTTCTGAAATTAGAACAGAAATATAGTTCTTCGGAAAACCAAAATCCTATACAGGATTTTTGGAGTAATATTATGATTATGATGTTACTTGAACAAATTAAAAAGTTTCAAATGTTGTGATCTAGCTCCTTTTCTATGCATTGAAAATTTGCCGTAGGAACGTCATTTAGAAGCAGTATTTCATCTTTAATGTAGCCTGGGCTTGATTGCAGGTCATGGAAACAGGCAGTGGGTTACCTAGCAGACTCACAAGGGCAGTGGGGAGGAAGGAACATTGCACCACTGTTTGCTGGCATGATGCTTCATATCTGCCTTAAACTTTCGATGTAAGCATCTTCAATTTTCATATTTGAGTAAACATCTGTCGTGGGTATTACGGTTGAAAAATTAGGTCAAACTCTTGGCTAAACTTTAATTTCACCCTTCACATAGATCAGTCCTAGTTTCTGATTATTTATAAGGGGATTGTGGTTCATGTTTCACCTTTGAATGGTGGGTAGGCTCAATAACTGGGATGATACTATATGTAACAGGAGGCTTAACTAGATTCTGTGAGATATGAGGCAACTTGTTTGCATTCTGGGTAAGGAAATAATAGAGAAATTGCAGCAATGTCTTACTGCTTCTTCCTCTCTGTAAGTGAAGCCTTCACTGTTGCTTGCCAACGGACTGTAATCCTAAAGAGGAAAAAGTACAGAATGAGAGGAAAATCCATGTGAACTAATCATATACATGTTCTTGGTAGGAAAATATCGATCGTATTAAACCACACTAAGCCAATTTTTGTTCCAGCTGCATACACAAGATTTTCCACTCATTCACTTCCATGAATACTTTGTCTATGTGTGTTCATAAAAAGAGCTCTTGTAGCCCATGCAGGAAGCTCAGAGTTTAAAAGTGCTTCAGAAGAGAAAAATACAAAGGAAATAGTGAGTTCAGCCCCCACTCCACTGGGGCTTGTCAGCACATTGGGTTTTGTGGAGCTTAATGGTAAAGCTCTCACAGTTTCAGTGGGTACCAAACCAAGTGTTTCACAAGTGAGTAAAGCCTCTCTGGTTTCTTCTGGTAAAGCTCTACATTTCAGTGAGGCTTTGACAGGAGTGCTCTTCATGCTTTACTCAGAATTGGAACTTTCTCAAACTGTACAGGCTTTGGAGAAGTTGCTTTCAATACAGCTTCTGGATTTTGCTGACTACAAAAGTAGGAGTTGTAATGCTGACTACACCCAAGTAAAAATCCCAGTTAAACACTTCCAACTTCTGTGCTGAAGCCATGGAGCCCCCTCTGCCCCACCATTTTCTTGCCCCCTCTGGTTTGTACCTCTCTCTAAGTCAGAGAAAGAGGGATAAGAGAACTTTAATTCCCTGTAGGAGCAAAGGACTATTGCATCTTCCTCTTGTTCACAGATCATTTAATTTATGCTCATCAGGAATTAAAGGAAAGGTTGCGTCTTCTTGATACTCGCTGTGAGTCTCTGCCCTCGTTTGTGTTGAAGGGAAAATGCTGTAGATAATGGAGCAGAGATAAAGATTATTTTCTTTAAAATCTGCCCAGGACTATTGTGGAGTTTAAAGGATCTCATGTAACTTCTGTAGCATTCTTCTTCTATTTTTTTGGTCAGTGGGTGGGGGTTGTCCAAAGACAGAAGAATAAGATACATAGGGCCTTTTCCTTGGAGCTTGACTGGAACACAAAGTAACAATTTTTTCCCATCATTCCATTTTCTCCCTCCCTCCTAGTTCTGTTTGTCAAAAGCTGATAAAGAACAATATGAAAAAGAAGAGAGACCAGAATACCAGCAGGAGATTTTGAGAAGAGCTGCTAAAGATCTGCCTATCTATACGACAACAGCATCGAGAGGTGAGATATTAAGATAATTCTGTGCTCCCGAAGCTGCTAGTTTAATTCAGTGAAATTCATTTGATGTCACTGAATGAACAATCTATTAAGCACATATTGAAAGGCCATGACCTTGTTTTGTTATTTGTTTGGACTGTGGGTTTTTCCCCCCCAAGAGAAACGGGAGTCCTTTGTCTGGGGATCTCAACATGGAGCTGCTCTTCAGAATAATAAGTAGTTAGAAAAAAAAAAAATCCTCTTCGAACAAGCAGATAGATGAAAACGTTTATCTCTAACTATGGCTATAAAAATTAGCACAGCAAAGAAATACAGTTAAATCAGCTAGAAATTGAGCAAAAGTTTAATTTTCTCAGTTTTATAATCATTAATATTTTTATATTAAGTATAAACCCTTTTAAACTTCTTTTTATGAGTGGTATCAGTTCAGCAGGAAGAGAAACATCATACTTAAGGCTAGAATTTAAGAACGAATAAATGTAATTTCATTCCCATCTGTAATTCAGTACAAAGCTAGTTACGGGCTATTTCTGTATTTGCTTTTAATATGTATAGGCATTTTGATTCCAGCTTGTATATGAATGATCTGTGAAACTGCTGTCTTATGCATATGTATATTCTTAAAAAAAAAAGAAATCTAGCTTTTATATGTATATAAATCTGTTTCTTTTTCTTGAAACTAGGAACCCTGTAGAGTTTTCCAAAAACATAAACTATTCGGAATACTGTTACCAAAGTTGTGACTTTCCAAAGTCTAAGGACACCTGTCTTTTTTGAATATATGCCTCTCTTTAAGGGAATCCCAGTCTCAAGTTCCTAGAGCGATCTGGGAAGCTCTTTCGAGCTCTTAGCAGTTCTGCTTAGTTGTAGGTGTTGGCTTTCCTCCCCCTTCCAAACTGCTTGTGCTGATGTCTTGTTTCCATTGAGAAGAGCCTGAAGACTTGTTTAAAAATATCCAGGAAAGATGAGGAAGAGCTGATTTACTGAACAGTCTGCTAGATCACTATTTGGTGGAGAGGATACAGAAAGCTAATGTGGAAAGCTGGCTTGCTGAAAGAGCATGTTTTCACAATGGGATGTTTGAGTACCCTGTCCAGAGGTGAAAGAAAGCAAGCCACAGGGGATCAGTGCTGGAAGATGGGAAGACTGGGAAGCCAAAGAGTAGATGGAAATGGACTCAGTACAGTAGTAATAGATTGAAATGTTTAAAATACTTTCATATGTTACATTTCTTAAAAAAAATCGGAAGTACATACCATATGAGAGTAGGCACATGAAGGCCTGTGAGAACAAGTGTGGTAGGGAAGGGCAGGAAGCTCTTTAAGATTCAGTTCATGTTAAGGGAGAAAACCTTTGTAAAATTAAATGAGTTCTAATGACTTGACCCTTGCCACTTAAATGCAGCAATCAGATACTGTGATCGATGCCAGCTAATCAAACCTGACCGCTGCCACCACTGTTCCGCATGTGACATGTAAGTTACTGTATCTGAAACAATGGGGTTTTCTCTCTCCTGTGGTCATCACTTTAGTGTGTTCATGTCTTTGGTGTGTTAGCCCCTCCACAACACGTTTTTTTATTATTTGTTCCTCTCTCAGACCCTCGAGTTCCTCCTATTGGTGTTATATTCGTATTGCTGTCCCATTGTCCAAAGTGGCAGAACTTTTTAGGAAACGTGCTTAAGGCTTTGTAAAACAGTGCTTATATTAATAAATAAATAAATAAAAAATCAGCGATTGAAAGTAAGGAAAGGCAGGTATGAGATACCAGCACCAGCAAATGCTTATTATTATGCTTAACTATTATCTCTTGATTTTGCAGCATCGAAACAGATGTGTGCTATTAATAATGCTAAAAATCTTAGAGATTGACAGTAGAATTGCATGCCTTAACCATTTCAAAGACATCCCTGTTATTCTCTAGCTTGATTCTGAATCATCAGGTGAGTCTGTAAGGGCACTGAAGACTGAAGCTATGAGTGAGACTTCAGTAGGCTGAGCTTGAGGAAATAGAGTTGACTGAAGATCCGAATACATGTCTTTTGGCTAAAATCTAATTTATTATCAAATACAGTGAATGTGTCTGTGTGTCTGAAATGTCTAGTATCTGTCCTTATACTAGAACTGGATGGAAATGGCATGTGACTGTTCAGATTACCCAGTGTGCTGCTCTTTTCCTTAATTAGCTTTAAAAAACAAACAAGCAAGGAGCAAACAAAAAAAGGTAGCAAAAATAGCCCTAAGGTAGACTTAGTTGGAGTGAATGCCAGGCTAACATACTTTACCCACACAATACTTGAAAGGTCCTTTGGATTTGTTTTCTCTCAATACACATAAAACTAGCGTGGCTTAATGAATTACTACATGGTGTTACTCAGCAATGCTCCCCCTGTTAATTTAAGAGACTCTGTTCAAAACTTCTCTGAATCTCGCTTGGTCTTTTTGTGTGAAAGGACGGCTGCCATAGTACAGAGAATTGGCATGATTGAAAAAGATACAGTGTGGCAGAATACTTTAAAAAGCAAACAAGCAAACAAAAGGAAAAGAAAACAAAACCCAACACCACTCTCCCCCTCCCCCCCCAACCTGTAGAAGCTAGAAGTATGTGTCTTAGAAAATGTATTTTTTGCTTTAACTTGCTGGGAATTCTCTTTCAGATGTGTACTAAAAATGGATCACCACTGTCCATGGTAAGTTTAAAAAAAAAAAATCAGTGATAATAATGAATTAGATCCTACATGAATTAGATGCTGTTTCAAAAATACAACTTTGAAGTAAAACTAGATTTTTCACATAACTTCTTGAGGTTTTAATATGTGAAAATAAATCTTGCTCCTGATGTGTTGAAACATATTGTTACAGGCCCAGCAGCCCAAAACATGCAATTTCTCTTCATATAGAGAAACTCTGGCATTAATAAGACCTGAGAGAAATGGCATTTCTTCCTTTTGTTTAGTTTGGTATTGTTACCAGGAGAGGAGATACCCACTACACTGAAAATAAGTTCTCAATTCTGGATGGTACATAAGACCCACTCAGACAGTTACTCTTCTGCAGTTTGTATTCATTGGTAGTCAGTAAAAGTATTACCTGCTGTCACTGTAAGAATACTCTATCAGTAGTTGCCTTGAAGGTGGTTTTGTAACTACTGAAATTGGAGAGGCTCGTATGATCTTCCATGATGGCTACAGTTAGTTCATAGTGTGTGAGATGCTTCCTATACAGACTGTATGTATCATATGCTTTGCCAGCTCATGTCCTGTCCTGTAGAACTTCGTGGGGGTCAAAATTTATGTGAGGGGCCCACATCATTTGGCCTGAGGAAGAAGACTCAAAACGGTGGCTTAAAATGCTTCTGGAACACTAGTGCCAGACTGTTTTGGACATACCACTGACATCATACACATGATGCTCTGCAAAAGCTGAATGTATTGGGGGTTTTTTATTTTATTTGTTTTGTTTTTTTAATATCATAGTAACCTCTTTCTCTTTCCCCTCCTTCTAGGGTGAATAATTGTGTGGGATTTTCTAACTACAAATTCTTCCTCCTGTTTTTAATGTATTCCTTACTGTACTGTCTGTTTGTTGCTGCTACAGTCTTGCAGTACTTCATAAAGTTTTGGACAGTAAGTTCTAAGGCTTTTTTTTGTTCTTCATTTGTTTAGTTCTGCATGTGTTATTGGAGGCTGTATCAGCATGTTGTCACTCACCATTTACTCTGTTCCATAGTTCGTTACCATTAACAGCATCACTCAAAGTGACTGAAGCAGGAGAACCTTCTGAATATTAATGAATTAAATGTATTACACTGCCCAGGGTGAGTAATTGGGGGAGGAAGTTCCGATGAGGACACTGTGCAATTTCTCTGCTCCATCAAAATCGAGTGGCACAGCTCAGGTTTTTTTGAGAATATTGGATATAGATATGTAGATATAGAAAGAACTGGCTACATTAAACAATTACATATATAGAATCGCGTGTGTGTGTATACACACGCGTGTATATAAAAAATAATGAGAAATGTGAAACAAATAAAAATTTTCTATCTTCCTAGACTTGTCTATGGATAATCTGCTACCAGATAAGGCAGATTAATTTCTTGGGATCTGACCAAGCTCTGTTTCGGAGTCCCTGTATAGGCATGTCTGAACTTCATGCTAGTGGTTTTTCTCGATCTGATATGGGTAGAATGCTAAGATATGTACAATGTTAATGATATACATCTCCCTTGCAACTATTGTCAGTTGTCAAATGATTGATGCCATACACACGTCTTAGTACATTTAATAACATCCATGTGAAGAGCAACCATTCTTGTACGACCGTGTTATATTCCTCCTATCAGTTTTGTTCCAGTCCCACTGGAGGCTAAACAGAGTGTCTTCTGGTGGTGTTCCCTTTCATCTCCAAAAGTTTGTGATGTGCTTTCCTGTCTCTAGGCTGAAGAGCTAGTGTTGAAATTCCCTTAATCAGTTTCCATTAAGTAACATGGGAAAAAGCATTGTAAGTGGAAGGCTCTCCGTCACATCTTTATAAGTAAATAACAGCACTTAGTTCTTAGATGTTGTTCCTGTCAGTAACTGGGAAAAGCAGTCATTATCTGTAGCTGTAGAAGGAATATTGGAGCAAAAAGATGTTGCCATGTTCAGAGTAAGAGAAGATTGATCATGTACTCAGAATAGCTGTATTTTGAGACATTTTGCATTAGACAGGTAGGATAAATGGTGCAAAAAGTATGTTTGTTTATGTTCATCTAAACCTACAGGTCTTACCTGCCAAAGTACTATGTTCCTCTTAGTCTGTCAGTTCTGGGTAGCAGCCTGTCACTAGAGAGCAAGGAACTATGTGGGAATTGAGCTGTCAGTATTGGGTGAGATGAAAGCATGAATGTATTTATCAATCGTAGCTGTGGCTTGCCAGATATTTCAAATGAAATGGTCTGATTCTGCTGTTCAGTCTTGTGTGACTGTAAATAGATAAATTTTTAATTTGTGAATGTGCCACTCCCAAATCTGCCTGGCTGCTTCCAGCACGTGGTATGCAGGGTCTGGTGAACCTGTGGATGTGCTCTTACATATTTACCAGTCAGTGCTTGAACACAAAAAACCCAAAAAACAACAAGGAGTTTACTTGGTCACCTCACTTCATAAGTATTAGTGCAAAAAAAGTCTGCAGGACATCTGACCACAATGAACATTTAATGTCAGCTTTTGTAACAAGGCTCTTCCAAAGCTCATCAGACAGAACACTGAAGTGGACCCTTCAGCAGAGGATATAAACTTAAGAGGGAGAATTTTTTTTTTTTTTTTTGGTAATGATTTAGTTGTTAAAAATGCTTCCTGCAAGAATGGGCCACTTCTGAAATGTGACAATAAACAATGTAGTCATGTGCTTGCACTTGTTGCTTTTGCTTTTGGGTATTTCCAAGACACAACCTGGTGATGCCATGGTCTTACCATTAGAGTAGGTCTCTGAATCACTGTACTCATATTAAATCACTCATTCCACAAAGCTAATATTCCTCTGATTTTTAAAATAGCCTCATTAAAGTAGATTTCCAGAAAGAGAGGTGGCAGCACCATAATCATGTAGGCTTGCAAAATTTAGTATGTCTCTAGTATGTACGCTTGTAGGCAATTTCTGTTGACTGCAGAAGAGTCCTGTAAGCTGATCAGAGTGGAGTACTGCTGACATGTGCTGTCTGTAGACTGCTTCAGTATATTGCTAATGCTCAGCTTCGTCTGCTACAGCATCAGACAGATTACTGTTTTGACATTTTCTGTTGAGGCTTTCTAGATGTTAGTTTTGTCCCTTCAAAGCTTGACTATCAGAAATATTACTGTATGGCTTCAAAAGGCAGTGTTTCTTTTTTTGCTTCCTCACTGATGTTTTTCAGATCATCATGTATACTGCTGTATATATCTAGTGTTGGGATGGAAGATGAACTGCTTGGGGAGTGTAGCCTTGGGCACTTCATACCTTGTAGTAGTGAGGTTGTGAAGGTGTACATGCTAAATACACAAATTTTAGCAATTCATTCTTTTGCACTATGGATAATACTTGCATAGAGACACAGCACATATGCAGATACTTGCAAACCTTGTGAGATATGCACACTTACTTAACTCTTCTGTTGAAGAGAGTCTTGGTTTTGTTTCCCACTTACACATGCAAGACATCTACGTTCATGCTTTATGTAGAAGTGCTGAAGAAAGATCTTGATACTGTTCATTCAGTGGTGGAACAGCCACACTGGCTGTAAATGTTTGCTACAGGCTTACATGCTGATGTGGATGTTAAAATCTGTTCTGTAGATTAAGGGAGTATGGAATTAAGGAATGACTCCTTTTTTCACACTAACTACTTTTCCTATACTCATGAAATTTTAATTTCTACCTAGGAAGTTGTTAAAGATGAACACATAAAACCTCAGTTCAACCAAATGTGTTTGACACAAACAGCAGCGCTGGATGAATGCCCAATCCTTGATGTCTTGTTTACATAGTGCATGGTGGTACTTCCCAGTGTATATTTCTATCTACTCTCATTCTTGCTGCACTCCCTCCCCCTTGAAACCTCTGTATTTTCCATCTGTTTTCAGTGTCTTTCATTGTCCTCCAAATTATTTTGGCAGTCCTGAATATAGCTAATTCAAGGACGTGATATGCGTTCTGGGTAGATGGTGCATGCTTCTGCAAAACTTCAGTTGTATAAACAAAACAAAAAAAAGGAGATTCCAGATCCTTAGTTAGAACTCATTCCTCTTGCATGCACACATAAAGACAAATACCAGATCTTTTGAGTTTTTTTGAGATTTAAGCTAGATCTAGCTACTAAAAAATGAGCAATCAGTCAAGCTTTGACAGCACTTTTTTTGTTGTGGAATTCGTTTGAGGCTTTTTGTGACCTGATACATACTCAAATGACTCTGTGCTTGTGAAGGAGTTTGTAAGAGGACTCTTTAAAATAGTGGTTGGCTTCAGTTTATTATGTGTGCTAAGCAGCCCACATTTTATTGTGCAAATTGCTTCCTTTTCTAAGCTACACAACTCTCTAACCTACAAGTCTCTGCTTCTGTGCTGCTGAGCATAATGTTTTTAAATAACAAATGTCTGAAGTCACTCTCTTTTCATGTGCTATGGCTACTAGAACACAACTGTGAATAAGCCTGTTACACACACTCAAAGCCTGCATGCTTCTCTCCAGGAAGGAATTGGCCTTTTTTGAAAGATGCTTCAGCTCTGCAACTGTCATTCAAGAATTTACAACCAGTAGCTGAAACTGGGTAGTCAGAAGAAGTAAATGCTCCCTGGAGATCATGCAGATTAATAATGGGTAATCCAAAAAAATTCCTCTAAGGTTATAGAGCCACTGTTTTAGGAAGATGCAACTGAAATAAACTTATATTTTCTGGCCCACAGAAAACACAAAGGCTAAGCTGGTACTGATATTAGAGTTTCAAAATGAAAAATTGGCCTGGGAATTCTTTATCGAGAACCATTTTGTTTAAATATGCAATTCCAAAAAAGTCATAGAAATAGAAGTTACAAAAATGAATTGGGAAACTGGGGAACACTGCAGTGTGCTCTGAGGTAGGAAGAGTTATCGTAGCTTTAACATGAAAGCTTAGGAATAAGTGGCAATTTGAGTGTGTGTTTTGCTAGCATTGATTTCGGTGGATCACAAAACACAACACAGCCCTACAGCAGGGGGAAGAGGGACTGTTGCACAAACTATCTAAGCAAAACTGCATCAATAAAAAGGCAGTAAATAAGGAAACTGAATTTAGATGGCAGTTCAAAGAGCTGGATTCTGTTATCATTTGCTTACTGTAGCATGATCTGATGGTAGCCAGCATTTTTGAAAATGCTGTGTGTATCTGCCTGACTCCAGGGTAAATCCTTGGGCTCTTCCCTAGGCTTTCTGCACAGATTAGTGTAACTTAAAAGCCATACGTCTTGCCCACAGTAGAGTCATTAAGCTCTAGCATCTTCGCTAAGCTGACTAATATCACTCTTTAGGTATAAAGCTTGGAATTTAAAAGCCAATTTAAACTAAGCTTTCCTGTTTCTTTCTTTATTCTCTTACGTACTGGTTCAATTTCAGATGTTACACTGAAGATACATCCCACAAAAATATTTCAGTACTGAAGGATATTGGAAAGAAGAAAAACTGTACTGATGTGTTATAGGTTCTTTTTTAAACAAAGAAAATTGTGCAAAGGATGGCAATTTATTTTTTTTTATGGTTTTGACTGAAACTACGTCTAATGGTAATAGATGTGTTCTGAAGTCAGAAAGATTTTGTAATTTATAAACAACTGCTTTATACCTCTGGAGTGTTCTATGCTTTTCAGACCTTTCTGAATGGTTTCATCATACAGGATATTCACATAAGCATTACTTACGATTCAAAGAATGCACCTGGTGTAGTCAGGCTGTTCAAGCTGAGGAACCACTTGGAAGTGACCCAGAATAGCAGTACTTCTATGTTTCAGTAGCAGATTTCATGCTTTGGAAGTTAGTAGTGTGCTCTTACGTACTCTTTCCTCCATTCTCTTGGAGAACGGGGGCTCAGGCTGCTGATGAATGTTGGAAATGGGCACGTCCGAGAGCACCAACCATTTTGTTCTTAACAAAGCCTGTGCTGTTTTCAAACACTTCATCTTAACATAATACTAGTGTTTAATAAATTGTCTTTGTTTGCGCAAAGCTTTGCCACAGGAAAGCTGCAGAGAATTGTCCAAAGGTAAAATCCAATATTGCTGTAATTATTTAAATACTGTTCCTGCTGTAATTTTTCTAATCCAGTCATCCATGGTAGTTATTTACACCATCACAGAAGAAAGGAGACTTGTAATCTGTTGCCTGTGAATATAGGCGGTGTACAGGGATACAGATATACCCATGTGCACTTGATCTTAATTGAAATGCATTTTGGTCTAAAAGAAAAAAATCGGCCTTAGATAAGTGGGTATACTGAATGAGCTAATGGAAAAAGTAATGGCAATAATGCTAACTAAACAGCTGAATAAAAATAGCCTCTCTGCTTTCATAGTGCTGTTAAAGGTCAGCTACTTAAAAGTTCTGTGATTTTGAGGATGTCAAACTGGAATAGCATTGTTACAAATCTCACTGGCCTCTCAAAAGTGCAAGCCTAAAAATACCTGGGCTAGAGGGTGGAATTGCCTATCTGATATGGGTGGGAGGTTTTATTTTTTTTATCTGGTGGCTGTACTGAAATTGTTTTTCACATATATGTTCTGGTGATTCGCTTCTGCCTAGTCAGACATGGCAGACTGGTTTTGGTAGGCACATGCTGGTTGTTGCCTAAACCTCAGAGATCATCAAAAATTGAAGATCTGTCCCAGGTCTTGTTCAGTCTTGGAAACATAATGTGACAGCCCTTCCCCTTTTACGTTCCGCGCAGCAGTTCAGAAGCAGGTACCTTGCTGGGAAAGGGTTTGGACATTTTTGTTGTATTTTCTTCCTTTCAAATAAAATTATTTCGGGCATGTTTTCCCTGTGTCTCTTTGGCTGTGAGTGGATGGTTAACATTTTTTTAGTATAGGAATCTTTTTTCCTTTGCTCCTTGCTATGCATTTAAAAACTAAGACATGAACATAGGCACTCATGCTACTAAGCTCAGGTTGAGGGGTACCCATCAGCTTTCGAGGCTGTTGTATACCAGTCTAACATGACATGAAATGAAAGCTGGGCTTGTGCTTTTTTAAGTTTGTGAAAAGTGAGGTGAAAGTCCTGTAGCAGAATGGGTGTGGCAGAAAATGTTTAGTGACAATGCTGCATTAGTTGCTAAGAAGTGTTAATATATTAATCTCTTTCTCTCTTTCTCCCCAGAATGAATTTCCATATACCCGTGCAAAATTCCACGTCCTGTTCCTTTTGTTTGTGGCAGCCATGTTCTTCATCAGCATACTGTCACTCTTCAGCTACCACTGCTGGCTAGTTGGCAAAAACAGATCAACCATAGGTCAGTTAATTTGAATGTGGAACTGTTCGTTGTCCAGAAAGCCAACAAGTCAATGGGAATGTGAGGCCTACAGGATATGCCATCGCATATAAACAGGTTTTTAAAGTATTGTGCAATAAAAAGCATACTTAGTGAAAGTAATTAAAGGTGAAACATGAGGAAATGAAGCATGTATGGGATCCTCTGCTGGAGCCAAGCATTCAGATTCATGATGAATGTTTATTTCTTCTGTTTGTACTTTTGAGATCTCTGAGGCACTGTGCATTTCTGTGTGCGTGTTTTTATATAGTGTTAAGTACGTAACTTAATTGCTACTTGTCAGTAACCCTCTTGTTTTAATACTTTGAGTAGCTGGGTGGCCCCAGCCAAGATGAAGGCTCTACTGTATCTTAGCATGCTATGTTTTGAACTAGATCCAAAAGAGTATTCTAATCCTGAGAGAAAATGGACCCTATTAGGAAGTGGCTTGTAAAAGCAGTGCGATAAAAATGGAAACACTGATGCACACTTCCTAAATAATGAAAGATTCACATAATTTCTATGCCTACATGTTTTATATGGCATTGACCAGCATAAACAAGTTACGTGCATGAGCTAAAATATCTGAAGTTCTTGCTAAATCATTTTTTTAAGTGTTTCTTTCCAAGGTTGGGGGGGGGGATAGGGACTGGTTGGTATTTCCACAACTGAGTTAAATCAAAATCTTATACCTTTCAATGAAAGTTAAATTTCTAGCCTCAAAAAATACATGGATTGGTTAAAAGTGAAATAATTTTCAGCTTGCTAGAATTTTTTGATGGAGGAAATGTTTTGGTTGCTTGACAGGAAGGTTGTTTGAGTCCTTTTTCTTCTAATATATCTACAGTTAGGGAATATTCAGTCTCCTTTTTAGCTTTGAAGAAAATCTTAGCATGTTCCTTGCCCTAAAGTCAGCGGTCACAATTGGTAACCCAGGACTTTATTTACTGTCTGGATCATGATTGTAAAAAGACAAGCTGTTGGTATGAGGAGAGCAATGAGTCCTCTCAGTACTTCCCAGGGGTGTAACCGGACTGACTAGAAAAATGGTTGTGGTTTGCTACAGCACGTGGTGTGTCTGTGTTTCTAATATAATAGATATCATCTTTCCCTGATACCATGGGATGCTCTTAATTCAACTTCAGACCTTGGCAGAAGTGGGGAAAAAACTGTCCTGTGTGGGTTCAGGTCCAGTGGTGCTTATGGTAAATTGCTTTTGAAAGAGGAAGCCTTCTGCTCAAAGAAGGCTTCACAGGCCAAAGAGAGCACTAGCCATCAATGGATAAGGGATGTGGTATCTTTGGCACTTTGGCATGCTGATGGTACTTAGCTCTGTCTCAGAGGTTAGGTTAAAGGAGAGAGAGTAAGATTACTGTTCTGCTTATGTGACTTTCTCACCTTTCATTTCTATTTTTGACATTAACCCTGTGATTATTTTTTGTAATGCTTTCTGATTACTTGAAATTACTTCCCCCCCGTAATATACATCAAGATTGTCTCAGCTTGCCCAACACTTTTCACAATAGAGAAGTTTGTGTCTGTTTATTTGTCTTCCCTGACTCCTTATCACTTTAGAGATACTGCATGTTTTTCTTTTACAGAAACATTCCGTGCACCTACATTTCGAAATGGTCCTGATAAAAATGGCTTTTCTCTTGGATGCAGCAAAAATCTGAGGGAGGTTTTCGGAGATGAAAAGAAGTATTGGCTAATTCCTATTTTTACCAGGTATTCAGTCTGAATGGGAATGAATTGGGAATAAATTGATTCCATGACTTTCACCTTGCTTTCCCTTCTCCTAAAATAATAAGGGACAGCTGAAAAGCAAACTCAAATCTTGCACGGTGAATATTGGTGTAGGGAAAATGTGCAGGAGAAACTGAGCAAACTGTGTGGGGTTTTCATTCAATGACAAGGGCCTCCTAGATACAGAAATTTGGAAAGGTTTGAGAAGTGTATTTCAAAAATTGTACACCTTTTGGCTGTGGCATTAGTGTTGAATTGTAGAGCAGAAATCAACAACTCAGTGGAGATCCAAATGCTTGAACTTCAACTGCTTTGGAACAACATCAGTTTAAAAACACCCCCTCTTACCCTTAAGAACATTTGACAGCTTTCCTTTTGCTGTAGCTGACAGTTTCAGTATCGAAGCTGCCTGAAAAAGTGTACATAAATAAGCAGCAGTGCAAAAAAAGTAACAAAACCAAACCAAAACAACAACAACAAAAAAACTACACCAAAAAAAACCTGATGCAAAACACTGGTTTAAAACTTCAGCTGAGCCAGTGGTAGGGAGTTGCGGACAAGCCTCATAAGCTTGAAGCAAGACTGACCTGCTGCCCACTCCCGCCACTCCTGATAGTCAGCAGGACTAAGTAGGAGCCATGTTTCAACATTGCTTTTGGGGATTGTGTATCAGTTTAAAAGGTTGGTGAACCTATTTGTGAAGCTGAGATCTGGTCACAAGCAGCAGAGGTAATAAAAAGATCTTAAGTTGCCTCAGCTGTTTGCTGAACTACCATGACAGAAGCTATACTGTAGGTGGATTAGGCTGTTTTGCCACCACATTTTATCCTGATTAAACTTGCTTTAAATGAAGGCTTAGCTAACCTCAGAAGGATGGGCGGAGGGAAAAGCACAGCCACCAAAATATTATTTATGCTACAGCTTCTGGGGTTGTAAATGCAGATAGTCTGACTACATGTGCATGGTGGTTTGGGGGAAGACTAAGGCTACGGTCTACAGAAACACAGTGATGTTTTTGAAATACATGGGCTAGTGCTGTGCTCAGCAGTCCATACTGCATGATAGAGCTCCAAGATTTAATTAACTGATCATCCGGCTTAGTGGTAGAACTGCCTTGCTTGACTCAAGTCCAGAGTTCAGTGCTGCGCTCAAGTAACTGATTCAAGCCTGTAGCGTTTGCCTATTGCATGGGTACTTGTTCAGTTCATTAAAGTGAACTACAAACAGTAATTTGAATCTTTGTTTCTGGTTTAGTTTGGGCGACGGGTGTAATTTTCCAACTCGTTTGGTGATTATGGATCCAGAGCAACTTGCTGTCTCAAGCCAAAATGAACCTGCCAAAAGGTAACTATAGTGTTTAAGATACTGATTTTGTACTGCTCCATACTTAGAGAAGAATTTGTTTCAAACTTATTTTTTAATCTTTCATACTTCTTGTCATCTTCAGAGTGAGTTTGTAAGTCTTCAGAGAAGGACAGACTGGATCAAGACTAAAAAGTGGTATTGCTTGATGCAGAAAGTGTTTTCTTGGTTTTGACCTATTACAGAGGAAACTAATGCAGAAAGTAAGAGAGCTTACTGGCTCTTAGCAACAATCAAAAAAGTCCTAGGGGAGGCTGTATAATGATCCATGGGAAGAAAAAAAAAAAAGCTTAAGATGTTTTTTTGAATGAGAGGCAAGGTGGTATTTGTACCTCACCTCCTCCAGCATGCTTAAACAAGAAATGCTGAGACACTGTTTGCAAGAAGGGTTGATCATTGTGGCTATTTGCTGGCTTTTAGCGCTGGAGGGGTTTAGCTCGTTACTTTTTACCCCTCTCAAATTTGCATGTTTTGTATCTTCAGTGTATTTTCAGGAAGTCTGCTTTAGATTCAAAGACACTGGAGTATGTGACACTTCTGGGGGTGTTTACATTTGCCATTTTAGAAGCCTTCTGTGTTAGTTTCGTGAGTTAGTAGCTGATGTCGTGAGCAGCAGTCACCTGATTTGTCAGGCATTAAGGGGTTCAAAGGCAATACTGTGAGGAATTTGCTTCCAGTGCAACATAACCTGTGGAATTTACACAAGAGCAGGACCTTTGTGTGAGCAGTAGTGTTCTTTTGCATTAGGAAAATGTTCAGCAGAAGGCCCTAGCATTTACTGGTGGGATAAAATGGCATTAGGTTGTTCTCTGAGATAGTACTGGTTAGGTTTTCTTTTCAACTGTGCGGCAGCAGCATTGTTCGTACACCGTTTCTTGTCTATCTGTGGTTTTCTCCATTAGAATTGTGAGTGGCCTATGTCAGGTAAGGGTTTAGACTGATGACTGGAGCAAGCCTATAGGAGAATTAGAGTTGGGGGCAGGGGGCCATTTTTAGTTGGCAGTGTAGGGTTTTGTTTGCCTTGCTCTGAGTAACTAGAAATGTCTGAAATAAGCAGCTCCTGCCATTACAGAATTCGTGTTGACTTTGCTTACTTCTCAGCTCTGGACCAAATCAGTCCTTTCCTACTCGACCACTCAGTGAATCACAAAATCAGTTGCTAACCAGTGACAGTCAGTGGGTGGAAAGTGGCCCTGAAGAGGAAAATGTTAAATCAGGTAGCCTGTGCTGTAACACTTCTGATGATTCTATGGTTTTGCTGGTGGTGGGTCTTTCATTTTTTTTAAGGCCTAAAAAGTCCTTAGGAATTGGTTGAATCAAGTAGAAGAAAAATATGTTCCATAGAATCACATCAGCATGTTTAGAAGTTAAGGGTAACTTGTGTCCCATGATCTGCTCCAAAATGAGTCGTTACGCTAAGGTAATGGATAGGTAATTCCTGCTTTCACACTTTGTGTTCTAAAACTGGATCTTTTCCGTTGGATTAGGGGGAGGAAAATACTTTTCAAAAACAAGCACAACATGATAAATGTGCTTTCTGGTTTGAAGTCTTTGCTATTGTTGTGCAAATCTGCAAAAACACATAATTGAGATTCTCTCACATTTTAGGTGCAAAAAAGCATATTATAGTTTCATTGGAAAGCTGATCTCAGTTTATTACTAACCAACCGTCTCAGTGAGAAACAGGTAAGACCAATATAATTGCATGCCATTTCTGTATGTGTATGAGTAAATTAAATAGATGTTTTGAAGTCAAAAGTTACTAGTCATTGAGTGCAGAGGAGTCCTCTGAGTTGGATGAGTAATAGGGAAGTCTAAATAAAACTCAGAATGGCTGTTCAGAAGACAAGAATGGGAGTAATGCTGTGGTACAGGAAACATGGCCTGGCTAGATCTGAGATGAGTCAGACTAGTCCTGTAATTTAGATTGAAGTGGATAGTACTGGATTTGTTACCTGACCAGGGAGAAGAATCTAATCTGACAAATAGCTGATTTCAAGATGAAGTGCTGTCTTGGAGAAGCACTGTTCTGAAGGAACAGCTCCTGAACTGTCTTTTTTTTTTTTAATCATGTATGGATTTTAATCATGTATGGTGGGATATGCTCTGCTCTTACACTTTTAAGAAGCTGTGTGAGCACAAGGAAGGCGGGTCAATAGGTAAATAAATATAGGTGTCTGCGTAGGGACTGCTTCGTCACACTCGGAATTGACAGTGATCTTTTATGTAAGAGCTCTGTGGGCACTTGGCATTTAGGAAATACAGTGAGTGCTGCTGCATATATGAAAACTTCCTTGGTGTATTTCCAGTGACTAAATATTGAGCTCATACTGTGGTGATCTTATAAGCTCCCATTAAATTTTCCTTTCTGGAAGAGAAACATCTTACTTGGACAGCTAGCAACTGTCAATGCTGAGGGCTGAGTCTTTCACACACACCTCTGCCTTTCCTCCTTCCCAGATGAGAGACAGAACTTGCAAGGAATTCCCATTGTCTTTGGACAGAAAGCACAGTATTTGAGCTTTGTGAACTCAGTAATTTTAGGATCACGCTTTTTTTTTAATAAGCCTTCTGACTTAGAATCACTGTTTTGGGAACAGGCTTGGTTTGTTTTCGAGAAAAAAATCTGTTTAAAAGGTCTGTGTGGGGGATGGTGTGATGCTTGGTCAGCCTGCTCAGTGTAAACTCATACAAAGCCAAAATTAGATTAGCTGGTTGGTACTTCTGAAAAACCTACTCAGCCATGAGACTCCACCAGTGACGAGTTTTCCTTTCACAACTTTTCTTCACACGATATAAATGTGCAAATGCACGTCCCAGGCAAGGGACTCCATTCAGCCTCTAGCTATATAAAAACTAATCTGATCTAAACAGGTTACTAAGGCTTTATACTCTCCATAGAAAGGAATAGGTATCTTCTGAGAGCTCTTCATCCCCAGCAGCCTTTGGTAGGGAATTAGAGAAAAGTCTTAATCTTTCTTTCCACTGACCTAGAGAGGAAGCGTTAAGTGGCTGGCTTAAGCTAGACAATTCACTGGTAATAGTTTGGGATTAATTTTCTCCCTATCCTCCCTCTCTTCCTCAAGTCATGCCAAATTTAATAAAGGAAGATTGAGTACTTTTTGTGTCACTCTTGCCCAGAATGCTGTAGTTTCAAAAGTTGTGTGAATAAATAGTGCATAATTGCACCAAAAGCAAAAGCATTTTGGTGTTATCTCGCATAACAGTTAACTCAGTAGCACAGTTCCAGCTGTTCTGAATTCAGTTGGATTTAATCACAGTTTCTGTAGGCCAAGATGGTTAATTCCAGTCCCCTTGCAATTGTAAGCAACTGTGCAATAGCAGTGAGATACGACATCTGTTCCATGCACTTTTGTGTACCCTGGAACAGACTGCTAGTTGTATTTTTCAATTTTTAACACACAGCAGAAGCAATCAGAGTCGTGGCTGAAGAATAAGGTTCCCAGATTATTCTAGAAAAAAGAATGTGATTGGCAAAAGAAGGCCAGTCCCCCAGCCTCACCGAGGCAAATGTCATTTGTGTCCCCATATCAGTTTGATTCAAAATGAATGTGCAATTCTTGTCAATCAGGGATCTAAGAGACTTCAGCCACAGGTCAGTGGTGATGGATTGAGGTTCTCAGTGCAGGTAATCTTCTAAAATATGAGAGGTTTAAAACAAAACCAAAACAAAGCAAAAAATCCCACACCTCCCAGAAGGCAAATTTCAAGCTGACATTACCTTCGCTGCTGTCCTGCATGAGCAGTCTGTAAATCAAGTTACCTACCTGCATTCTTGTAACACACTGATCTGTTTTTCAAAACTAACGGTACAATTTAATTCATTACCTTTTTTGTTTCACTAGGTTTCTGCAACGCGTCTTGTGCTTGAATATTACTTAATTTTGTTTGGAAGAAGTTGATCAGTAAAATATGGAACACAAGCATTTTAGGAGGAGACAAGAAATTCAAGTTTCTGCACAGTACAATGGATTCTTGTAAGCACTATTGCAGAGCAGGGAAGTTAAGACAGATGCCTTAAGATTCTTTATGTGCATTTATGCAACACTGAATTATATACTGCTACCAAAGGGCCAAATCCTGAAGTGCCCTGCTTGGATGCACGAGGTCCAGAGTGGGAACTATGCATTTCTGTTATGCTGCAGTGGTGGGGGTTGATTGCAGAGACTCCTACCTCCCCATGGGCAAACTCCTTACCTTAGGCACTGCAGAAGTCACATCCATAGCAGGTCTCCCGGGGACAGAAAGAAAGAAAAACGAAAGAAAAGAAAAAAAACCAACATACAGCATGGACGGTGAGTCTGAAGTGTGACTATATGTAGTTCAAACACCAGGTAATGGGGAAGGGACTGGATGAAGTCTTCTCCCTTCTTCCTGTTAACCAGTCTACCCCATGATCGTAGCTCTGCAAGTCTTTCAGGACTGAGGATTCCTTCTGCTGGCTGTGCTTTGGAGCAAGGCAATGCCAACAATGTAAAAGCCTTTTACTTGGGTGTTGCTTTCTTGCTATAGAATTGACACCTCTCCCCATTTTAACTTTATTTATTTAACCATATCAAGAACGGAGCTGAAAGAAGCAAACTTGGCTTTTTGTTGAAAAAAACATGATTATTTTCCAACACTTGTCTATCAGCATACAAAGAAAAGCCAATCCAAAAAGGAATTAACAGTTCTTACATTTTCTGATAATGTTTGCAGCATTCTGTATAAGGCAGTAACAAAATGGTAAAGTACCCCTGAGGAAAACTTTATTGCAGTTGTGTGTTGTTAGAAAATGGAACTGGAAGAGTACTGCTTTTTCTGTGGGACTCTTGATGGTTTATAAATACTGTGTTATACATTTGTTTTATCTTTTTTAATAAAGGCACGAGTTTTTATTGGTTCTGAAGTACCATTTAAACAAATATCAAGTACTTATGAGAAAATTAGTGTTGGGTCATACATCTGTGTTAACACACTGAAAACCTGTACGCTTTAGTCTGCCACTTTCAAGTCCACTTTGTGATGCTGAAATTGCTAAAGATTGAGTGCTTCATGCAGTGGTATTCCTGTTCCCAAAAGGCAAGATGTGTTTCCTGTGTGAGGAATAAAGTTCATCCTAAGCTCAAGACCGACAGCAAACAGCATGGGTGGTTTTCCCCTTGCTCCTCTATAGAAGACTGCTATCTCATCTTTGGGTGGTGTTGGAATTTTGCACCTGGAAAAAATGACAAGTACTTCCCTGTCTGTAACTTTTCTGATGTTCAGCTGATGCTGATAATAAACGGATGTGAGCCCTTTTGATATGAACTGAAGGTAGTACCAAGCAGTATGTTTATGATGGAGATACTAAGGTGTCAAGTACTGTAAGGTTTAAAACACGTTGGGGGTTTTTTCTTTGGAAATAATAAATTTTTCTTAGATATTAATCTTCTAGAACAAGAATACTTTGAGAACTGATGAACGCAATTGGGTGACTATTGGATGTTCTTGAGAAAGAAGTAATGGTCCAAACTCGCATGTTTTATAAAAGTTGCAGAATGTTTCTTCCAACTTTGTACAAGGAATTTTGCATTTGCTAACTTTAAAACTTACTTACAAAAACCATTTGCCATACATTAATCTGGAAGGTTTAGCTTTTTCTTGTCAAGTGAGAAGTGCTCATCTGAACATAAGCTTGCAGTAGTAATGCAGCAGCAAAATTTCTTGAAGGAGATGATAGAGACAGAAGGCTGCAAGTTTAAGTGGCTTGTTCTGAATACCAAAATTTGCAGCCCCAAACACAGGTGGAAGTGTAATGGAGGGCCGAGGGTATCATGTGGCTTTTACTACATCAGTGTCTTACAGCTGAGATAATACATACTACATGCTGTCACAGTCTAACCCCAGGCAGCAACTGAGTACCACACAGCCACCTGTTTGCTTCCTCTGGCCCTGGTGGGATTGGGAGAATCAGAAAAAGGTAAAACCCCTGGATTGAGATAAGAACAGTTTAATAACTGGAATAAAGTAAAACATAATAATAATTGTAATAAAAAGGAGCAGGAGAGCGAGAGGAATAAAGCCCAAGAACCGCAAGTGCTGCACAATATAATTGCTCACCCCCTGCTGCCCGAGTTGGGGAGGACAAACAGCTGTTTGGCTGTTCAGCTCAAGCAGGCTTTGGTACTGCTGCCAGCAGTGGCTGGGGGCTGTCAGGGTGCTCCAGAAAATGGGCCCTTTGCCCCATCCGCTGAGAACTTGCAGTGAATGCAGCAAGAGCAGAAGGAAGATGGATCCTGAGAAACCAACTGTTCAGGGTGCTGGGTCATGTTGTACACGCTGGGTTTGTGCTTTAACCTACTCTGTATCAGCATTCTTGAAAATACCTAGCTTGTCACTAAAAGTAACAGCCCTTCAGCTTTTAGATCCATCAAATTACTATTGCAAGCCATATTCTGTAGTAGTTACTACAGAATAGTTGACATTGGCTGCAATTACAAACCATGCTTTAGTAATTCTTATTGCTTTTCTCCTTAAAAAAAATCCACATACCCACACGAGTCATACACACAGAATGTTATTGAACTCTCAGTGTGGAAAAAAGAAAGAAGCCTGAGGCAGGGCAAGATTTCAGTGTGAATTGTCCTCTGGGTTCCTGAAATGTCTTGCGATGATAAAGCTGTCCCTGTGAAGATGAGGCAGCAGATCCATTAATAGAAAATACTTAAAACTGTTTTTTTCCTTAGGATTATTTATTCAGAGCGCACACCACACACATCATTGCTGCTCCTACCAAAGGCACTTGATGGGGACAGGGTGCAGTCTTCTGTCATAACATGCTTCCTGCAGCATCACCCAAGACTGCAGTGTCACTGGTTATACACATCACAAGCCTTTGATTAAAAACTTCCACTTTAAAAATTCAGAAGGTTATTTTAGAGGGAGTTTGGGAACTTCTATTTTTAGTGATTTGAGTAGAAATTACAGTAACTTTGTTAAAGCTGGTCTCTTGAGTGTGGAATTTGCAGGTACCAAGCTGCTTTTGGTATACTGTTCTTAGAAACCAGCCCTGTTCTCCAGGGTGCTAAATGCCTGCACTTTTCAGGTACTGTTCCTTCCGTCATTTGACCTCTTGTGGCTCTTCTGTTACTGTAACTAATCTTATGGGGTTGGAGGTTTTGGTTACATTCAGTATCATTCAATATGCACTCAGTGTTGTTCTTGACTGATCTGAAGTATGGTCCGTTTGTAGCTTACCAGAGCCCCAAGAGGAGGAAAACTGCAGCATTTACAGCAGCATTAGTGTCTGGCAAATTTACCAAGTCACAGATTCTGACATTGATTAACCAGACCCACCTGGATCTGAAGTACTGACTGACCATATTTATTAAAGAATTTAAAAACAAGCAAACAACCAACTTTGAGCTTCATTAAATTCCGAGGCCACTGTCTGAAACTGTACACAGCTGGGGGATCCAAGTATGCATGTCCAGAGGCTCCGAGCAGCGGCTACTTTCACTCAGTGCAGATCAAGTCTTTCACAGTACCTACCAAATAGCTAGGTATGCATCATCAGAGGCTCTTCTAGCCCTAAATGGCACCAAAGAGGGCAGCTGCATATGAAGTGATTTAATACTGAACACACTTACTACACTCATTTCTATCAATTTATTTTGTATATATAGACAGCTTTTTATATGCGTTTTTCTTAATTCCATAACTCATGAAATGTAGTGAATCTGCAAGTTGTAGTTATTTTTAATGCCGATTCAAACCGGTGTTTGGCTGTTTGTTTTCTGCAGCAATTACTTGAATCTTGTTTCCATGAGGTAGTGAAGTCTGACAATGTTTACAGGATTGTTTCCTTTGGTTTGGGGGTTTCCTGTCCCAGGAAACAGAGAGCACGTGCTCAGCAGTCAGGCAGATGTGTTGGGGAATGAAGTGCTGGAATCACCTTTGTTGGCACCAAAGCATTAACGGCCACATGCAGATTCCCTTCCCTTCACATTGCTTAGCTGACAACTCACACACTTAGCACGTTCCTTTCTGATCAGCAATTTACAATCGTCAAACCACCATGGAAGGAGGCAGCATCCCTGCTGTTACACCTGCCCCCTCTTTCACCTGGACAGGTTAAACGTCCCTGGGTTCTCTCTGCAGTTATGGTTGTATTTGTCAACACGGGTCATCAACGTTTGCACTACTCACAAGGTCCCAACTGTTCTGCTTCCATGTGCTTGTTTTTAATTGTGCTGCCTAAACTTTGCATGAGCCGTATTGAAGTCTGAGGTGAAGTGTAAAGGATCTATGTAGTAACAGCACATTTTATTTTTTGTATGTTACCAATAGGACTAGTCCTATGCACAGAGAAAACATGTTGCCATTTATAGTTTAATACTTGAAGTAACTTTTTAAAGGGGGCTTTTATAAATTAATTAAATACAAAAATCACACTGCTTTGCCTGGAAGTTCCTTCATTTTTTAATTGTATTGTGCAATTTCCCCCTATGTATGCTTTTCCATAAATGTTATCTTAAGCCATTTATAGCCACTAAAGGTGCATTCAGGATTTTGTACATCAGTGTTCAGACCTGTTCATACCTCTCTGAAGTATAGTTTGTGTTGAAATAAAAAAAGTTGTACCATTTTAGGCCTCTTTTCCAATGTGATAAAATATGAATGGACTTGACACTTGAATTCATCAGTGAATGCAACATCAACTTAATAAAAGTATGTGAAAGAATCTAAAAATGGCTTAGCTGTAGCACGTGTGTGTTGGATCAGTGAGAAAACCCGCCTGGTGGGAAGCGTTTTATAACCATGCCAGTTTTTACACTCCAGCTGCAACAAACCTAAAATTACACACTCCTGACTCCTTCAGGTCACTTGGTCTTGAGAGGGGAACTAACAAACCTCTGGCTTGTGACTGACTGTATGTCCTTTAGGATACTAAACATGACTTAGAAATCAGACTGCCACTCAAACAGGGATCAGCTGTGCTCCTTTTAGATCATAAATAATCTCTTTAAGAGAGCAGTAACACCCAAGTCGACACTGACATGACAATGACACTGGCATTTAAATTCAACAATTCTTTCCAGAAAGTTTAAAACTTCATGTTTTACAGTATTCCAGAAGCTCCAGCCTCACACACCTCTAATTCTAGTTCATCTTGGTCCTTGCATGCCTGATGAAGCCAGCACTATTTAACTATCATCAGCTGCCTCTGACATGTACTGATGTGTACAGAAGTACCCATTCAGAAAGGGGAGCAACCAGTAAGAGCCACCTGGTCAGTACCAGCAGATAATCCCTTTCAACAGGGCAGGTATGTTCTGCAAGCCTTCAAAAGGAAATTAATGAAGCAATAAATCTAGTTCACCGCTCTTGGTAACTCACGCTGCTTTATGCAAAGCCCCTGAAGAACAGAAGGCAGGCAGATGGCAGAGCGCCATGGGAAGAGCTGTCTTTCCGAAGAGACAACAATAAGAAAACACACTGCTCCACAGGCCTCCTTTAATGTAAGATTTTGTACACTGCAGCAAAGGCTCATTTGCCATCCACCCATATTATACTGAATTACAAAACTACCATACTAGGTACAACACCAGATGCCATGGTAGCACATAATACATGCCAAATGCAAATACGCCGTATTATTCAAGCTGTCCACTTTCTCGTCACATTTAAGTGGTTTAAGTCATCACTGATGTATCTGTGCTCAGGCAACTTGGCTCTCACCCGGCTTTTGAAAGCCTCCCATCTTGCACGTCTCTCTTCTGTGTTATGTTTGTACTCCTGTTCCCGCGTCAGGTAAGGTCGACTCAGCCAATATTCATTCTCTGCTTCAATCTCCAACCTTTGGATCATTGCTTGCTTCATTGCAAGGGTAACCACTCTTGGTCGCCTGTACTTCCCAATCCATTGCTTTCCAGGAATTCTCTTTCGGAATAATACCGTTGTTAAAAACATTATGCCTCAAAATAGAAACAAAACCATAAAATACTCATTATCTTAGGGACAAATACTAAAAATTTAACAAGAAAAATTTAAAACCCTGCACATACTCCACTGCCTTTTAGCTGGCTGTTGTGCAGAATCTGATATTCATAACCATATCATCACGTAGGCAGTACAATGGTGGAAATGCATATTGAAACTTAAGACCAGAAAAGGGAAGCTACTTAGCTAAAGCGTTCACTCAGTTATCCTTACATTGAGATCACAGAGATTAAAGCATAAATCATTTATGAAAAATCCAGTCCCAGATACAATTACACAAAGGATTCACTTCATTCCTTCTTTCTTGAAATAGCTGTATTGTCAAAACAGAGAGCATTTCCAAGTCCATCCTCTAGATCCAGATCTGGCCTTCCCTCAGGATTAAGTTTTGAGCTACGGTCTCTCCATAAACTTATTAGTAAACAATTACCTAGTCCTGTATTTTAACTATGGGAACTCTGGTTTGTAGAGAAAAATATTATCCTCTATTAGACCAAGTAGCATGTAGAAAGCACAAACACACAGGCGTAACAAAGAGGAAAGGCTAAGCCACGTTTAGATTTGACACACACACTCTTTATCAACCTGTTTATTAGCCCTAACGATGCCTAACTCCTGGGTCCCTCATTACACATTATTTTTATCAACTAGTAAGTTTGCCAAGCACTTTAACGCGGCACGAAGCAGCACTACTGCCAGAAACAGCCACCCCGCCATACCCCACTCCCCTGGCGCAACCGCACGCTGATGCTCCGCTCTCTGCTCGGGTTTAGCAGCGGAGCTGTGGGACGTCGCGGGGACGTTGCTGCCGCTGGCCCTAGCCCCCCTCCCGGCAGGGCAGGGGGGAGCTTCCCGTCCCCACAGCAGCGCCGGTTGCTCACCCTCAGGCCTGCGCCCGCTGCAGCCTCTACAGGGATCCAGGCCGACGCGCGACAGGACACAGCACGGCTGCCCGCCGGGGCTCGCCGGTGCCGCCCGGGACGCCGGGCACCCACCAGCTCCAGACGGAGCTCGGCGCGCACGGTAGCCTACGGCGAAGGATGCCCTACCCGCTCCCCACCGGGGCCATGGCCCGTTCGCGGCCAGACCAGGCCGAGAGAGACCGGAGCCAACCCGCCAAGAAGCGCCCGGAGCGAATGAGCGCTCTGACTAACGGGGCCCTCTCCCCCCGCTCCGCCCTCACTCACCGACCCCCCGGACGGCTCCGGCCCCCGCGGCGGGAAACAAGATGGCGGCAGCGGGCGGCTCGTCTCACGAGAGCTCGCGGCCGGCGGGGCCTGGCGGAGCCAATGGGGCGCGGGCCCCGCCTCCGGTTCAAAGCTGGCGGCGGGCAGTAACCGTCCGGCCCGGGCAGGGTCGCTCCCAGCGCCGGTTCTCGGGCAGTGCCCAGGGTCTGAGGTTCGAATGCCGTCCCTTTAGCGCTCCCCTTCCCCGCGCACGATGGACGTGTCGAGGAGCTTCTTCGCTAGGCTGCGCACCCTGGCCATCAGGCTCGAGAAGGAGGTGAAGCAGCTGGAGCAGGCTCTAAACGGAGAGAACGCGGGTAAGCGCAGGCCTCGCCTCCTGCCCGGGGTGACACACACGGGCGCTGGGCCGATGGCTCTGCCGGGATCGCCCGGAGTCTGGGGGGATGTTCCTTGGGGGTCCTTGGTTTAGGTTTCCCCCTGCGCTTGCGCCCCTGTGCTCCTCTGGGCGTGTGGAGATCGGCCTTTGGCGGGCTGATGGGTATCTGGGCTCCCTCTAACATGTAACTCCAACATCTCTAATGTAGGAGGTCACATTCTGATGTAGAATGTACTTGCATGCTAAAATTCTAATACTCCTTTTTCCATTCCAAACCTTTTTATGTGAACGTGCATATCGAAGACTATGAAGATATAACTCCAATGAGAGTCTTACATGACCTCCATTGTGAAATCAGTTCTCTGAAGGTAACGTTTTAACTCACTTCCTTCTTGAAAAATGGAGGAGGGGTGTTCTGTAAACTTACAGTTCTATATTGATTATTAAGCTACATCTTCCATAGTCAGCAGTTCTGACCCTTACTTTTTTTTGTTTACCTCTAAGTTTTCAAAATGGCTGTAGATGTCAGGTCAGTGCCCAAAAATTTTGGGTGACTTAAAAGTAGATTTAGCAGTGTTTATGAGTTTGCAATCACTGTTGTCACTTGGATCAGCAGGGGACAAAGGTAACGGGGTATAATGGGGTGCCAAGGTGTGGGTATAGGGGAGAAGGATTCAGGAGCAGCAGCTCCCTGCAGAAGGGGTATGCTTGTTTGTGTTCAATGACTAGCACTTCGAATAAAGAAAATCTTCACAGAAGTTTCAGTACCTCCAGCCATTCAGTAAAACTTGTGAAGGCTGTTCTGTATTTCTTTATAGCCCACTTCTATTATTTTCCCCCTTCTATTAGAAATAAGCAAGTGTAGAAGTAATTGAGAAGTAAGCTAGGATATAAACTTGAGTGCTGTACACTAATTCTTTGTATATGGGGAATAAGAGTCCACACTAATTGCTGTTATCTCATATTTTATGGAGTAAAAGCATATACTTTTGTTTGAAAGGTTACCAGTAAGTAATCATCTGTGAACTGACGTCTTATTTTAACTTTTGTAAGTTTCTGTACACTCACTCTCTACATATTCCTCATATATTGTAACCTAATTTTTGTATATATATAAGGCCTAAATTTGCTGTTTATTCTCATCCAAATTGAAGTTGAATACTTATTCCCAAAACACTTCATGTGTAAACAACTACCATGTGGTGATTTGAAAAACAGTATTTCTGTTTCCCTTTGCCCCCAAAGGAAGATTTTAATGCCAGTCTTGGTAAGAGTTGCTCTAAAAACCAAGCAATTAATGAGTTTATGAAGGCAAGTGAAATATTGATGAAAAGAAATGAAGCGGATCTTGGAGAAATAAGAAAACTGTTCCAGAAGAATGGCTCCAAAATGCCTGTCAAAGATTCTACAGGTAATATATCTTGGCAATACAGTATGTGAAGACAAATGTAATTTTATGAAATGTTTCTTTTTAGCTATGTGTATATTTCTATTAATTAGAGATCCAGGTACATCTATGCTATTTGCTATATAATAATATTAAGAGTAAAAGATTCTGTTGTGAATGATGCCAGTAGAATAAACCAAAATAGAAATACATTTAGATCTCCTGGCATGCTTTTAAAGTTAGTGTGTATTGTGGTTTGTTTGGGTTTTGTTGTTCTGTTGGGGGTTTTTTCCTCCAGTAGTAGTTATATTCAGAAAACATGGTAGCAAATGTGTTTTTAGAACCCAGAGAATTCTGCTGCTTCAGCTTCTCATGCATGGGAAACTGTTGTAGATGCATCTAAACTAATTCATATTCATATGCGATGATTCCATTAACTAAATCACCTTTGGGAAAATCTTGAAATAATGTGCTCTGCAGCACAAATGGGACGAGAGAAGCACATACAGGGATTCAGTGGCACATGGCAAGCAGTGGTAGCTTGATCATTTGGGGGAGGGAGATCCTTAAGCCAGTCAGAAGGTACACAGAACCTCTGTGAAAAATCCAGATATGCCAAATGAGTTTAAAACACTACAGCTGTCAGTACTACACACTGGTACCCCTTTTGGTATCAAGGGCTCAATCTTATAGAAGCCCTTGGCAGGGCAAACCTTAACTAACCTTCCCCTAGCGTTATCCTGTCATTACACAGAACAGAATTGTGGTTGTGGACCATATTCGCCTCTGAGTTAAGCAACTTCAACTCTTTTATAAGATATGGCAGAACGCTCTGATTTTATAGTTCCTTCCTTCCTGTCCTGTCTCTGCCTTTGCAGAAGACTCCAAACAGAGCTACAAAGTAAATTTACTTTTTAAGATGATTTTTAAGCTAAGTGTATCTGAATACATAGTACTGACATACATAAAAAGGTAATGCCTCTGTCCCACATGCTTCCTGCGTCATGCGGAAG